>NW_028273701.1:0-300000 GCF_024610735.1 Ursus americanus | reverse complement strand
AGAGGAGCAGAGCACTGGGACCCGTTTGACAAAAACCGGCTTCCCACGGGAAAGTCTTTCTCCACGTGCAGACATGCTCCCAGGTGCCTGTGGCAAGGGGAAGGAAATGCCATACACTGACCTGGAAGAGACCACAGGGCCCAGGCACAGTCTGAACCCTTCCCTCAACCCGGCGGTTTTGCTAGCAGGAGTTCAAGCCCAACGAACACAGCCCGGAGACCCCTGGGGCAAAAACGGCTTCCGACGAACAATAGGTGCTTGCTGTGGAACACCTACCCCAAGTGGGGGTAGCCAGCTCAACAAAATGCCACACACCCAGGTGTAAGAAACAACATTGCCCAGGCATGGTCTAAGCCCCTCACCTCGTCCCTGTGCTTTGGGGAGCCGAAGGGACACCCGAGGGCCACGGCCCTGAGACCCCTTTGCAAAAAGCCGGCTTCCCACGGAGACAGTTTTCCTGAGGTGTAGACCCTCTCCCAAGTGGTTGTGGCAAGGTAAAGCCAATGCCCTCCACTTCTCTGGAAGAAACCACAGTGCCCAGCCATGTTCTAAGCCCTCCCGTCCTCCCTGGGCTTCTGGCAGCAGGAGTGAAAAGAGAGGAGCAGAGCACTGGGACCCGTTTGACAAAAACCGGCTTCCCACGGGAAAGTCTTTCTCCACGTGCAGACATGCTCCCAGGTGCCTGTGGCAAGGGGAAGGAAATGCCATACACTGACCTGGAAGAGACCACAGGGCCCAGGCACAGTCTGAACCCTTCCCTCAACCCGGCGGTTTTGCTAGCAGGAGTTCAAGCCCAACGAACACAGCCCGGAGACCCCTGGGCCAAAAACGGCTTCCGACGAACAATAGGTGCTTGCTGTGAAACACCTATCCCAAGTGGGGGTAGCCAGCTCAACAAAATGCCACACACCCAGGTGTAAGAAACAACATTGCCCAGGCATGGTCTAAGCCCCTCACCTCGTCCCTGTGCTTTGGGGAGCCGGAGGGACACCCGAGGCCCACGGCCCGGAGACCCCTTTGCAAAAAGCCGGCTTCCCACGGAGACAGTTTTCCTGAGGTGTAGACCCTCTCCCAAGTGGTTGTGGCAAGGTAAAGCCAATGCCCTCCACTTCTCTGGAAGAAACCCCAGTGCCCAGCCATGTTCTAAGCCCTCCCATCCTCCCTGGGCTTCTGGCAGCAGGAGTGAAAAGAGAGGAGCAGAGCACTGGGACCCGTTTGACAAAAACCGGCTTCCCACGGGAAAGTCTTTCTCCACGTGCAGACATGCTCCCAGGTGCCTGTGGCAAGGGGAAGGAAATGCATACACTGACCTGGAAGAGACCACATGGCCCAGGCACAGTCTGAACCCTTCCCTCAACCCGGCGGTTTTGCTAGCAGGAGTTCAAGCCCAACAAACACAGCCCGGAGACCACAGGGGCAAAAACGGCTTCCGACGAACATAGGTGCTTGCTGTGGAACACCTATCCCAAGTGGGGGTAGCCAGCTCAACAAAATGCCACACACCCAGGTGTAAGAAACAACATTGCCCAGGCATGGTCTAAGCCCCTCACCTCGTCCCTGTGCTTTGGGGAGCCGGAGGGACACCCGAGGCCCACGGCCCGGAGACCCCTTTGCAAAAAGCCGGCTTCCCACGGAGACAGTTTTCCTGAGGTGTAGACCCTCTCCCAAGTGGTTGTGGCAAGGTAAAGCCAATGCCCTCCACTTCTCTGGAAGAAACCACAGTGCCGAGGCATGTTCTAAGCCCTCCCATCCTCCCTGGGCTTCTGGCAGCAGGAGTGAAAAGAGAGGAGCAGAGCACTGGGACCCGTTTGACAAAAACCGGCTTCCCACGGGAAAGTCTTTCTCCACGTGCCGACATGCTCCCAGGTGCCTGTGGCAAGGGGAAGGAAATGCATACACTGACCTGGAAGAGACCACATGGCCCAGGCACAGTCTGAACCCTTCCCTCAACCCGGCGGTTTTGCTAGCAGGAGTTCAAGCCCAACGAACACAGCCCGGAGACCACAGGGGCAAAAACGGCTTCCGACGAACAATACGTGCTTGCTGTGGAACACCTATCCCAAGTGGGGGTAGCCAGCTCAACAAAATGCCACACACCCAGGTGTAAGAAACAACATTGCCCAGGCATGGTCTAAGCCCCTCACCTCGTACCTGTGCTTGGGGGAGCCGGAGGGACACCCGAGACCCACGGCCCTGAGACACCTTTGCAAAAAGCAGGCTTCCCACGGAAAGAGTTTTCCTGAGGTGCAGACCCTCTCACAAGTGGTTGCGGCAAGGTAAAGCCAATGCCCTCCACTTCTCTGGAAGAAACCACAGTGCCCAGCCATGTTCTAAGCCCTCCCATCCTCCCTGGGCTTCTGGCAGCAGGAGTGAAAAGAGAGGAGCAGAGCACTGGGACCCGTTTGACAAAAACCGGCTTCCCACGGGAAAGTCTTTCTCCACGTGCAGACATGCTCCCAGGTGCCTGTGGCAAGGGGAAGGAAATGCCATACACTGACCTGGAAGAGACCACAGGGCCCAGGCACAGTCTGAACCCTTCCCTCAACCCGGCGGTTTTGCTAGCAGGAGTTCAACCCCAACGAATACAGCCCGGAGACCCCTGAGGCAAAAACGGCTTCCGACGAAAAATTGGCGCTTGCTGTGGAACACCTATCCCAAGTGGGGGTAGCCAGCTCAACAAAATGCCACACACCCAGGTGTAAGAAACAACATTGCCCAGGCATGGTCTAAGCCCCTCACCTCGTCCCTGTGCTTTGGGGAGCCGGAGGGACACCCGAGGCCCACGGCCCTGAGACCCCTTTGCAAAAAGCCGGCTTCCCACGGAAACAGTTTTCCTGAGGTGCAGACCCTCTCACAAGTGGTTGTGGCAAGGTAAAGCCAATGCTCTCCACTTCTCTGGAAGAAACCACAGTGCCCAGCCATGTTCTAAGCCCTCCCATCCTCCCTGGGCTTCTGGCAGCAGGAGTGAAAAGAGAGGAGCAGAGCACTGGGACCCGTTTGACAAAAACCGGCTTCCCACGGGAAAGCCTTTCTCCACGTGCAGACATGCTCCCAGGTGCCTGTGGCAAGGGGAAGGAAATGCCATACACTGACCTGGAAGAGACCACAGGGCCCAGGCACAGTCTGAACCCTTCCCTCAACCCGGCGGTTTTGCTAGCAGAAGTTCAAGCCCAACGAACACAGCCCGGAGACCCCTGGGGCAAAAACGGCTTCCGACGAACAATAGGTGCTTGCTGTGGAACACCTATCCCAAGTGGGGGTAGCCAGCTCAACAAAATGCCACACACCCAGGTGTAAGAAACAACATTGCCCAGGCATGGTCTAAGCCCCTCACCTCGTCCATGTGCTTTGGGGAGCCGGAGGGACACCCGAGGCCCACGGCCCTTAGACCCCTTTGCAAAAAGCCGGCTTCCCACGGAAACAGTTTTCCTGAGGTGCAGACCCTATCCCAAGTGGTTGTGGCAAGGTAAAGCAAATGCCCTCCACTTCTCTGGAAGAAACCACAGTGCCCAGCCATGTTCTAAGCCCTCCCATCCTCCCTGGGCTTCTGGCAGCAGGAGTGAATAGAGAGGAGCAGAGCACTGGGAACCGTTTGACAAAAACCGGCTTCCCACGGGAAAGTCTTTCTCCACGTGCAGACATGCTCCCAGGTGCCTGTGGCAAGGGGAAGGAAATGCCATACACTGACCTGGAAGAGACCACAGGGCCCAGGCACAGTCTGAACCCTTCCCTCAACCCGGCGGTTTTGCTAGCAGGAGTTCAAGCCCAACGAACACAGCCCGGAGACCCCTGGGTCAAAAACGGCTACCGACGAACAATAGGTGCTTGCTGTGGAACACCTATCCCAAGCGGGGGTAGCCAGCTCAACAAAATGCCACACACCCAGGTGTAAGAAACAACATTGCCCAGGCATGGTCTAAGCCCCTCACCTCGTCCCTGTGCTTTGGGGAGCCGGAGGGACACCCGAGGCCCACGGCCCTGAGACCCCTTTGCAAAAAGCGGGCTTCCCACGGAAACAGTTTTCCTGAGGTGCAGACCCTATCCCAAGTGGTTGTGGCAAGGTAAAGCCAATGCCCTCCACTTCTCTGGAAGAAACCACAGTGCCCAGCCATGTTCTAAGCCCTCCCATCCTCCCTGGGCTTCTGGCAGCGGGAGTGAATAGAGAGGAGCAGAGCACTGGGACCCGTTTGACAAAAACCGGCTTCCCACGGGAAAGTCTTTCTCCACGTGCAGACATGCTCCCAGGTGCCTGTGGCAAGGGGAAGGAAATGCCATACACTGACCTGGAAGAGACCACAGGGCCCAGGCACAGTCTGAACCCTTCCCTCAACCCGGCGGTTTTGCTAGCAGGAGCTCAACCCCAACGAACACAGCCCGGAGACTCCTGGGGCAAAAACGGCTTCCGACGAACAATAGGTGCTTGCTGTGGAACACCTACCCCAAGTGGGGGTAGCCAGCTCAACAAAATGCCACACACCCAGGTGTAAGAAACAACATTGCCCAGGCATGGTCTAAGCCCCTCACCTCGTCCCTGTGCTTTGGGGAGCCGGAGGGACACCCGAGGCCCACGGCCCTGAGACCCCTTTGCAAAAAGCGGGCTTCCCACGGAAACAGTTTTCCTGAGGTGCAGACCCTATCCCAAGTGGTTGTGGCAAGGTAAAGCCAATGCCCTCCACTTCTCTGGAAGAAACCACAGTGCCCAGCCATGTTCTAAGCCCTCCCATCCTCCCTGGGCTTCTGGCAGCAGGAGTGAAAAGAGAGGAGCAGAGCACTGGGACCCGTTTGACAAAAACCGGCTTCCCACGGGAAAGTCTTTCTCCACGTGCAGAGATGCTCCCAGGTGCCTGTGGCAAGGGGAAGGAAATGCCATACAGTGACCTGGAAGAGACCACAGGGCCCAGGCATAGTCTGAAGCCTTCCCTCAACCCGGCGGTTTTGCTAGCAGGAGTTCAAGCCCAACGAACACAGCCCGGAGACCCCTGGGGCAAAAACGGCTTCCGACGAACAATAGGTGCTTGCTGTGGAACACCTATCCCAAGTGGGGGTAGCCAGCTCAACAAAATGCCACACACCCAGGTGTAAGAAGCAACATTGCCCAGGCATAGTCTAAGCCCCTCACCTCGTCCCTGTGCTTTTTGGAGCCGGAGGGACACCCGAGGCCTACGGCCCTGAGACCCCTTTGCCAAAAGCCGGCTTCCCACGGAAACAGTTTTCTTGAGGTGCAGACACTATCCCAAGTGGTTGTGGCAAGGTAAAGCCAATGCCCTCCACTTCTCTGGAAGAAACCACAGTGCCCAGCCATGTTCTAAGCCCTCCCATCCTCCCTGGGCTTCTGGCAGCAGGAGTGAAAAGAGAGGAGCAGAGCACTGGGACCCGTTTGACAAAAACCGGCTTCCCACGGGAAAGTCTTTCTCCACGTGCAGAGATGCTCCCAGGTGCCTGTGGCAAGGGGAAGGAAATGCCATACACTGACCTGGAAGAGACCACAGGGCCCAGGCACAGTCTGAACCCTTCCCTCAACCCGGCGGTTTTGCTAGCAGGAGTTCAACCCCAACGAACACAGCCCGGAGACCCCTGGGGCAAAAACGGCTTCCGACGAACAATAGGTGCTTGCTGTGGAACACCTATCCCAAGCGGGGGTAGCCAGCTCAACAAAATGCCACACACCCAGGTGTAAGAAACAACATTGCCCAGGCATGGTCTAAGCCCCTCACCTCGTCCCTGTGCTTTGGGGAGCCGGAGGGACACCCGAGGCCCACGGCCCGGAGACCCCTTTGCAAAAAGCCGGCTTCCCTCGGAGACAGTTTTCCTGAGGTGTAGACCCTCTCCCAAGTGGTTGTGGCAAGGTAAAGCCAATGCCCTCCACTTCTCTGGAAGAAACCACAGTGCCCAGCCATGTTCTAAGCCCTCCCATCCTCCCTGGGCTTCTGGCAGCAGGAGTGAAAAGAGAGGAGCAGAGCACTGGGACCCGTTTGACAAAAACCGGCTTCCCACGGGAAAGTCTTTCTCCACGTGCAGACATGCTCCCAGGTGCCTGTGGCAAGGGGAAGGAAATGCATACACTGACCTGGAAGAGACCACAGGGCCCAGGCACAGTCTGAACCCTTCCCTCAACCCGGCGGTTTTGCTAGCAGGAGTTCAAGCCCAAGAAACACAGCCCGGAGACCACAGGGGCAAAAACGGCTTCCGACAACAATAGGTGCTTGCTGTGGAACACCTATCCCAAGTGGGGGTAGCCAGCTCAACAAAATGCCACACACCCAGGTGTAAGAAACAACATTGCCCAGGCATGGTCTAAGCCCCTCACCTCGTCCCTATGCTTGGGGGAGCCGGAGGGACACCCGAGGCCCACGGCCCTGAGACCCCTTTGCAAAAAGTAGGCTTCCCACGGAAACAGTTTTCCTGAGGTGCAGACCCTATCCCAAGTGGTTGTGGCAAGGTAAAGGCAACGCCCTCCACTTCTCTGGAAGAAACCACAGTGCCGAGGCATGTTCTAAGCCCTCCCATCCTCCCTGGGCTTCTGGCAGCAGGAGTGAAAAGAGAGGAGCAGAGCACTGGGACCCGTTAGACAAAAACCGGCTTCCCACGGGAAAGTCTTTCTCCACGTGCAGACATGCTCCCAGGTGCCTGTGGCAAGGGGAAGGAAATGGCATACACTGACCTGGAAGAGACCACAGGGCCCAGGCACAGTCTGAACCCTTCCCTCAACCCGGCGGTTTTGCTAGCAGGAGTTCAAGCCCAACGAACACAGCCCGGAGACCCCTGGGGCAAAAACGGCTTCCGACGAACAATAGGTGATTGCTGTGGAACACCTATCCCAAGCGGGGGTAGCCAGCTCAACAAAATGCCACACACCCAGGTGTAAGAAACAACATTGCCCAGGCATGGTCTAAGCCCCTCACCTCGTCCCTGTGCTTTGGGGAGCCGGAGGGACACCCGAGGGCCACGACCTTGAGACCCCTTTGCAAAAAGCCGGCTTCCCACGGAGACAGTTTTCCTGAGGTGTAGACCCTCTCCCAAGTGGTTGTGGCAAGGTAAAGCCAATGCCCTCCACTTCTCTGGAAGAAACCACAGTGCCCAGCCATGTTCTAAGCCCTCCCGTCCTCCCTGGGCTTCTGGCAGCAGGAGTGAAAAGAGAGGAGCAGAGCACTGGGACCCGTTTGACAAAAACCGGCTTCCCACGGGAAAGTCTTTCTCCACGTGCAGACATGCTCCCAGGTGCCTGTGGCAAGGGGAAGGAAATGCCATACACTGACCTGGAAGAGACCACAGGGCCCAGGCACAGTCTGAACCCTTCCCTCAACCCGGCGGTTTTGCTAGCAGGAGTTCAAGCCCAACGAACACAGCCCGGAGACCCCTGGGCCAAAAACGGCTTCCGACGAACAATAGGTGCTTGCTGTGAAACACCTATCCCAAGTGGGGGTAGCCAGCTCAACAAAATGCCACACACCCAGGTGTAAGAAACAACATTGCCCAGGCATGGTCTAAGCCCCTCACCTCGTCCCTGTGCTTTGGGGAGCCGGAGGGACACCCGAGGCCCACGGCCCGGAGACCCCTTTGCAAAAAGCCGGCTTCCCACGGAGACAGTTTTCCTGAGGTGTAGACCCTCTCCCAAGTGGTTGTGGCAAGGTAAAGCCAATGCCCTCCACTTCTCTGGAAGAAACCACAGTGCCCAGCCATGTTCTAAGCCCTCCCATCCTCCCTGGGCTTCTGGCAGCAGGAGTGAAAAGAGAGGAGCAGAGCACTGGGACCCGTTTGACAAAAACCGGCTTCCCACGGGAAAGTCTTTCTCCACGTGCAGACATGCTCCCAGGTGCCTGTGGCAAGGGGAAGGAAATGCATACACTGACCTGGAAGAGACCACAGGGCCAAGGCACAGTCTGAACCCTTCCCTCAACCCGGCGGTTTTGCTAGCAGGAGTTCAAGCCCAACAAACACAGCCCGGAGACCACAGGGGCAAAAACGGCTTCCGACGAACAATAGGTGCTTGCTGTGGAACACCTATCCCAAGTGGGGGTAGCCAGCTCAACAAAATGCCACACACCCAGGTGTAAGAAACAACATTGCCCAGGCATGGTCTAAGCCCCTCACCTCGTCCCTGTGCTTTGGGGAGCCGGAGGGACACCCGAGGCCCACGGCCCTGAGACCCCTTTGCAAAAAGCCGGCTTCCCACGGAAACAGTTTTCCTGAGGTGCAGACCCTCTCCCAAGTGGTTGTGGCAAGGTAAAGGCAATGCCCTCCACTTCTCTGGAAGAAACCACAGTGCCGAGGCATGTTCTAAGCCCTCCCATCCTCCCTGGGCTTCTGGCAGCAGGAGTGAAAAGAGAGGAGCAGAGCACTGGGACCCGTTAGACAAAAACCGGCTTCCCACGGGAAAGTCTTTCTCCACGTGCAGACATGCTCCCAGGTGCCTGTGGCAAGGGGAAGGAAATGGCATACACTGACCTGGAAGAGACCACAGGGCCCAGGCACAGTCTGAACCCTTCCCTCAACCCGGCGGTTTTGCTAGCAGGAGTTCAAGCCCAACGAACACAGCCCGGAGACCCCTGGGGCAAAAACGGCTTCCGACGAACAATAGGTGATTGCTGTGGAACACCTATCCCAAGCGGGGGTAGCCAGCTCAACAAAATGCCACACACCCAGGTGTAAGAAACAACATTGCCCAGGCATGGTCTAAGCCCCTCACCTCGTCCCTGTGCTTTGGGGAGCCAGAGGGACACCCGAGGCCCACGGCCCTGAGACCCCTTTGCAAAAAGCCGGCTTCCCACGGAGACAGTTTTCCTGAGGTGCAGACCCTATCCCAAGTGGTTGTGGCAAGGTAAAGCCAATGCCCTCCACTTCTCTGGAAGAAAGCACAGTGCCCAGCCATGTTCTAAGCCCACGCATCTTCCCTGGGCTTCTGGCAGCAGGAGTGAAAAGAGAGGAGCAGAGCACTGGGACCCGTTTGACATAAACCGGCTTCCCACGGGAAAGTCTTTCTCCACGTGCAGACATGCTCCCAGGTGCCTGTGGCAAGGGGAAGGAAATGCCATACACTGACCTGGAAGAGACCACAGGGCCCAGGCACAGTCTGAACCCTTCCCTCAACCCGGCGGTTTTGCTAGCAGGAGTTCAAGCCCAACGAACACAGCCCGGAGACCCCTGGGGCAAAAACGGCTTCCGACGAACAATAGGTGCTTGCTGTGGAACACCTACCCCAAGTGGGGGTAGCCAGCTCAACAAAATGCCACACACCCAGGTGTAAGAAACAACATTGCCCAGGCATGGTCTAAGCCCCTCACCTCGTCCCTGTGCTTTGGGGAGCCGGAGGGACACCCGAGGCCCACGGCCCGGAGACCCCTTTGCAAAAAGCCGGCTTCCCACGGAGACAGTTTTCCTGAGGTGTAGACCCTCTCCCAAGTGGTTGTGGCAAGGTAAAGCCAATGCCCTCCACTTCTCTGGAAGAAACCACAGTGCCCAGCCATGTTCTAAGCCCTCCCATCATCCCTGGGCTTCTGGCAGCAGGAGTGAAAAGAGAGGAGCAGAGCACTGGGACCCGTTTGACAAAAACCGGCTTCCCACGGGAAAGTCTTTCTCCACGTGCAGACATGCTCCCAGGTGCCTGTGGCAAGGGGAAGGAAATGCCATACACTGACCTGGAAGAGACCACAGGGCCCAGGCACAGTCTGAACCCTTCCCTCAACCCGGCGGTTTTGCTAGCAGGAGTTCAAGCCCAACGAACACAGCCCGGAGACCCCTGGGGCAAAAACGGCTTTCGACGAACAATAGGTGCTTGCTGTGGAACACCTATCCCAAGTGGGGGTAGCCAGCTCAACAAAATGCCACACACCCAGGTGTAAGAAACAACATAGCCCAGGCATGGTCTAAGCCCCTCACCTCATCCCTGTGCTTTGGGGAGCCAGAGGGACACCCGAGGCCCACGGCCCTGGGACCCCTTTGCAAAAAGCCGGCTTCCCACGGAGACAGTTTTCCTGAGGTGCAGACCCTATCCCAAGTGGTTGTGGCAAGGTAAAGCCAATGCCCTCCACTTCTCTGGAAGAAACCACAGTGCCCAGCCATGTTCTAAGCCCTCCCATCATCCCTGGGCTTCTGGCAGCAGGAGTGAAAAGAGAGGAGCAGAGCACTGGGACCCGTTTGACAAAAACCGGCTTCCCACGGGAAAGTCTTTCTCCACGTGCAGACATGCTCCCAGGTGCCTGTGGCAAGGGGAAGGAAATGCCATACACTGACCTGGAAGAGACCACAGGGCCCAGGCACAGTCTGAACCCTTCCCTCAACCCGGCGGTTTTGCTAGCAGGAGTTCAAGCCCAACGAACACAGCCCGGAGACCCCTGGGGCAAAAACGGCTTCCGACGAACAATAGGTGCTTGCTGTGGAACACCTATCCCAAGTGGGGGTAGCCAGCTCAACAAAATGCCACACACCCAGGTGTAAGAAACAACATTGCCCAGGCATGGTCTAAGCCCCTCACCTCATCCCTGTGCTTTGGGGAGCCAGAGGGACACCCGAGGCCCACGGCCCTGAGACCCCTTTGCAAAAAGCCGGCTTCCCACGGAGACAGTTTTCCTGAGGTGCAGACCCTATCCCAAGTGGTTGTGGCAAGGTAAAGCCAATGCCCTCCACTTCTCTGGAAGAAACCACAGTGCCCAGCCATGTTCTAAGCCCTCCCATCCTCCCTGGGCTTCTGGCAGCAGGAGTGAAAAGAGAGGAGCAGAGCACTGGGACCCGTTTGACAAAAACCGGCTTCCCACGGGAAAGTCTTTCTCCACGTGCAGACATGCACCCAGGTGCCTGTGGCAAGGGAGAGGAAATGCCATACACTGACCTGGAAGAGACCACAGGGCCCAGGCACAGTCTGAACCCTTCCCTCAACCCGGCGGTTTTGCTAGCAGGAGTTCAAGCCCAACGAACACAGCCCGGAAACCCCTGGGGCAAAAACGGCTTCCGAGGAACAATAGGTGCTTGCTGTGGAACACCTATCCCAAGTGGGGGTAGCCAGCTCAACAAAATGCCACACACCCAGGTGTAAGAAGCAACATTGCCCAGGCATGGTCTAAGCCCCTCACCTCGTCCCTGTGCTTTGGGGAGCCAGAGGGACACCCGAGGCCCACGGCCCTGAGACCCCGTTGCAAAAAGCCGGCTTCCCACGGAGACAGTTTTCCTAAGGTATAGACCCTCTCACAAGTGGTTGTGGCAAGGTAAAGCCAATGCCCTCCACTTCTCTGGAAGAAACCACAGTGCCCAGCCATGTTCTAAGCCCTCCCGTCCTCCCTGGGCTTCTGGCAGCAGGAGTGAAAAGAGAGGAGCAGAGCACTGGGACCCGTTTGACAAAAACCGGCTTCCCACGGGAAAGTCTTTCTCCACGTGCAGACATGCTCCCAGGTGCCTGTGGCAAGGGGAAGGAAATGCCATACACTGACCTGGAAGAGACCACAGGGCCCAGGCACAGTCTGAACCCTTCCCTCAACCCGGCGGTTTTGCTAGCAGGAGTTCAAGCCCAACGAACACAGCCCGGAGACCCCTGGGGCAAAAACGGCTTTCGACGAACAATAGGTGCTTGCTGTGGAACACCTATCCCAAGTGGGGGTAGCCAGCTCAACAAAATGCCACACACCCAGGTGTAAGAAACAACATTGCCCAGGCATGGTCTAAGCCCCTCACCTCATCCCTGTGCTTTGGGGAGCCAGAGGGACACCCGAGGCCCACGGCCCTGGGACCCCGTTGCAAAAAGCCGGCTTCCCACGGAAACAGTTTTCCTGAGGTGCAGACCCTCTCACAAGTGGTTGTGGCAAGGTAAAGCCAATGCCCTCCACTTCTCTGGAAGAAACCCCAGTGCCCAGCCATGTTCTAAGCCCTCCCATCCTCCCTGGGCTTCTGGCAGCAGGAGTGAAAAGAGAGGAGCAGAGCACTGGGACCCGTCTGACAAAAACCGGCTTCCCACGGGAAAGTCTTTCTCCACGTGCAGACATGCTCCCAGGTGCCTGTGGCAAGGGGAAGGAAATGCCATACACTGACCTGGAAGAGACCACAGGGCCCAGGCACAGTCTGAAACCTTCCCTCAACCCGGCGGTTTTTCTAGCAGGAGTTCAACCCCAACGAACACAGCCCGGAGACCCATGGGGCAAAAACGGCTTCCGACGAACAATAAGTGCTTGCTGTGGAACACCTATCCCAAGTGGGGGTAGCCAGCTCAACAAAATGCCACACACCCAGGTGTAAGAAACAACATTGCCCAGGAATGGTCTAAGCCCCTCACCTCGTCCCTGTGCTTTGGGGAGACGGAAGGACACCCGAGGCCCACGGCCCTGAGACCCCTTTGCAAAAAGCCGGCTTCCGACGGAAACAGTTTTCCTGAGGTACAGACCCTATCCCAAGTGGCTGTGGCAAGGTAAAGCAAATGCCCTCCACTTCTCTGGAAGAAACCACAGTGCCCAGCCATGTTCTAAGCCCTCCCATCCTCCCTGGGCTTCTGGCAGCAGGAGTGAAAAGAGAGGAGCAGAGCACTGGGACCCGTTTGACAAAAACCGGCTTCCCACGGGAAAGTCTTTCTCCACGTGCAGACATGCTCCCAGGTGCCTGTGGAAAGGGGAAGGAAATGCCATACACTGACCTGGAAGAGACCACAGGGCCCAGGCACAGTCTGAACCCTTCCCTCAACCCGGCGGTTTTGCTAGCAGGAGTTCAACCCCAACGAACACAGCCCGGAGACCCATGGGGCAAAAACGGCTTCCGACGAACAATAGGTGCTTGCTGTGGAACACCTATCCCAAGTGGGGGTAGCCAGCTCAACAAAATGCCACACACCCAGGTGTAAGAAACAACATTGTCCAGCCATGGTCTAAGCCCCTCACCTCGTCCCTGTGCTTTGGGGAGCCGGAGGGACACCCGAGGCCCACGGCCCTGAGACCCCTTTGCAAAAAGCCGGCTTCCCACGGAAGCAGTTTTCCTGAGGTGCAGACCCTCTCACAAGTGGTTGTGGCAAGGTAAAGCAAATGCCCTCCACTTCTCTGGAAGAAACCCCAGTGCCCAGCCATGTTCTAAGCCCTCCCATCCTCCCTGGGCTTCTGGCAGCAGGAGTGAAAAGAGAGGAGCAGAGCACTGGGACCCGTTTGACAAAAACCGGCTTCCCACGGGAAAGTCTTTCTCCACGTGCAGACATGCACCCAGGTGCCTGTGGCAAGGGGAAGGAAATGCCATACACTGACCTGGAAGAGACCACAGGGCCCAGGCACAGTCTGAACCCTTCCCTCAACCCGGCGGTTTTGCTAGCAGGAGTTCAAGCCCAACGAACACAGCCCGGAGACCCCTGGGGCAAAAACGGCTTCCGACGAACAATAGGTGCTTGCTGTGGAACACCTATCCCAAGTGGGGGTAGCCAGCTCAACACAATGCCACACACCCAGGTGTAAGAAACAACAATGCCCAGGCATGGTCTAAGCCCCTCACCTCGTCCCTGTGCTTTCGGGAGCCGGAGGGACACCCGAGGCCCACGGCCCTGAGACCCCTTTGCAAAAAGCCGGCTTCCCACGGAAACAGTTTTCCTGAGGTGCAGACCCTCTCACAAGTGGTTGTGGCAAGGTAAAGCAAATGCCCTCCACTTCTCTGGAAGAAACCACAGTGCCCAGCCATGTTCCAAGCCCTCCCATCCTCCCAGGGCTTCTGGCAGCAGGAGTGAAAAGAGAGGAGCAGAGCACTGGGACCCGTTTGACAAAAACCGGCTTCCCACGGGAAAGTCTTTCTCCACGTGCAGACATGCTCCCAGGTGCCTGTGGCAAGGGGAAGGAAATGCCATACACTGACCTGGAAGAGACCACAGGGCGCAGGCACAGTCTGAACCCTTCCCTCAACCCGGCGGTTTTGCTAGCAGGAGTTCAACCCCAACGAACACAGCCCGGAGACACTTGGGGCAAAAACGGCTTCCAACGAACAATAGGTGCTTGCTGTAGAACACCTATCCCAAGTGGGGGTAGCCAGCTCAACAAAATGCCACACACCCAGGTGTAAGAAACAACATTGCCCAGCCATGGTCTAAGCCCCTCACCTCGTCCATGTGCTTTGGGGAGCCGGAGGGACACCCGAGGCCCACGGCCCTGAGACCCCTTTGCAAAAAGCCGGCTTCCCACGGAAACAGTTTTCCTGAGGTGCAGACCCTCTCACAAGTGGTTGTGGCAAGGTAAAGCAAATGCCCTCCACTTCTCTGGAAGAAACCCCAGTGCCCAGCCATGTTCTAAGCCCTCCTATCCTCCCTGGGCTTCTGGCAGCAGGAGTGAAAAGAGAGGAGCAGAGCACTGGGACCCGTTTGACAAAAACTGGCTTCCCACGGGAAAGCCTTTCTCCACGTGCAGACATGCTCCCAGGTGCCCGTGGCAAGGGGAAGGAAATGCCATACACTGACCTGGAAGAGACCACAGGGCCCAGGCACAGTCTGAACCCTTCCCTCAACCCGGCGGTTTTGCTAGCAGGAGTTCAAGCCCAACGAACACAGCCCGGAGACCCATGGGCCAAAAACGGCTTCCGACGAACAATAGGTGCTTGCTGTGAAACACCTATCCCAAGTGGGGGTAGCCAGCTCAACAAAATGCCACACACCCAGGTGTAAGAAACAACATTGCCCAGGCATGGTCTAAGCCCCTCACCTCGTCCCTGTGCTTTGGGGAGCCGGAGGGACACCCGAGGCCCACGGCCCTGAGACCCCTTTGCAAAAAGCCGGCTTCCCACGGAAACAGTTTTCCTGAGGTGCAGACCCTCTCACAAGTGGTTGTGGCAAGGTAAAGCAAATGCCCTCCACTTCTCTGGAAGAAACCACAGTGCCCAGCCATGTTCTAAGCCCTCCCATCCTCCCTGGGCTTCTGGCAGCAGGAGTGAAAAGAGAGGAGCAGAGCACTGGGACCCGTTTGACAAAAACCGGCTTCCCACGGGAAAGTCTTTCTCCACGTGCCGACATGCTCCCAGGTGCCTGTGGCAAGGGGAAGGAAATGCCATACACTGACCTGGAAGAGACCACAGGGCCCAGGCACAGTCTGAACCCTTCCCTCAACCCGGCGGTTTTGCTAGCAGGAGTTCAAGCCCAACGAACACAGCCTGGAGACCCCTGGGCCAAAAACGGCTTTTGACGAACAATAGGTGCTTGCTGTGAAACACCTATCCCAAGTGGGGGTAGCCAGCTCAACAAAATGCCACACACCCAGGTGTAAGAAACAACATTGCCCAGGCATGGTCTAAGCCCCTCACCTCGTCCCTGTGCTTTGGGGAGCCAGAGGGACACCCGAGGCCCACGGCCCTGAGACCCCGTTGCAAAAAGCCGGCTTCCCACGGAGACAGTTTTCCTAAGGTATAGACCCTCTCACAAGTGGTTGTGGCAAGGTAAAGCCAATGCCCTCCACTTCTCTGGAAGAAACCACAGTGCCCAGCCATGTTCTAAGCCCTCCCGTCCTCCCTGGGCTTCTGGCAGCAGGAGTGAAAAGAGAGGAGCAGAGCACTGGGACCCGTTTGACAAAAACCGGCTTCCCACGGGAAAGTCTTTCTCCACGTGCAGACATGCTCCCAGGTGCCTGT
Source organism: Ursus americanus (assembly GCF_024610735.1). Taxonomy (NCBI): domain Eukaryota; kingdom Metazoa; phylum Chordata; class Mammalia; order Carnivora; family Ursidae; genus Ursus; species Ursus americanus. The sequence goes on along the minus strand of NW_028273701.1, from coordinate 284,445 downwards.
GGCAAGGGGAAGGAAATGCCATACACTGACCTGGAAGAGACCACAGGGCCCAGGCACAGTCTGAACACTTCCCTCAGCCCGTCGGTTTTGCTAGCAGGAGTTCAAGCCCAACGAACACAGCCCGGAGACCCCTGGGCCAAAAACGGCTTCCGACGAACAATAGGTGCTTGCTGTGAAACACCTATCCCAAGTGGGGGTAGCCAGCTCAACAAAATGCCACACACCCAGGTGTAAGAAACAACATTGCCCAGGCATGGTCTAAGCCCCTCACCTCGTCCCTGTGCTTTGGGGAGCCAGAGGGAAACCCGAGGCCCACGGCCCTGAGACCCCTTTGCAAAAAGGGGGCTTCCCACGGAGACAGTTTTCCTGAGGTGCAGACCCTATCCCAAGTGGTTGTGGCAAGGTAAAGCCAATGCCCTCCACTTCTCTGGAAGAAACCACAGTGCCCAGCCATGTTCTAAGCCCTCGCATCTTCCCTAGGCTTCTGGCAGCAGGAGTGAAAAGAGAGGAGCAGAGCACTGGGACCCGTTTGACAAAAACCGGCTTCCCACGGGAAAGTCTTTCTCCACGTGCAGACATGCTCCCAGGTGCCTGTGGCAAGGGGAAGGAAATGCCATACACTGACCTGGAAGAGACCACAGGGCCCAGGCACAGTCTGAACCCTTCCCTCAACCCGGCGGTTTTGCTAGCAGGAGTTCAAGCCCAAGGAACACAGCCCGGAGACCCCTGGGGCAAAAACGGCTTCCGACGAACAATAGGTGCTTGCTGTGGAACACCTACCCCAAGTGGGGGTAGCCAGCTCAACAAAATGCCACACACCCAGGTGTAAGAAACAACATTGTCCAGCCATGGTCTAAGCCCCTCACCTCGTCCATGTGCTTTGGGGAGCCGGAGGGACACCCGAGGCCCACGGCCCTGAGACCCCTTTGCAAAAAGCCGGCTTCCCACGGAAACAGTTTTCCTGAGGTGCAGACCCTCTCCCAAGTGGTTGTGGCAAGGTAAAGGCAATGCCCTCCACTTCTCTGGAAGAAACCACAGTGCCCAGCCATGTTCTAAGCCCTCCCATCCTCCCTGGGCTTCTGGCAGCAGGAGTGAAAAGAGAGGAGCAGAGCACTGGGACCCGTTTGACAAAAACCGGCTTCCCACGGGAAAGTCTTTCTCCACGTGCAGACATGCACCCAGGTGCCTGTGGCAAGGGGAAGGAAATGCCATACACTGACCTGGAAGAGACCACAGGGCCCAGGCACAGTCTGAACCCTTCCCTCAACCCGGCGGTTTTGCTAGCAGGAGTTCAAGCCCAACGAACACAGCCCGGAGACCCCTGGGGCAAAAACGGCTTCCGACGAACAATAGGTGCTTGCTGTGGAACACATCTCCCAAGTGGGGGTAGCCAGCTCAACAAAATGCCACACACCCAGGTGTAAGAAACAACATTGCCCAGGCATGGTCTAAGCCCCTCACCTCGTCCCTGTGCTTTGGGGAGCCGGAGGGACACCCGAGGCCCACGTCCCTGAGACCCCTTTGCAAAAAGCCGGCTTCCCACGGAAACAGTTTTCCTGAGGTGCAGACCCTCTCACAAGTGGTTGTGGCAAGGTAAAGCCAATGCCCTCCACTTCTCTGGAAGAAACCCCAGTGCCCAGCCATGTTCTAAGCCCTCCTATCCTCCCTGGGCTTCTGGCAGCAGGAGTGAAAAGAGAGGAGCAGAGCACTGGGACCCGTTTGACAAAAACCGGCTTCCACGGGAAAGTCTTTCTCCACGTGCAGACATGCTCCCAGGTGCCTGTGGCAAGGGGAAGGAAATGCCATACACTGACCTGGAAGAGACCACAGGGCCCATGCACAGTCTGAACCCTTCCCTCAACCCGGCGGTTTTCGTAGCAGGAGTTCAAGCCCAACGAACACAGCCCGGAGACCCCTGGGGCAAAAACGGCTTCCGACGAACAATAGGTGCTTGCTGTGGAACACCTATCCCAAGTGGGGGTAGCCAGCTCAACAAAATGCCACACACCCAGGTGTAAGAAACAACAATGCCCAGGCATGGTCTAAGCCCCTCACCTCGTCCCTGTGCTTTCGGGAGCCGGAGGGACACCCGAGGCCCACGGCCCTGAGACCCCTTTGCAAAAAGCCGGCTTCCCACGGAAACAGTTTTCCTGAGGTGCAGACCCTCTCACAAGTGGTTGTGGCAAGGTAAAGCCAATGCCCTCCACTTCTCTGGAAGAAACCACAGTGCCCAGGCATGTTCTAAGCCCTCCCATCCTCCCTGGGCTTCTGGCAGCAGGAGTGAAAAGAGAGGAGCAGAGCACTGGGACCCGTTTGACAAAAACTGGCTTCCCACGGGAAAGCCTTTCTCCACGTGCAGACATGCTCCCAGGTGCCCGTGGCAAGGGGAAGGAAATGCCATACACTGACCTGGAAGAGACCACAGGGCACAGGCACAGTCTGAACCCTTCCCTCAACCCGGCGGTTTTGCTAGCAGGAGTTCAAGCCCAACGAACACAGCCCGGAGACCCCTGGGGCAAAAACGGCTTTCGACGAACAATAGGTGCTTGCTGTGGAACACCTATCCCAAGTGGGGGTAGCCAGCTCAACAAAATGCCACACACCCAGGTGTAAGAAACAACATTGCCCAGGCATGGTCTAAGCCCCTCACCTCGTCCCTGTGCTTTGGGGAGCCGGAGGGACACCCGAGGCCCACGGCCCTGAGACCCCTTTGCAAAAAGCCGGCTTCCCACGGAAACAGTTTTCCTGAGGTGCAGACCCTCTCACAAGTGGTTGTGGCAAAGTAAAGCCAATGCCCTCCACTTCTCTGGAAAAAACCCCAGTGCCCAGCCATGTTCTAAGCCCTCCTATCCTCCCTGGGCTTCTGGCAGCAGGAGTGAAAAGAGAGGAGCAGAGCACTGGGACCCGTTTGACAAAAACCGGCTTCCCACGGGAAAGTCTTTCTCCACGTGCAGACATGCTCCCAGGTGCCTGTGGCAAGGGGAAGGAAATGCCATACACTGACCTGGAAGAGACCACAGGGCCCATGCACAGTCTGAACCCTTCCCTCAACCCGGCGGTTTTCGTAGCAGGAGTTCAAGCCCAACGAACACAGCCCGGAGACCCCTGGGGCAAAAACGGCTTCCGACGAACAATAGGTGCTTGCTGTGGAACAACTATCCCATTGGGGGTAGCCAGCTCAACAAAATGCCACACACCCAGGTGTAAGAAACAACAATGCCCAGGCATGGTCTAAGCCCCTCACCTCGTCCCTGTGCTTTCGGGAGCCGGAGGGACACCCGAGGCCCACGGCCGTGAGACCCCTTTGCAAAAAGCCGGCTTCCCACGGAAACAGTTTTCCTGAGGTGCAGACCCTCTCACAAGTGGTTGTGGCAAGGTAAAGCAAATGCCCTCCACTTCTCTGGAAGAAACCACAGTGCCCAGGCATGTTCTAAGCCCTCCCATCCTCCCTGGGCTTCTGGCAGCAGGAGTGAAAAGAGAGGAGCAGAGCACTGGGACCCGTTTGACAAAAACCGGCTTCCCACGGGAAAGTCTTTCTCCACGTGCAGACATGCTCCCAGGTGCCTGTGGCAAGGGGAAGGAAATGCCATACACTGACCTGGAAGAGACCACAGGGCGCAGGCACAGTCTGAACCCTTCCCTCAACCCGGCGGTTTTGCTAGCAGGAGTTCAAGCCCAACGAACACAGCCCGGAGACCCCTGGGGCAAAAACGGCTTCCGACGAACAATAGTGCTTGCTGTGGAACATCTATCCCAAGTGGGGGTAGCCAGCTCAACAAAATGCCACACACCCAGGTGCAAGAAACACTATTGCCCAGGAATGGTCTAAGCCCCTCACCTCGTCCCTGTGCTTTGGGGAGCCGGAGGGACACCCGAGGCCCACGGCCCTGAGACCCCTTTGCAAAAAGCCGGCTTCCCACGGAGACAGTTTTCCTGAGGTGTAGACCCTCTCCCAAGTGGTTGTGGCAAGGTAAAGCCAATGCCCTCCACTTCTCTGGAAGAAACCACAGTGCCCAGCCATGTTCTATGCCCTCCCATCCTCCCTGGGCTTCTGGCAGCAGGAGTGAAAAGAGAGGAGCAGAGCACTGGGACCCGTTTGACAAAAACCGGCTTCCCACGGGAAAGTCTTTCTCCACGTGCAGACATGCTCCCAGGTGCCTGTGGCAAGGGGAAGGAAATGCCATACACTGACCTGGAAGAGACCACAGGGCCCATGTACAGTCTGAACCCTTCCCTCAACCCGGCGGTTTTGCTAGCAGGAGTTCTAGCCCAACGAACACAGCCCGGAGACCCCTGGGGCAAAAACGGCTTCCGACGAACAATAGGTGCTTGCTGTGGAACACCTATCCCAAGTGGGGGTAGCCAGCTCAACAAAATGCCACACACCCAGGTGTCAGAAACAACATTGCCCAGGCATGGTCTAAGCCCCTCACCTCGTCCCTGTGCTTTGGGGAGCCGGAGGGACACCCGAGGCCCACGGCCCTGAGACCCCTTTGCAAAAAGCCGGCTTCCCACGGAGACAGTTTTCCTGAGGTGTAGACCCTCTCCCAAGTGGTTGTGGCAAGGTAAAGCCAATGCCCTCCACTTCTCTGGAAGAAACCACAGTGCCCAGCCATGTTCTAAGCCCTCCCATCCTCCCTGGGCTTCTGGCAGCAGGAGTGAAAAGAGAGGAGCAGAGCACTGGGACCCGTTTGACAAAAACCGGCTTCCCACGGGAAAGTCTTTCTCCACGTGCAGACATGCTCCCAGGTGCCTGTGGCAAGGGGAAGGAAATGCCATACACTGACCTGGAAGAGACCACAGGGCCCAGGCACAGTCTGAACCCTTCCCTCAACCCGGCGGTTTTGCTAGCAGGAGTTCAACCCCAACGAACACAGCCCGGAGACCCATGGGGCAAAAACGGCTTCCGACGAACAATAGGTGCTTGCTGTGGAACACCTATCCCAAGTGGGGGTAGCCAGCTCAACAAAATGCCACACACCCAGGTGTAAGAAACAACATTGCCCAGGAATGGTCTAAGCCCCTCACCTCGTCCCTGTGCTTTGGGGAGACGGAAGGACACCCGAGGCCCACGGCCCTGAGACCCCTTTGCAAAAAGCCGGCGTCCGACGGAAACAGTTTTCCTGAGGTACAGACCCTATCCCAAGTGGCTGTGGCAAGGTAAAGCAAATGCCCTCCACTTCTCTGGAAGAAACCACAGTGCCCAGCCATGTTCTAAGCCCTCCCATCCTCCCTGGGCTTCTGGCAGCAGGAGTGAAAAGAGAGGAGCAGAGCACTGGGACCCGTTTGACAAAAACCGGCTTCCCACGGGAAAGTCTTTCTCCACGTGCAGACATGCTCCCAGGTGCCTGTGGCAAGGGGAAGGAAATGCCATACACTGACCTGGAAGAGACCACAGGGCCCAGGCACAGTCTGAACCCTTCCCTCAACCCGGCGGTTTTGCTAGCAGGAGTTCAATCCCAACGAACACAGCCCGGAGACCCATGGGGCAAAAACGGCTTCCGACGAACAATAGGTGCTTGCTGTGGAACACCTATCCCAAGTGGGGGTAGCCAGCTCAACAAAATGCCACACACCCAGGTGTAAGAAACAACATTGCCCAGGCATGGTCTAAGCCCCTCACCTCGTCCCTGTGCTTTGGGGAGCCGGAGGGACACCCGAGGCCCACGTCCCTGAGACCCCTTTGCAAAAAGCCGGCTTCCCACGGAAACAGTTTTCCTGAGGTGCAGACCCTCTCACAAGTGGTTGTGGCAAGGTAAAGCCAATGCCCTCCACTTCTCTGGAAAAAACCACAGTGCCCAGCCATGTTCTAAGCCCTCCTATCCTCCCTGGGCTTCTGGCAGCAGGAGTGAAAAGAGAGGAGCAGAGCACTGGGACCCGTTTGACAAAAACCGGCTTCCCACGGGAAAGTCTTTCTCCACGTGCAGACATGCTCCCAGGTGCCTGTGGCAAGGGGAAGGAAATGCCATACACTGACCTGGAAGAGACCACAGGGCCCAGGCACAGTCTGAACCCTTCCCTCAACCCGGCGGTTTTGCTAGCAGGAGTTCAAGCCCAACGAACACAGCCCGGAGACCCCTGGGGCAAAAACGGCTTCTGACGAACAATAGGTGCTTGCTGTGGAACACCTATCCCAAGTGGGGGTAGCCAGGTCACCAAAATGCCACACACCCAGGTAAAGAAACAACATTGTCCAGCCATGGTCTAAGCCCCTCACCTCGTCCCTGTGCTTTGGGGAGCCGGAGGGACACCCGAGGCCCACGGCCCTGAGACCCCTTTGCAAAAAGCCGGCTTCCCACGGAAACAGTTTTCCTGAGGTGCAGACCCTCTGACAAGTGGTTGTGGCAAGGTAAAGCAAATGCCCTCCACTTCTCTGGAAGAAACCACAGTGCCCAGCCATGTTCTAAGCCCTCCCATCCTCCCTGGGCTTCTGGCAGCAGGAGTGAAAAGAGAGGAGCAGAGCACTGGGACCCGTTTGACAAAAACCGGCTTCCCACGGGAAAGTCTTTCTCCACGTGCAGACATGCTCCCAGGTGCCTGAGGCAAGGGGAAGGAAATGCCATACACTGACCTGGAAGAGACCATAGGGCCCAGGCACAGTCTGAACCCTTCCCTCAACCCGGCGGTTTTGCTAGCAGGAGTTCAAGCCCAACGAACACAGCCCGGAGACCCCTGGGGCAAAAACGGCTTCCGACGAACAATAGGTGCTTGCTGTGGAACACCTATCCCAAGTGGGGGTAGCCAGCTAAACAAAATGCCACACACCCAGGTGTCAGAAACAACATTGCCCAGGCATCGTCTAAGCCCCTCACCTCGTCCCTGTGCTTTGGGGAGCCGGAAGGACACCCGAGGCCCACGGCCCTGAGACCCCTTTGCAAAAAGCCGGCTTCCCACGGAAACAGTTTTCCTGAGGTACAGACCCTATCCCAAGTGGCTGTGGCAAGGTAAAGCAAATGCCCTCCACTTCTCTGGAAGAAACCACAGTGCCCAGCCATGTTCTAAGCCCTCCCATCCTCCCTGGGCTTCTGGCAGCAGGAGTGAAAAGAGAGGAGCAGAGCACTGGGACCCGTTTGACAAAAACCGGCTTCCCACGGGAAAGTCTTTCTCCACGTGCAGACATGCTCCCAGGTGCCTGTGGCAAGGGGAAGGAGATGCCATACACTGACCTGGAAGAGACCACAGGGCCCAGGCACAGTCTGAACCCTTCCCTCAACCCGGCGGTTTTGCTAGCAGGAGTTCAAGCCCAACGAACACAGCCCGGAGACCCATGGGGCAAAAACGGCTTCCGACGAACAATAGTGCTTGCTGTGGAACATCTATCCCAAGTGGGGGTAGCCAGCTCAACAAAATGCCACACACCCAGGTGCAAGAAACACCATTGCCCAGGAATGGTCTAAGCCCCTCACCTCGTCCCTGTGCTTTGGGGAGCCGGAGGGACACCCGAGGCCCACGGCCCTGAGACCCCTTTGCAAAAAGCCGGCTTCCCACGGAGACAGTTTTCCTGAGGTGTAGACCCTCTCCCAAGTGGTTGTGGCAAGGTAAAGCCAATGCCCTCCACTTCTCTGGAAGAAACCACAGTGCCCAGCCATGTTCTATGCCCTCCCATCCTCCCTGGGCTTCTGGCAGCAGGAGTGAAAAGAGAGGAGCAGAGCACTGGGACCCGTTTGACAAAAACCGGCTTCCCACGGGAAAGTCTTTCTCCACGTGCAGACATGCTCCCAGGTGCCTGTGGCAAGGGGAAGGAAATGCCATACACTGACCTGGAAGAGACCACAGGGCCCAGGCACAGTCTGAACACTTCCCTCAGCCCGTCGGTTTTGCTAGCAGGAGTTCAAGCCCAACGAACACAGCCCGGAGACCCCTGGGCCAAAAACGGCTTCCGACGAACAATAGGTGCTTGCTGTGAAACACCTATCCCAAGTGGGGGTAGCCAGCTCAACAAAATGCCACACACCCAGGTGTAAGAAACAACATTGCCCAGGCATGGTCTAAGCCCCTCACCTCGTCCCTGTGCTTTGGGGAGCCAGAGGGAAACCCGAGGCCCACGGCCCTGAGACCCCTTTGCAAAAAGGGGGCTTCCCACGGAGACAGTTTTCCTGAGGTGCAGACCCTATCCCAAGTGGTTGTGGCAAGGTAAAGCCAATGCCCTCCACTTCTCTGGAAGAAACCACAGTGCCCAGCCATGTTCTAAGCCCTCGCATCTTCCCTAGGCTTCTGGCAGCAGGAGTGAAAAGAGAGGAGCAGAGCACTGGGACCCGTTTGACAAAAACCGGCTTCCCACGGGAAAGTCTTTCTCCACGTGCAGACATGCTCCCAGGTGCCTGTGGCAAGGGGAAGGAAATGCCATACACTGACCTGGAAGAGACCACAGGGCCCAGGCACAGTCTGAACCCTTCCCTCAACCCGGCGGTTTTGCTAGCAGGAGTTCAAGCCCAAGGAACACAGCCCGGAGACCCCTGGGGCAAAAACGGCTTCCGACGAACAATAGGTGCTTGCTGTGGAACACCTACCCCAAGTGGGGGTAGCCAGCTCAACAAAATGCCACACACCCAGGTGTAAGAAACAACATTGTCCAGCCATGGTCTAAGCCCCTCACCTCGTCCATGTGCTTTGGGGAGCCGGAGGGACACCCGAGGCCCACGGCCCTGAGACCCCTTTGCAAAAAGCCGGCTTCCCACGGAAACAGTTTTCCTGAGGTGCAGACCCTCTCCCAAGTGGTTGTGGCAAGGTAAAGGCAATGCCCTCCACTTCTCTGGAAGAAACCACAGTGCCCAGCCATGTTCTAAGCCCTCCCATCCTCCCTGGGCTTCTGGCAGCAGGAGTGAAAAGAGAGGAGCAGAGCACTGGGACCCGTTTGACAAAAACCGGCTTCCCACGGGAAAGTCTTTCTCCACGTGCAGACATGCACCCAGGTGCCTGTGGCAAGGGGAAGGAAATGCCATACACTGACCTGGAAGAGACCACAGGGCCCAGGCACAGTCTGAACCCTTCCCTCAACCCGGCGGTTTTGCTAGCAGGAGTTCAAGCCCAACGAACACAGCCCGGAGACCCCTGGGGCAAAAACGGCTTCCGACGAACAATAGGTGCTTGCTGTGGAACACATCTCCCAAGTGGGGGTAGCCAGCTCAACAAAATGCCACACACCCAGGTGTAAGAAACAACATTGCCCAGGCATGGTCTAAGCCCCTCACCTCGTCCCTGTGCTTTGGGGAGCCGGAGGGACACCCGAGGCCCACGTCCCTGAGACCCCTTTGCAAAAAGCCGGCTTCCCACGGAAACAGTTTTCCTGAGGTGCAGACCCTCTCACAAGTGGTTGTGGCAAGGTAAAGCCAATGCCCTCCACTTCTCTGGAAGAAACCCCAGTGCCCAGCCATGTTCTAAGCCCTCCTATCCTCCCTGGGCTTCTGGCAGCAGGAGTGAAAAGAGAGGAGCAGAGCACTGGGACCCGTTTGACAAAAACCGGCTTCCACGGGAAAGTCTTTCTCCACGTGCAGACATGCTCCCAGGTGCCTGTGGCAAGGGGAAGGAAATGCCATACACTGACCTGGAAGAGACCACAGGGCCCATGCACAGTCTGAACCCTTCCCTCAACCCGGCGGTTTTCGTAGCAGGAGTTCAAGCCCAACGAACACAGCCCGGAGACCCCTGGGGCAAAAACGGCTTCCGACGAACAATAGGTGCTTGCTGTGGAACACCTATCCCAAGTGGGGGTAGCCAGCTCAACAAAATGCCACACACCCAGGTGTAAGAAACAACAATGCCCAGGCATGGTCTAAGCCCCTCACCTCGTCCCTGTGCTTTCGGGAGCCGGAGGGACACCCGAGGCCCACGGCCCTGAGACCCCTTTGCAAAAAGCCGGCTTCCCACGGAAACAGTTTTCCTGAGGTGCAGACCCTCTCACAAGTGGTTGTGGCAAGGTAAAGCCAATGCCCTCCACTTCTCTGGAAGAAACCACAGTGCCCAGGCATGTTCTAAGCCCTCCCATCCTCCCTGGGCTTCTGGCAGCAGGAGTGAAAAGAGAGGAGCAGAGCACTGGGACCCGTTTGACAAAAACTGGCTTCCCACGGGAAAGCCTTTCTCCACGTGCAGACATGCTCCCAGGTGCCCGTGGCAAGGGGAAGGAAATGCCATACACTGACCTGGAAGAGACCACAGGGCACAGGCACAGTCTGAACCCTTCCCTCAGCCCGGCGGTTTTGCTAGCAGGAGTTCAAGCCCAACGAACACAGCCCGGAGACCCCTGGGGCAAAAACGGCTTTCGACGAACAATAGGTGCTTGCTGTGGAACACCTATCCCAAGTGGGGGTAGCCAGCTCAACAAAATGCCACACACCCAGGTGTAAGAAACAACATTGCCCAGGCATGGTCTAAGCCCCTCACCTCGTCCCTGTGCTTTGGGGAGCCGGAGGGACACCCGAGGCCCACGGCCCTGAGACCCCTTTGCAAAAAGCCGGCTTCCCACGGAAACAGTTTTCCTGAGGTGCAGACCCTCTCACAAGTGGTTGTGGCAAAGTAAAGCCAATGCCCTCCACTTCTCTGGAAAAAACCCCAGTGCCCAGCCATGTTCTAAGCCCTCCTATCCTCCCTGGGCTTCTGGCAGCAGGAGTGAAAAGAGAGGAGCAGAGCACTGGGACCCGTTTGACAAAAACCGGCTTCCCACGGGAAAGTCTTTCTCCACGTGCAGACATGCTCCCAGGTGCCTGTGGCAAGGGGAAGGAAATGCCATACACTGACCTGGAAGAGACCACAGGGCCCATGCACAGTCTGAACCCTTCCCTCAACCCGGCGGTTTTCGTAGCAGGAGTTCAAGCCCAACGAACACAGCCCGGAGACCCCTGGGCCAAAAACGGCTTCCGACGAACAATAGGTGCTTGCTGTGGAACAACTATCCCATTGGGGGTAGCCAGCTCAACAAAATGCCACACACCCAGGTGTAAGAAACAACAATGCCCAGGCATGGTCTAAGCCCCTCACCTCGTCCCTGTGCTTTCGGGAGCCGGAGGGACACCCGAGGCCCACGGCCGTGAGACCCCTTTGCAAAAAGCCGGCTTCCCACGGAAACAGTTTTCCTGAGGTGCAGACCCTCTCACAAGTGGTTGTGGCAAGGTAAAGCAAATGCCCTCCACTTCTCTGGAAGAAACCACAGTGCCCAGGCATGTTCTAAGCCCTCCCATCCTCCCTGGGCTTCTGGCAGCAGGAGTGAAAAGAGAGGAGCAGAGCACTGGGACCCGTTTGACAAAAACCGGCTTCCCACGGGAAAGTCTTTCTCCACGTGCAGACATGCTCCCAGGTGCCTGTGGCAAGGGGAAGGAAATGCCATACACTGACCTGGAAGAGACCACAGGGCGCAGGCACAGTCTGAACCCTTCCCTCAACCCGGCGGTTTTGCTAGCAGGAGTTCAAGCCCAACGAACACAGCCCGGAGACCCCTGGGGCAAAAACGGCTTCCGACGAACAATAGTGCTTGCTGTGGAACATCTATCCCAAGTGGGGGTAGCCAGCTCAACAAAATGCCACACACCCAGGTGCAAGAAACACTATTGCCCAGGAATGGTCTAAGCCCCTCACCTCGTCCCTGTGCTTTGGGGAGCCGGAGGGACACCCGAGGCCCACGGCCCTGAGACCCCTTTGCAAAAAGCCGGCTTCCCACGGAGACAGTTTTCCTGAGGTGTAGACCCTCTCCCAAGTGGTTGTGGCAAGGTAAAGCCAATGCCCTCCACTTCTCTGGAAGAAACCACAGTGCCCAGCCATGTTCTATGCCCTCCCATCCTCCCTGGGCTTCTGGCAGCAGGAGTGAAAAGAGAGGAGCAGAGCACTGGGACCCGTTTGACAAAAACCGGCTTCCCACGGGAAAGTCTTTCTCCACGTGCAGACATGCTCCCAGGTGCCTGTGGCAAGGGGAAGGAAATGCCATACACTGACCTGGAAGAGACCACAGGGCCCATGTACAGTCTGAACCCTTCCCTCAACCCGGCGGTTTTGCTAGCAGGAGTTCTAGCCCAACGAACACAGCCCGGAGACCCCTGGGGCAAAAACGGCTTCCGACGAACAATAGGTGCTTGCTGTGGAACACCTATCCCAAGTGGGGGTAGCCAGCTCAACAAAATGCCACACACCCAGGTGTCAGAAACAACATTGCCCAGGCATGGTCTAAGCCCCTCACCTCGTCCCTGTGCTTTGGGGAGCCGGAGGGACACCCGAGGCCCACGGCCCTGAGACCCCTTTGCAAAAAGCCGGCTTCCCACGGAGACAGTTTTCCTGAGGTGTAGACCCTCTCCCAAGTGGTTGTGGCAAGGTAAAGCCAATGCCCTCCACTTCTCTGGAAGAAACCACAGTGCCCAGCCATGTTCTAAGCCCTCCCATCCTCCCTGGGCTTCTGGCAGCAGGAGTGAAAAGAGAGGAGCAGAGCACTGGGACCCGTTTGACAAAAACCGGCTTCCCACGGGAAAGTCTTTCTCCACGTGCAGACATGCTCCCAGGTGCCTGTGGCAAGGGGAAGGAAATGCCATACACTGACCTGGAAGAGACCACAGGGCCCAGGCACAGTCTGAACCCTTCCCTCAACCCGGCGGTTTTGCTAGCAGGAGTTCAACCCCAACGAACACAGCCCGGAGACCCATGGGGCAAAAACGGCTTCCGACGAACAATAGGTGCTTGCTGTGGAACACCTATCCCAAGTGGGGGTAGCCAGCTCAACAAAATGCCACACACCCAGGTGTAAGAAACAACATTGCCCAGGAATGGTCTAAGCCCCTCACCTCGTCCCTGTGCTTTGGGGAGACGGAAGGACACCCGAGGCCCACGGCCCTGAGACCCCTTTGCAAAAAGCCGGCGTCCGACGGAAACAGTTTTCCTGAGGTACAGACCCTATCCCAAGTGGCTGTGGCAAGGTAAAGCAAATGCCCTCCACTTCTCTGGAAGAAACCACAGTGCCCAGCCATGTTCTAAGCCCTCCCATCCTCCCTGGGCTTCTGGCAGCAGGAGTGAAAAGAGAGGAGCAGAGCACTGGGACCCGTTTGACAAAAACCGGCTTCCCACGGGAAAGTCTTTCTCCACGTGCAGACATGCTCCCAGGTGCCTGTGGCAAGGGGAAGGAAATGCCATACACTGACCTGGAAGAGACCACAGGGCCCAGGCACAGTCTGAACCCTTCCCTCAACCCGGCGGTTTTGCTAGCAGGAGTTCAATCCCAACGAACACAGCCCGGAGACCCATGGGGCAAAAACGGCTTCCGACGAACAATAGGTGCTTGCTGTGGAACACCTATCCCAAGTGGGGGTAGCCAGCTCAACAAAATGCCACACACCCAGGTGTAAGAAACAACATTGCCCAGGCATGGTCTAAGCCCCTCACCTCGTCCCTGTGCTTTGGGGAGCCGGAGGGACACCCGAGGCCCACGTCCCTGAGACCCCTTTGCAAAAAGCCGGCTTCCCACGGAAACAGTTTTCCTGAGGTGCAGACCCTCTCACAAGTGGTTGTGGCAAGGTAAAGCCAATGCCCTCCACTTCTCTGGAAAAAACCACAGTGCCCAGCCATGTTCTAAGCCCTCCTATCCTCCCTGGGCTTCTGGCAGCAGGAGTGAAAAGAGAGGAGCAGAGCACTGGGACCCGTTTGACAAAAACCGGCTTCCCACGGGAAAGTCTTTCTCCACGTGCAGACATGCTCCCAGGTGCCTGTGGCAAGGGGAAGGAAATGCCATACACTGACCTGGAAGAGACCACAGGGCCCAGGCACAGTCTGAACCCTTCCCTCAACCCGGCGGTTTTGCTAGCAGGAGTTCAAGCCCAACGAACACAGCCCGGAGACCCCTGGGGCAAAAACGGCTTCTGACGAACAATAGGTGCTTGCTGTGGAACACCTATCCCAAGTGGGGGTAGCCAGGTCACCAAAATGCCACACACCCAGGTAAAGAAACAACATTGTCCAGCCATGGTCTAAGCCCCTCACCTCGTCCCTGTGCTTTGGGGAGCCGGAGGGACACCCGAGGCCCACGGCCCTGAGACCCCTTTGCAAAAAGCCGGCTTCCCACGGAAACAGTTTTCCTGAGGTGCAGACCCTCTGACAAGTGGTTGTGGCAAGGTAAAGCAAATGCCCTCCACTTCTCTGGAAGAAACCACAGTGCCCAGCCATGTTCTAAGCCCTCCCATCCTCCCTGGGCTTCTGGCAGCAGGAGTGAAAAGAGAGGAGCAGAGCACTGGGACCCGTTTGACAAAAACCGGCTTCCCACGGGAAAGTCTTTCTCCACGTGCAGACATGCTCCCAGGTGCCTGAGGCAAGGGGAAGGAAATGCCATACACTGACCTGGAAGAGACCATAGGGCCCAGGCACAGTCTGAACCCTTCCCTCAACCCGGCGGTTTTGCTAGCAGGAGTTCAAGCCCAACGAACACAGCCCGGAGACCCCTGGGGCAAAAACGGCTTCCGACGAACAATAGGTGCTTGCTGTGGAACACCTATCCCAAGTGGGGGTAGCCAGCTAAACAAAATGCCACACACCCAGGTGTCAGAAACAACATTGCCCAGGCATCGTCTAAGCCCCTCACCTCGTCCCTGTGCTTTGGGGAGCCGGAAGGACACCCGAGGCCCACGGCCCTGAGACCCCTTTGCAAAAAGCCGGCTTCCCACGGAAACAGTTTTCCTGAGGTACAGACCCTATCCCAAGTGGCTGTGGCAAGGTAAAGCAAATGCCCTCCACTTCTCTGGAAGAAACCACAGTGCCCAGCCATGTTCTAAGCCCTCCCATCCTCCCTGGGCTTCTGGCAGCAGGAGTGAAAAGAGAGGAGCAGAGCACTGGGACCCGTTTGACAAAAACCGGCTTCCCACGGGAAAGTCTTTCTCCACGTGCAGACATGCTCCCAGGTGCCTGTGGCAAGGGGAAGGAGATGCCATACACTGACCTGGAAGAGACCACAGGGCCCAGGCACAGTCTGAACCCTTCCCTCAACCCGGCGGTTTTGCTAGCAGGAGTTCAAGCCCAACGAACACAGCCCGGAGACCCATGGGGCAAAAACGGCTTCCGACGAACAATAGTGCTTGCTGTGGAACATCTATCCCAAGTGGGGGTAGCCAGCTCAACAAAATGCCACACACCCAGGTGCAAGAAACACCATTGCCCAGGAATGGTCTAAGCCCCTCACCTCGTCCCTGTGCTTTGGGGAGCCGGAGGGACACCCGAGGCCCACGGCCCTGAGACCCCTTTGCAAAAAGCCGGCTTCCCACGGAGACAGTTTTCCTGAGGTGTAGACCCTCTCCCAAGTGGTTGTGGCAAGGTAAAGCCAATGCCCTCCACTTCTCTGGAAGAAACCACAGTGCCCAGCCATGTTCTATGCCCTCCCATCCTCCCTGGGCTTCTGGCAGCAGGAGTGAAAAGAGAGGAGCAGAGCACTGGGACCCGTTTGACAAAAACCGGCTTCCCACGGGAAAGTCTTTCTCCACGTGCAGACATGCTCCCAGGTGCCTGTGGCAAGGGGAAGGAAATGCCATACACTGACCTGGAAGAGACCACAGGGCCCATGTACAGTCTGAACCCTTCCCTCAACCCGGCGGTTTTGCTAGCAGGAGTTCTAGCCCAACGAACACAGCCCGGAGACCCCTGGGGCAAAAACGGCTTCCGACGAACAATAGGTGCTTGCTGTGGAACACCTATCCCAAGTGGGGGTAGCCAGCTAAACAAAATGCCACACACCCAGGTGTCAGAAACAACATTGCCCAGGCATGGTCTAAGCCCCTCACCTCGTCCCTGTGCTTTGGGGATCCGGAGGGACACCCGAGGCCCACGGCCCTGAGACCCCTTTGCAAAAAGCCGGCTTCCCACGGAGACAGTTTTCCTGAGGTGTAGACCCTCTCCCAAGTGGTTGTGGCAAGGTAAAGCCAATGCCCTCCACTTCTCTGGAAGAAACCACAGTGCCCAGCCATGTTCTAAGCCCTCCCATCCTCCCTGGGCTTCTGGCAGCAGGAGTGAAAAGAGAGGAGCAGAGCACTGGGACCCGTTTGACAAAAACCGGCTTCCCACGGGAAAGTCTTTCTCCACGTGCAGACATGCTCCCAGGTGCCTGTGGCAAGGGGAAGGAAATGCCATACACTGACCTGGAAGAGACCACAGGGCCCAGGCACAGTCTGAACCCTTCCCTCAACCCGGCGGTTTTGCTAGCAGGAGTTCAACCCCAACGAACACAGCCCGGAGACCCATGGGGCAAAAACGGCTTCCGACGAACAATAGGTGCTTGCTGTGGAACACCTATCCCAAGTGGGGGTAGCCAGCTCAACAAAATGCCACACACCCAGGTGTAAGAAACAACATTGCCCAGGAATGGTCTAAGCCCGTCACCTCGTCCCTGTGCTTTGGGGAGCCGGAAGGACACCCGAGGCCCACGGCCCTGAGACCCCTTTGCAAAAAGCCGGCTTCCGACGGAAACAGTTTTCCTGAGGTACAGACCCTATCCCAAGTGGCTGTGGCAAGGTAAAGCCAATGCCCTCCACTTCTCTGGAAGAAACCACAGTGCCCAGCCATGTTCTAAGCCCTCCCATCCTCCCTGGGCTTCTGGCAGCAGGAGTGAAAAGAGAGGAGCAGAGCACTGGGACCCGTTTGACAAAAACCGGCTTCCCACGGGAAAGTCTTTCTCCACGTGCAGACATGCTCCCAGGTGCCTGTGGCAAGGGGAAGGAAATGCCATACACTGACCTGGAAGAGACCACAGGGCCCAGGCACAGTCTGAACCCTTCCCTCAACCCGGCGGTTTTGCTAGCAGGAGTTCAACCCCAACGAACACAGCCCGGAGACCCATGGGGCAAAAACGGCTTCCGACGAACAATAGGTGCTTGCTGTGGAACACCTATCCCAAGTGGGGGTAGCCAGCTCAACAAAATGCCACACACCCAGGTGTAAGAAACAACATTGCCCAGGCATGGTCTAAGCCCCTCACCTCATCCCTGTGCTTTGGGGAGCCGGAGGGACACCCGAGGCCCACGGCCCTGAAACCCCTTTGCAAAAAGCATGCTTCCCACGGAAACAGTTTTCCTGAGGTGCAGACCCTATCCCAAGTGGTTGTGGCAAGGTAAAGCCAATGCCCTCCACTTCTCTGGAAGAAACCACAGTGCCCAGCCATGTTCTAAGCCATCCCATCCTCCCTGGGCTTCTGGCAGCAGGAGTGAAAAGAGAGGAGCAGAGCACTGGGACCCCTTTGACAAAAACCGGCTTCCCACGGGAAAGTCTTTCTCCACGTGCAGACATGCTCCCAGGTGCCTGTGGCAAGGGGAAGGAAATGCCATACACTGACCTGGAAGAGACCACAGGGCCCAGGCACAGTCTGAACCCTTCCCTCAACCCGGCGGTTTTGCTAGCAGGAGTTCAAGCCCAACGAACACAGCCCGGAGACCCCTGGGGCAAAAACGGCTTCCGACGAACAATAGGTGCTTGCTGTGGAACACCTATCCCAAGTGGGGGTAGCCAGCTCAACAAAATGCCACACACCCAGGTGTAAGAAACAACATTGCCCAGGCATGGTCTAAGCCCTTCACCTCGTCCCTGTGCTTAGGGAGCCGGAGGGACACCCGAGGCCCACGGCCCTGAGACCCCTTTGCAAAAAGCCGGCTTCCCACGGAAACAGTTTTCCTGAGGTGTAGACCCTCTCCCAAGTGGTTGTGGCAAGGTAAAGCCAATGCCCTCCACTTCTCTGGAAGAAACCACAGTGCCCAGCCATGTTCTATGCCCTCCCATCCTCCCTGGGCTTCTGGCAGCAGGAGTGAAAAGAGAGGAGCAGAGCACTGGGACCCGTTTGACAAAAACCGGCTTCCCACGGGAAAGTCTTTCTCCACGTGCAGACATGCTCCCAGGTGCCTGTGGCAAGGGGAAGGAAATGCCATACACTGACCTGGAAGAGACCACAGGGCCCATGTACAGTCTGAACCCTTCCCTCAACCCGGCGGTTTTGCTAGCAGGAGTTCTAGCCCAACGAACACAGCCCGGAGACCCCTGGGGCAAAAACGGCTTCCGACGAACAATAGGTGCTTGCTGTGGAACACCTATCCCAAGTGGGGGTAGCCAGCTAAACAAAATGCCACACACCCAGGTGTCAGAAACAACATTACCCAGGCATGGTCTAAGCCCCTCACCTCGTCCCTGTGCTTTGGGGAGCCGGAGGGACACCCGAGGCCCACGGCCCTGAGACCCCTTTGCAAAAAGCCGGCTTCCCACGGAGACAGTTTTCCTGAGGTGTAGACCCTCTCCCAAGTGGTTGTGGCAAGGTAAAGCCAATGCCCTCCACTTCTCTGGAAGAAACCACAGTGCCCAGCCATGTTCTAAGCCCTCCCATCCTCCCTGGGCTTCTGGCAGCAGGAGTGAAAAGAGAGGAGCAGAGCACTGGAACCCGTTTGACAAAAACCGGCTTCCCACGGGAAAGTCTTTCTCCACGTGCAGACATGCTCCCAGGTGCCTGTGGCAAGGGGAAGGAAATGCCATACACTGACCTGGAAGAGACCACAGGGCCCAGGCACAGTCTGAACCCTTCCCTCAACCCGGCGGTTTTGCTAGCAGGAGTTCAACCCCAACGAACACAGCCCAGAGACCCATGGGGCAAAAACGGCTTCCGACGAACAATAGGTGCTTGCTGTGGAACACCTATCCCAAGTGGGGGTAGCCAGCTCAACAAAATGCCACACACCCAGGTGTAAGAAACAACATTGCCCAGGAATGGTCTAAGCCCCTCACCTCGTCCCTGTGCTTTGGGGAGCCGGAAGGACACCCGAGGCCCACGGCCCTGAGACCCCTTTGCAAAAAGCCGGCTTCCCACGGAAACAGTTTTCCTGAGGTACAGACCCTATCCCAAGTGGCTGTGGCAAGGTAAAGCAAATGCCCTCCACTTCTCTGGAAGAAACCACAGTGCCCAGGCATGTTCTAAGCCCTCCCATCCTCCCTGGGCTTCTGGCAGCAGGAGTGAAAAGAGAGGAGCAGAGCACTGGGACCCGTTTGACAAAAACCGGCTTCCCACGGGAAAGTCTTTCTCCACGTGCAGACATGCTCCCAGGTGCCTGTGGCAAGGGGAAGGAAATGCCATACACTGACCTGGAAGAGACCACAGGTCCCAGGCACAGTCTGAACCCTTCCCTCAACCCGGCGGTTTTGCTAGCAGGAGTTCAAGCCCAACGAACACAGCCCGGAGACCCCTGGGGCAAAAACGGCTTCCGACGAACAATAGTGCTTTCTGTGGAACATCTATCCCAAGTGGGGGTAGCCAGCTCAACAAAATGCCACACACCCAGGTGCAAGAAACACCATTGCCCAGGAATGGTCTAAGCCCCTCACCTCGTCCCTGTGCTTTGGGGAGCCGGAGGGACACCCGAGGCCCACGGCCCTGAGACCCCTTTGCAAAAAGCCAGCTTCCCACGGAGACAGTTTTCCTGAGGTGTAGACCCTCTCCCAAGTGGTTGTGGCAAGGTAAAGCCAATGCCCTCCACTTCTCTGGAAGAAACCACAGTGCCCAGCCATGTTCTATGCCCTCCCATCCTCCCTGGGCTTCTGGCAGCAGGAGTGAAAAGAGAGGAGCAGAGCACTGGGACCCGTTTGACAAAAACCGGCTTCCCACGGGAAAGTCTTTCTCCACGTGCAGACAGGCTCCCAGGTGCCTGTGGCAAGGGGAAGGAAATGCCATACACTGACCTGGAAGAGACCACAGGGCCCATGTACAGTCTGAACACTTCCCTCAACCCGGCGGTTTTGCTAGCAGGAGTTCTAGCCCAACGAACACAGCCCGGAGACCCCTGGGGCAAAAACGGCTTCCGACGAACAATAGGTGCTTGCTGTGGAACAACTATCCCAAGTGGGGGTAGCCAGCTAAACAAAATGCCACAAACCCAGGTGTCAGAAACAACATTGCCCAGGCATGGTCTAAGCCCCTCACCTCGTCCCTGTGCTTTGGGGAGCCGGAGGGACACCCGAGGCCCACGGCCCTGAGACCCCTTTGCAAAAAGCCGGCTTCCCACGGAGACAGTTTTCCTGAGGTGTAGACCCTCTCCCAAGTGGTTGTGGCAAGGTAAAGCCAATGCCCTCCACTTCTCTGGAAGAAACCACAGTGCCCAGCCATGTTCTAAGCCCTCCCATCCTCCCTGGGCTTCTGGCAGCAGGAGTGAAAAGAGAGGAGCAGAGCACTGGGACCCGTTAGACAAAAACCGGCTTCCCACGGGAAAGTCTTTCTCCACGTGCAGACATGCTCCCAGGTGCCTGTGGCAAGGGGAAGGAAATGCCATACACTGACCTGGAAGAGACCACAGGGCCCAGGCACAGTCTGAACCCTTCCCTCAACCCGGCGGTTTTGCTAGCAGGAGTTCAACCCCAACGAACACAGCCCGGAGTCCCATGGGGCAAAAACGGCTTCCGACGAACAATAGGTGCTTGCTGTGGAACACCTATCCCAAGTGGGGGTAGCCAGCTCAACAAAATGCCACACACCCAGGTGTAAGAAACAACATTGCCCAGGCATGGTCTAAGCCCCTCACCTCGTCCCTGTGCTTTGGGGAGCCGGAAGGACACCCGAGGCCCACGGCCCTGAGACCCCTTTGCAAAAAGCCGGCTTCCCACGGAAACAGTTTTCCTGAGGTGTAGACCCTATCCCAAGTGGCTGTGGCAAGGTAAAGCAAATGCCCTCCACTTCTCTGGAAGAAACCACAGTGCCCAGCCATGTTCTAAGCCCTCCCATCCTCCCTGGGCTTCTGGCAGCAGGAGTGAAAAGAGAGGAGCAGAGCACTGGGACCCGTTTGACAAAAACCGGCTTCCCACGGGAAAGTCTTTCTCCACGTGCAGACATGCTCCCAGGTGCCTGTGGCAAGGGGAAGGAAATGCCATACACTGACCTGGAAGAGACCACAGGGCCCAGGCACAGTCTGAACCCTTCCCTCAACCCGGCGGTTTTGCTAGCAGGAGTTCAAGCCCAAGGAACACAGCCCGGAGACCCCTGGGGCAAAAACGGCTTCCGACGAACAATAGGTGCTTGCTGTGGAACACCTATCCCAAGTGGGGGTAGCGAGCTCAACAAAATGCCACACACCCAGGTGTAAGAAACAACATTGCCCAGGCATGGTCTAAGCCCTTCACCTCGTCCCTGTGCTTTGGGGAGCCGGAGGGACACCCGAGGCCCACGGCCCTGAGACCCCTTTGCAAAAAGCCGGCTTCCCACGGAGACAGTTTTCCTGAGGTGTAGACCCTCTCCCAAGTGGTTGTGGCAAGGTAAAGCCAATGCCCTCCACTTCTCTGGAAGAAACCACAGTGCCCAGCCATGTTCTATACCCTCCCATCCTCCCTGGGCTTCTGGCAGCAGGAGTGAAAAGAGAGGAGCAGAGCACTGGGACCCGTTTGACAAAAACCGGCTTCCCACGGGAAAGTCTTTCTCCACGTGCAGACATGCTCCCAGGTGCCTGTGGCAAGGGGAAGGAAATGCCATACACTGACCTGGAAGAGACCACAGGGCCCATGTACAGTGTGAACACTTCCCTCAACCCGGCGGTTTTGCTAGCAGGAGTTCTAGCCCAACGAACACAGCCCGGAGACCCCTGGGGCAAAAACGGCTTCCGACGAACAATAGGTGCTTGCTGTGGAACACCTATCCCAAGTGGGGGTAGCCAGCTCAACAAAATGCCACACACCCAGGTGTAAGAAACAACATTGCCCAGGCATGGTCTAAGCCCCTCACCTCGTCCCTGTGCTTTGGGGAGCCGGAAGGACACCCGAGGCCCACGGCCCTGAGACCCCTTTGCAAAAAGCCGGCTTCCCACGGAAACAGTTTTCCTGAGGTGCAGACCCTATCCCAAGTGGCTGTGGCAAGGTAAAGCAAATGCCCTCCACTTGTCTGGAAGAAACCACAGTGCCCAGCCATGTTCTAAGCCCTCCCATCCTCCCTGGGCTTCTGGCAGCAGGAGTGAAAAGAGAGGAGCAGAGCACTGGGACCCGTTTGACAAAAACCGGCTTCCCACGGGAAAGTCTTTCTCCACGTGCAGACATGCTCCCAGGTGCCTGTGGCAAGGGGAAGGAAATGCCATACACTGACCTGGAAGAGACCACAGGGCCCAGGCACAGTCTGAACCCTTCCCTCAACCCGGCGGTTTTGCTAGCAGGAGTTCAAGCCCAACGAACACAGCCCGGAGACCCCTGGGGCAAAAACGGCTTCCGACGAACAATAGTGCTTGCTGTGGAACATCTATCCCAAGTGGGGGTAGCCAGCTCAACAAAATGCCACACACCCAGGTGCAAGAAACACCATTGCCCAGGAATGGTCTAAGCCCCTCACCTCGTCCCTGTGCTTTGGGGAGCCGGAGGGACACCCGAGGCCCACGGCCCTGAGACCCCTTTGCAAAAAGCCGGCTTCCCACGGAGACAGTTTTCCTGAGGTGTAGACCCTCTCCCAAGTGGTTGTGGCAAAGTAAAGCCAATGCCCTCCACTTCTCTGGAAGAAACCACAGTGCCCAGCCATGTTCTATGCCCTCCCATCCTCCCTGGGCTTCTGGCAGCAGGAGTGAAAAGAGAGGAGCAGAGCACTGGGACCCGTTTGACAAAAACCGGCTTCCCACGGGAAAGTCTTTCTCCACGTGCAGACATGCTCCCAGGTGCCTGTGGCAAGGGGAAGGAAATGCCATACACTGACCTGGAAGAGACCACAGGGCCCAGGCACAGTCTGAACCCTTCCCTCAACCCGGCGGTTTTGCTAGCAGGAGTTCAACCCCAATGAACACAGCCCGGAGACCCATGGGGCAAAAACGGCTTCCGACGAACAATAGGTGCTTGCTGTGGAACACCTATCCCAAGTGGGGGTAGCCAGCTCAACAAAATGCCACACACCCAGGTGTAAGAAACAACATTGCCTAGGCATGGTCTAAGCCCCTCACCTCGTCCCTGTGCTTTGGGGAGCCGGAAGGACACCCGAGGCCCACGGCCCTGAGACACCTTTGCAAAAAGCCGGCTTCCCACGGAAACAGTTTTCCTGAGGTACAGACCCTATCCCAAGTGGCTGTGGCAAGGTAAAGCAAATGCCCTCCACTTCTCTGGAAGAAACCACAGTGCCCAGCCATGTTCTAAGCCCTCCCATCCTCCCTGGGCTTCTGGCAGCAGGAGTGAAAAGAGAGGAGCAGAGCACTGGGACCCGTTTGACAAAAACCGGCTTCCCACGGGAAAGTCTTTCTCCACGTGCAGACATGCTCCCAGGTGCCTGTGGCAAGGGGAAGGAAATGCCATACACTGACCTGGAAGAGACCACAGGGCCCAGGCACAGTCTGAACCCTTCCCTCAACCCGGCGGTTTTGCTAGCAGGAGTTCAAGCCCAACGAACACAGCCCGGAGACCCCTGGGGCAAAAACGGCTTCCGACGAACAATAGTGCTTGCTGTGGAACATCTATCCCAAGTGGGGGTAGCCAGCTCAACAAAATGCCACACACCCAGGTGCAAGAAACACCATTGCCCAGGAATGGTCTAAGCCCCTCACCTCGTCCCTGTGCTTTTGGGAGCCGGAGGGACAACCGAGGCCCACGGCCCTGAGACCCCTTTGCAAAAAGCCGGCTTCCCACGGAGACAGTTTTCCTGAGGTGTAGACCCTCTCCCAAGTGGTTGTGGCAAGGTAAAGCCAATGCCCTCCACTTCTCTGGAAGAAACCACAGTGCCCAGCCATGTTCTAAGCCCTCCCATCCTCCCTGGGCTTCGGGCAGCAGGAGTGAAAAGAGAGGAGCAGAGCACTGGGACCCGTTTGACAAAAACCGGCTTCCCACGGGAAAGTCTTTCTCCACGTGCAGACATGCTCCCAGGTGCCTGTGGCAAGGGGAAGGAAATGCCATACACTGACCTGGAAGAGACCACAGGGCCCAGGCACAGTCTGAACCCTTCCCTCAACCCGGCGGTTTTGCTAGCAGGAGTTCAACCCCAACGAACACAGCCCGGAGACCCATGGGGCAAAAACGGCTTCCGACGAACAATAGGTGCTTGCTGTGGAACACCTATCCCAAGTGGGGGTAGCCAGCTCAACAAAATGCCACACACCCAGGTGTAAGAAACAACATTGCCCAGGCATGGTCTAAGCCCCTCACCTCGTCCCTGTGCTTTGGGGAGCCGGAAGGACACCCGAGGCCCACGGCCCTGAGACCCCTTTGCAAAAAGACGGCTTCCCACGGAAACAGTTTTCCTGAGGTACAGACCCTATCCCAAGTGGCTGTGGCAAGGTAAAGCAAATGCCCTCCACTTCTCTGGAAGAAACCACAGTGCCCAGGCATGTTCTAAGCCCTCCCATCCTCCCTGGGCTTCTGGCAGCAGGAGTGAAAAGAGAGGAGCAGAGCACTGGGACCCGTTTGACAAAAACCGGCTTCCCACGGGAAAGTCTTTCTCCACGTGCAGACATGCTCCCAGGTGCCTGTGGCAAGGGGAAGGAAATGCCATACACTGATCTGGAAGAGACCACAGGGCCCAGGCACAGTCTGAACCCTTCCCTCAACCCGGCGGTTTTGCTAGCAGGAGTTCAAGCCCAACGAACACAGCCCGGAGACCCCTGGGGCAAAAACGGCTTCCGACGAACAATAGGTGCTTGCTGTGGAACACCTACCCCAAGTGGGGGTAGCCAGCTCAACAAAATGCCACACACCCAGGTGTAAGAAACAACATTGCCCAGGCATGGTCTAAGCCCCTCACCTCGTCCCTGTGCTTTGGGGAGCCGGAGGGACACCCGAGGCCCACGGCCCTGAGACCCCTTTGCAAAAAGCCGGCTTCCCACGGAAACAGTTTTCCTGAGGTGCATACCCTATCCCAAGTGGTTGTGGCAAGGTAAAGCCAATGCCCTCCACTTCTCTGGAAGAAACCCCAGTGCCCAGCCATGTTCTAAGCCCTCCCATCCTCCCTGGGCTTCTGGCAGCAGGAGTGAAAAGAGAGAAGCAGAGCACTGGGACCCGTTTGACAAAAACCGGCTTCCCACGGGAAAGTCTTTCTCCACGTGCAGACATGCTCCCAGGTGCCTGTGGCAAAGGGAAGGAAATGCCATACACTGACCTGGAAGAGACCACAGGGCCCAGGCACAGTCTGAACCCTTCCCTCAACCCGGCGGTTTTGCTAGCAGGAGTTCAAGCCCAACGAACACAGCCCGGAGACCCCTGGGGCAAAAACGGCTTCCGACGAACAATAGGTGCTTGCTGTGGAACACCTATCCCAAGTGGGGGTAGCCAGCTCAACAAAATGCCACACACCCAGGTGTAAGAAACAACATTGCCCAGCCATGGTCTAAGCCCCTCACCTCGTCCCTGTGCTTTGGGGAGCCGGAGGGACACCCGAGGCCCACGGCCCTGAGACCCCTTTGCAAAAAGCCGGCTTCCCACGGAAACAGTTTTCCTGAGGTGCAGACCCTATCCCAAGTGGTTGTGGCAAGGTAAAGCAAATGCCCTCCACTTCTCTGGAAGAAACCCCAGTGCCCAGCCATGTTCTAAGCCCTCCCATCCTCCCTGGGCTTCTGGCAGCAGGAGTGAAAAGAGAGGAGCTGAGCACTGGGACCCGTTTGACAAAAACCGGCTTCCCATGGGAAAGTCTTTCTCCACGTGCAGACATGCTCCCAGGTGCCTGTGGCAAGGGGAAGGAAATGCCATACACTGACCTGGAAGAGACCACAGGGCCCAGGCACAGTCTGAACCCTTCCCTCAACCCGGCGGTTTTGCTAGCAGGAGTTCAAGCCCAACGAACACAGCCCGGAGACCCGTGGGGCAAAAACGGCTTCCGACGAACAATAGGTGCTTGCTGTGGAACACCTATCCCAAGTGGGGGTAGCCAGCTCAACAAAATGCCACACACCCAGGTGTAAGAAACAACATTGCCCAGGCATGGTCTAAGCCCCTCACCTCGTCCCTGTGCTTTGGGGAGCCGGAGGGACGCCCGAGGCCCATGGCCCTGAGACCCCTTTGCAAAAAGCCGGCTTCCCACGGAAACAGTTTTCTTGAGGTGCAGACCCTATCCCAAGTGGTTGTGGCAAGGTAAAGCCATGCCCTCACTTCTCTGGAAGAAACCACATTGCCCAGGCATGTTCTAAGGCCTCCCATCCTCCCTGGGCTTCTGGCAGCAGGAGTGAAAAGAGAGGAGCAGAGCACTGGGACCCGTTTGACAAAAACCGGCTTCCCACGGGAAAGTCTTTCTCCACGTGCAGACATGCTCCCAGGTGCCTGTGGCAAGGGGAAGGAAATGCCTTACACTGACCTGGAAGAGAACACAGGGCCCAGGCACAGTCTGAACCCTTCCCTCAACCCGGCGGTTTTGCTAGCAGGAGTTCAAGCCCAACGAACACAGCCCGGAGACCCCTGGGGCAAAAACGGCTTCCGACGAACAATGGGTGCTTGCTGTGGAACACCTATCCCAAGTGGGGGTAGCCAGCTCAACAAAATGCCACACACCCAGGTGTAAGAAACAACATTGCCCAGCCATGGTCTAAGCCCCTCACCTCGTCCCTGTGCTTTGGGGAGCCGGAGGGACACCCGAGGCCCACGGCCCTGAGACCCCTTTGCAAAAAGCCGGCTTCCCACGGAAACAGTTTTCCTGAGGTGCAGACCCTATACCAAGTGGTTGTGGCAAGGTAAAGCCAATGCCCTCCACTTCTCTGGAAGAAACCACAGTGCCCAGCCATGTTCTAAGCCCTCCCATCCTCCCTGGGCTTCTGGCAGCAGGAGTGAAAAGAGAGGAGCAGAGAACTGGGACCCGTTTGACAAAAACCGGCTTCCCACGGGAAAGTCTTTCTCCACGTGCAGACATGCTCCCAGGTGCCTGTGGCAAGGGGAAGGAAATGCCATACACTGACCTGGAAGAGACCACAGGGCCCAGGCACAGTCTGAACCCTTCCCTCAACCCGGCGGTTTTGCTAGCAGGAGTTCAAGCCCAACGAACACAGCCCGGAGACCCCTGGGGCAAAAACGGCTTCCGACGAACAATAGGTGCTTGCTGTGGAACACCTACCCCAAGTGGGGGTAGCCAGCTCAACAAAATGCCACACACCCAGGTGTAAGAAACAACATTGTCCAGCCATGGTCTAAGCCCCTCACCTCGTCCATGTGCTTTGGGGAGCCGGAGGGACACCCGAGGCCCACGGCCCTGAGACCCCTTTGCAAAAAGCCGGCTTCCCACGGAAACAGTTTTCCTGAGGTGCAGACCCTCTCCCAAGTGGTTGTGGCAAGGTAAAGGCAATGCCCTCCACTTCTCTGGAAGAAACCACAGTGCCCAGCCATGTTCTAAGCCCTCCCATCCTCCCTGGGCTTCTGGCAGCAGGAGTGAAAAGAGAGGAGCAGAGCACTGGGACCCGTTTGACAAAAACCGGCTTCCCACGGGAAAGTCTTTCTCCACGTGCAGACATGCACCCAGGTGCCTGTGGCAAGGGGAAGGAAATGCCATACACTGACCTGGAAGAGACCACAGGGCCCAGGCACAGTCTGAACCCTTCCCTCAACCCGGCGGTTTTGCTAGCAGGAGTTCAAGCCCAACGAACACAGCCCGGAGACCCCTGGGGCAAAAACGGCTTCCGACGAACAATAGGTGCTTGCTGTGGAACACCTCTCCCAAGTGGGGGTAGCCAGCTCAACAAAATGCCACACACCCAGGTGTAAGAAACAACATTGCCCAGGCATGGTCTAAGCCCCTCACCTCGTCCCTGTGCTTTGGGGAGCCGGAGGGACACCCGAGGCCCACGGCCCTGAGACCCCTTTGCAAAAAGCCGGCTTCCCACGGAAACAGTTTTCCTGAGGTGCAGACCCTCTCACAAGTGGTTGTGGCAAGGTAAAGCCAATGCCCTCCACTTCTCTGGAAGAAACCCCAGTGCCCAGCCATGTTCTAAGCCCTCCCATCCTCCCTGGGCTTCTGGCAGCAGGAGTGAAAAGAGAGGAGCAGAGCACTGGGACCCGTTTGACAAAAACTGGCTTCCCACGGGAAAGCCTTTCTCCACGTGCAGACATGCTCCCAGGTGCCCGTGGCAAGGGGAAGGAAATGCCATACACTGACCTGGAAGAGACCACAGGGCACAGGCACAGTCTGAACCCTTCCTTCAACCCGGCGGTTTTGCTAGCAGGAGTTCAAGCCCAACGAACACAGACCGGAGACCCCTGGGGCAAAAACGGCTTCCGACGAACAATAGGTGCTTGCTGTGGAACACCTATCCCAAGTGGGGGTAGCCAGCTCAACAAAATGCCACACACCCAGGTGTAAGAAACAACATTGCCCAGGCATGGTCTAAGCCCCTCACCTCGTCCCTGTGCTTTGGGGAGCCGGAGGGACACCCGAGGCCCACGTCCCTGAGACCCCTTTGCAAAAAGCCGGCTTCCCACGGAAACAGTTTTCCTGAGGTGCAGACCCTCTCACAAGTGGTTGTGGCAAGGTAAAGCCAATGCCCTCCACTTCTCTGGAAAAAACCCCAGTGCCCAGCCATGTTCTAAGCCCTCCCATCCTCCCTGGGCTTCTGGCAGCAGGAGTGAAAAGAGAGGAGCAGAGCACTGGGACCCGTTTGACAAAAACCGGCTTCCCACGGGAAAGTCTTTCTCCACGTGCAGACATGCTCCCAGGTGCCTGTGGCAAGGGGAAGGAAATGCCATACACTGACCTGGAAGAGACCACAGGGCCCATGCACAGTCTGAACCCTTCCCTCAACCCGGCGGTTTTCGTAGCAGGAGTTCAACACCAACGAACACAGACCGGAGACCCCTGGGGCAATAACGGCTTCCGACGAACAATAGGTGCTTGCTGTGGAACACCTATCCCAAGTGGGGGTAGCCAGCTCAACAAAATTCCACACACCCAGGTGTAAGAAACAATATTGTCCAGCCATGGTCTAAGCCCCTCACCTCGTCCCTGTGCTTTGGGGAGCCGGAGGGACACCCGAGGCCCACGGCCCTGAGACCCCTTTGCAAAAAGCCGGCTTCCCACGGAAGCAGTTTTCCTGAGGTGCAGACCCTCTCACAAGTGGTTGTGGCAATGTAAAGCAAATGCCCTCCACTTCTCTGGAAGAAACCCCAGTGCCCAGCCATGTTCTAAGCCCTCCCATCCTCCCTGGGCTTCTGGCAGCAGGAGTGAAAAGAGAGGAGCAGAGCACTGGGACCCGTTTGACAAAAACCGGCTTCCCACGGGAAAGTCTTTCTCATCGTGCAGACATGCACCCAGGTGCCTGTGGCAAGGGGAAGGAAATGCCATACACTGACCTGGAAGAGACCACAGGGCCCAGGCACAGTCTGAACCCTTCCCTCAACCCGGCGGTTTTGCTAGCAGGAGTTCAAGCCCAACGAACACAGCCCGGAGACCCCTGGGGCAAAAACGGCTTCCGACGAACAATAGGTGCTTGCTGTGGAACACCTATCCCAAGTGGGGGTAGCCAGCTCAACACAATGCCACACACCCAGGTGTCAGAAACAACATTGCCCAGGCATGGTCTAAGCCCCTTACCTCGTCCCTGTGCTTTCGGGAGCCGGAGGGACACCCGAGGCCCACGGCCCTGAGACCCCTTTGCAAAAAGCCGGCTTCCCACGGAAACAGTTTTCCTGAGGTGCAGACCCTCTCACAAGTGGTTGTGGCAAGGTAAAGCAAATGCCCTCCACTTCTCTGGAAGAAACCACAGTGCCCAGCCATGTTCTAAGCCCTCCCATCCTCCCTGGGCTTCTGGCAGCAGGAGTGAAAAGAGAGGAGCAGAGCACTGGGACCCGTTTGACAAAAACCGGCTTCCCACGGGAAAGTCTTTCTCCACGTGCAGACAGGCTCCCAGGTGCCTGTGGCAAGGGGAAGGAAATGCCATACACTGACCTGGAAGAGACCACAGGGCGCAGGCACACTCTGAACCCTTCCCTCAACCCGGCGGTTTTGCTAGCAGGAGTTCAACCCCAACGAACACAGCCCGGAGACACTTGGGGCAAAAACGGCTTCCAACGAACAATAGGTGCTTGCTGTGGAACACCTATCCCAAGTGGGGGTAGCCAGCTCAACAAAATGCCACACACCCAGGTGTAAGAAACAACATTGCCCAGGCATGGTCTAAGCCCCTCACCTCGTCCCTGTGCTTTGGGGAGCCGGAGGGACACCCGAGGCCCACGGCCCTGAGACCCCTTTGCAAAAAGCCGGCTTCCCACGGAAACAGTTTTCCTGAGGTGCAGACCATCTCACAAGTGTTTGTGGCAAGGTAAAGCAAATGCCCTCCACTTCTCTGGAAGAAACCACAGTGCCCAGCCATGTTCTAAGCCCTCCCATCCTCCCTGGGCTTCTGGCAGCAGGAGTGAAAAGAGAGGAGCAGAGCACTGGGACCCGTTTGACAAAAACTGGCTTCCCACGGGAAAGCCTTTCTCCACGTGCAGACATGTTCCCAGGTGCCTGTGGCAAGGGGAAGGAAATGCCATACACTGACCTGGAAGAGACCACAGGGCCCAGGCACAGTCTGAACCCTTCCCTCAACCCAGCGGTTTTGCTAGCAGGAGTTCAAGCCCAACGAACACAGCCCGGAGACCCCTGGGGCAAAAACGGCTTCTGAGGAACAATAGGTGCTTGCTGTGGAACACCTATCCCAAGTGGGGGTAGCCAGGTCAACAAAATGCCACACACCCAGGTAAAGAAACAACATTGTCCAGCCATGGTCTAAGCCCCTCACCTCGTCCCTGTGCTTTGGGGAGCCGGAGGGACACCCGAGGCCCACGGCCCTGAGACCCCTTTGCAAAAAGCCGGCTTCCCACGGAAACAGTTTTCCTGAGGTGCAGACCCTCTGACAAGTGGTTGTGGCAAGGTAAAGCAAATGCCCTCCACTTCTCTGGAAGAAACCACAGTGCCCAGCCATGTTCTAAGCCCTCCCATCCTCCCTGGGCTTCTGGCAGCAGGAGTGAAAAGAGAGGAGCAGAGCACTGGGACCCGTTTGACAAAACCGGCTTCCCACGGAAAAGTCTTTCTCCACGTGCAGACATGCTCCCAGGTGCCTGTGGCAAGGGGAAGGAAATGCCATACACTGACCTGGAAGAGACCACAGGGCCCAGGCACAGTCTGAACCCTTCCCTCAACCCGGCGGTTTTGCTAGCAGGAGTTCAAGCCCAACGAACACAGCCCGGAGACCCCTGGGGCAAAAACGGCTTCCGACGAACAATAGGTGCTTGCTGTGGAACACCTATCCCAAGTGCGGGTAGCCAGCTCAACAAAATGCCACACACCCAGGTGTAAGAAACAACATTGCCCAGGCATGGTCTAAGCCCCTCACCTCGTCCCTGTGCTTTGGGGAGCCGGAGGGACACCCGAGGCCCACGGCCCTGAGACCCCTTTGCAAAAAGCCGGCTTCCCACGGAAACAGTTTTCCTGAGGTGCAGACCCTCTCACAAGTGGTTGTGGCAAGGTAAAGCCAATGCCCTCCACTTCTCTGGAAAAAACCCCAGTGCCCAGCCATGTTCTAAGCCCTCCTATCCTCCCTGGGCTTCTGGCAGCAGGAGTGAAAAGAGAGGAGCTGAGCACTGGGACCCGTTTGACAAAAACCGGCTTCCCACGGGAAAGTCTTTCTCCACGTGCAGACATGCTCCCAGGTGCCTGTGGCAAGGGGAAGGAAATGCCATACACTGACCTGGAAGAGACCACAGGGCCCATGCACAGTCTGAACCCTTCCCTCAACCCGGCGGTTTTCGTAGCAGGAGTTCAAGCCCAACGAACACAGCCCGGAGACCCCTGGGGCAAAAACGGCTTCCGACGAACAATAGGTGCTTGCTGTGGAACACCTATCCCAAGTGGGGGTAGCCAGCTCAACGTATTGCCGCACACCCAGGTGTAAGAAACAACAATGCCCAGGCATTGTCTAGGCCCCTCACCTCGTCCCTGTGCTTTGGGGAGCCGGAGGGACACCCGAGGCCCACGGCCCTGAGACCCCTTTGCAAAAAGCCGGCTTCCCACGGAAACAGTTTTCCTGAGGTGCAGACCCTCTCACAAGTGGTTGTGGCAAGGTAAAGCAAATGCCCTCCACTTCTCTGGAAGAAACCACAGTGCCCAGGCATGTTCTAAGCCCTCCCATCCTCCCTGGGCTTCTGGCAGCAGGAGTGAAAAGAGAGGAGCAGAGCACTGGGACCCGTTTGACAAAAACCGGCTTCCCACGGGAAAGTCTTTCTCCACGTGCAGACATGCTCCCAGGTGCCTGTGGCAAGGGGAAGGAAATGCCATACACTGACCTGGAAGAGACCACAGGGCCCAGGCACAGTCTGAACCCTTCCCTCAACCCGGCGGTTTTGCTAGCAGGAGTTCAAGCCCAACGAACACAGCCCGGAGACCCCTGGGGCAAAAACGGCTTCCGACGAACAATAGGTGCTTGCTGTGGAACACCTATCCCAAGTGGGGGTAGCCAGGTCACCAAAATGCCACACACCCAGGTGTAAGAAACAACATTGCCCAGGCATGGTCTAAGCCCCTCACCTCGTCCCTGTGCTTTGGGGAGCCGGAGGGACACCCGAGGCCCACGGCCCTGAGACCCCTTTGCAAAAAGCCGGCTACCCACGGAAACAGTTTTCCTGAGGTACAGACCCTATCCCAAGTGGTTGTGGCAAGGTAAAGCAAATCCCCTCCACTTCTCTGGAAGAAACCACAGTGCCCAGCCATGTTGTAAGCCCTCCCATCCTCCCTGGGCTTCTGGCAGCAGGAGTGAAAAGAGAGGAGCAGAGCACTGGGACCCGTTTGACAAAAACCGGCTTCCCACGGGAAAGTCTTTCTCCACGTGCAGACATGCTCCCAGGTGCCTGAGGCAAGGGGAAGGAAATGCGATACACTGACCTGGAAGAGACCACAGGGCCCAGGCACAGTCTGAACCCTTCCCTCAACCCGGCGGTTTTGCTAGCAGGAGTTCAAGCCCAACGAACACAGCCCGGAGACCACAGGGGCAAAAACGGCTTCCGACGAACAATAGGTGCTTGCTGTGGAACACCTATCCCAAGTGGGGGTAGCCAGCTCAACAAAATGCCACACACCCAGGTGTAAGAAACAACATTGCGCAGGCATGGTCTAAGCCCCTCACCTCGTCCCTGTGCTTTGGGGAGCCGGAAGGACACCCGAGGCCCACGGCCCTGAGACCCCTTTGCAAAAAGCCGGCTTCCCACGGAAACAGTTTTCCTGAGGTACAGACCCTATCCCAAGTGGCTGTGGCAAGGTAAAGCAAATGCCCTCCACTTCTCTGGAAGAAACCACAGTGCCCAGCCATGTTCTAAGCCCTCCCATCCTCCCTGGGCTTCTGGCAGCAGGAGTGAAAAGAGAGGAGCAGAGCACTGGGACCCGTTTGACAAAAACCGGCTTCCCACGGGAAAGTCTTTCTCCACGTGCAGACATGCTCCCAGGTGCCTGTGGCAAGGGGAAGGAAATGCCATACACTGACCTGGAAGAGACCACAGGGCCCAGGCACAGTCTGAACCCTTCCCTCAACCCGGCGGTTTTGCTAGCAGGAGTTCAAGCCCAACGAACACAGCCCGGAGACCCCTGGGGCAAAAACGGCTTCCGACGAACAATAGTGCTTGCTGTGGAACATCTATCCCAAGTGGGGGTAGCCAGCTCAACAAAATGCCACACACCCAGGTGCAAGAAACACCATTGCCCAGGAATGGTCTAAGCCCCTCACCTCGTCCCTGTGCTTTGGGGCGCCGGAGGGACACCCAGGCCCACGGCCCTGAGACCCCTTTGCAAAAAGCCGGCTTCCCACGGAGACAGTTT
The DNA here is from genome assembly GCF_024610735.1 of Ursus americanus. Lineage (NCBI taxonomy): Eukaryota > Metazoa > Chordata > Mammalia > Carnivora > Ursidae > Ursus > Ursus americanus. The sequence goes on along the minus strand of NW_028273701.1, from coordinate 250,781 downwards.
TCCTGAGGTGTAGACCCTCTCCCAAGTGGTTGTGGGAAGGTAAAGCCAATGCCCTCCACTTCTCTGGAAGAAACCACAGTGCCCAGCCATGTTCTAAGCCCTCCCATCCTCCCTGTGCTTCTGGCAGCAGGAGTGAAAAGAGAGGAGCAGAGCACTGGGACCCGTTTGACAAAAACCGGCTTCCCACGGGAAAGTCTTTCTCCACGTGCAGACATGCTCCCAGGTGCCTGTGGCAAGGGGAAGGAAATGCCATACACTGACCTGGAAGAGACCACAGGGCCCAGGCACAGTCTGAACCCTTCCCTCAACCCGGCGGTTTTGCTAGCAGGAGTTCAACCCCAACGAACACAGCCCGGAGACTCCTGGGGCAAAAACGGCTTCCGACGAACAATAGGTGCTTGCTGTGGAACACCTATCCCAAGTGGGGGTAGCCAGCTCAACAAAATGCCACACACCCAGGTGTAAGAAACAACATTGCCCAGGAATGGTCTAAGCCCCTCACCTCGTCCCTGTGCTTTGGGGAGACGGAAGGACACCCGAGGCCCACGGCCCTGAGACCCCTTTGCAAAAAGCCGGCTTCCGACGGAAACAGTTTTCCTGAGGTACAGACCCTATCCCAAGTGGCTGTGGCAAGGTAAAGCAAATGCCCTCCACTTCTCTGGAAGAAACCACAGTGCCCAGCCATGTTCTAAGCCCTCCCATCCTCCCTGGGCTTCTGGCAGCAGGAGTGAAAAGAGAGGAGCAGAGCACTGGGACCCGTTTGACAAAAACCGGCTTCCCACGGGAAAGTCTTTCTCCACGTGCAGACATGCTCCCAGGTGCCTGTGGCAAGGGGAAGGAAATGCCATACACTGACCTGGAAGAGACCACAGGGCCCAGGCACAGTCTGAACCCTTCCCTCAACCCGGCGGTTTTGCTAGCAGGAGTTCAACCCCAACGAACACAGCCCGGAGACCCATGGGGCAAAAACGGCTTCCGACGAACAATAGGTGCTTGCTGTGGAACACCTATCCCAAGTGGGGGTAGCCAGCTCAACAAAATGCCACACACCCAGGTGTAAGAAACAACATTGCCCAGGCATGGTCTAAGCCCCTCACCTCGTCCCTGTGCTTTGGGGAGCCGGAGGGACACCCGAGGCCCACGGCCCTGAGACCCCTTTGCAAAAAGCATGCTTCCCACGGAAACAGTTTTCCTGAGGTGCAGACCCTATCCCAAGTGGTTGTGGCAAGGTAAAGCCAATGCCCTCCACTTCTCTGGAAGAAACCACAGTGCCCAGCCATGTTCTAAGCCCTCCCATCCTCCCTGGGCTTCTGGCAGCAGGAGTGAAAAGAGAGGAGCAGAGCACTGGGACCCGTTTGACAAAAACCGGCTTCCCACGGGAAAGTCTTTCTCCACGTGCAGACATGCTCCCAGGTGCCTGTGGCAAGGGGAAGGAAATGCCATACACTGACCTGGAAGAGACCACAGGGCCCAGGCACAGTCTGAACCCTTCCCTCAACCCGGCGGTTTTGCTAGCAGGAGTTCAAGCCCAACGAACACAGCCCGGAGACCCCTGGGGCAAAAACGGCTTCCGACGAACAATAGGTGCTTGCTGTGGAACACCTATCCCAAGTGGGGGTAGCCAGCTCAACAAAATGCCACACACCCAGGTGTAAGAAACAACATTGCCCAGGCATGGTCTAAGCCCTTCACCTCGTCCCTGTGCTTTTGGGAGCCGGAGGGACACCCGAGGCCCACGGCCCTGAGACCCCTTTGCAAAAAGCCGGCTTCCCACGGAGACAGTTTTCCTGAGGTGTAGACCCTCTCCCAAGTGGTTGTGGCAAGGTAAAGCCAATGCCCTCCACTTCTCTGGAAGAAACCACAGTGCCCAGCCATGTTCTATGCCCTCCCATCCTCCCTGGGCTTCTGGCAGCAGGAGTGAAAAGAGAGGAGCAGAGCACTGGGACCCGTTTGACAAAAACCGGCTTCCCACGGGAAAGTCTTTCTCCACGTGCAGACATGCTCCCAGGTGCCTGTGGCAAGGGGAAGGAAATGCCATACACTGACCTGGAAGAGACCACAGGGCCCATGTACAGTCTGAACCCTTCCCTCAACTCGGCGGTTTTGCTAGCAGGAGTTCTAGCCCAACGAAAACAGCCCGGAGACCCCTGGGGCAAAAACGGCTTCCGACGAACAATAGGTGCTTGCTGTGGAACACCTATCCCAAGTGGGGGTAGCCAGCTAAACAAAATGCCACACACCCAGGTGTCAGAAACAACATTGCCCAGGCATGGTCTAAGCCCCTCACCTCGTCCCTGTGCTTTGGGGAGCCGGAGGGACACCCGAGGCCCACGGCCCTGAGACCCCTTTGCAAAAAGCCGGCTTCCCACGGAGACAGTTTTCCTGAGGTGTAGACCCTCTCCCAAGTGGTTGTGGCAAGGTAAAGCCAATGCCCTCCACTTCTCTGGAAGAAACCACAGTGCCCAGCCATGTTCTAAGCCCTCCCATCCTCCCTGGGCTTCTGGCAGCAGGAGTGAAAAGAGAGGAGCAGAGCACTGGGACCCGTTTGACAAAAACCGGCTTCCCACGGGAAAGTCTTTCTCCACGTGCAGACATGCTCCCAGGTGCCTGTGGCAAGGGGAAGGAAATGCCATACACTGACCTGGAAGAGACCACAGGGCCCAGGCACAGTCTGAACCCTTCCCTCAACCCGGCGGTTTTGCTAGCAGGAGTTCAACCCCAACGAACACAGCCCGGAGACCCATGGGGCAAAAACGGCTTCCGACGAACAATAGGTGCTTGCTGTGGAACACCTATCCCAAGTGGGGGTAGCCAGCTCAACAAAATGCCACACACCCAGGTGTAAGAAACAACATTGCCCAGGAATGGTCTAAGCCCCTCACCTCGTCCCTGTGCTTTGGGGAGCCGGAAGGACACCCGAGGCCCACGGCCCTGAGACCCCTTTGCAAAAAGCCGGCTTCCCACGGAAACAGTTTTCCTGAGGTACAGACCCTATCCCAAGTGGCTGTGGCAAGGTAAAGCAAATGCCCTCCACTTCTCTGGAAGAAACCACAGTGCCCAGCCATGTTCTAAGCCCTCCCATCCTCCCTGGGCTTCTGGCAGCAGGAGTGAAAAGAGAGGAGCAGAGCACTGGGACCCGTTTGACAAAAACCGGCTTCCCACGGGAAAGTCTTTCTCCACGTGCAGACATGCTCCCAGGTGCCTGTGGCAAGGGGAAGGAAATGCCATACACTGACCTGGAAGAGACCACAGGGCCCAGGCACAGTCTGAACCCTTCCCTCAACCCGGCGGTTTTGCTAGCAGGAGTTCAACCCCAACGAACACAGCCCGGAGACTCCTGGGGCAAAAACAGCTTCCGACGAACAATAGGTGCTTGCTGTGGAACACCTATCCCAAGTGGGGGTAGCCAGCTCAACAAAATGCCACACACCCAGGTGTAAGAAACAACATTGCCCAGGCATGGTCTAAGCCCCTCACCTCGTCCCTGTGCTTTGGGGAGCCGGAAGGACACCCGAGGCCCACGGCCCCTAGACCCCTTTGCAAAAAGCCGGCTTCCCACGGAAACAGTTTTCCTGAGGTACAGACCCTATCCCAAGTGGCTGTGGCAAGGTAAAGCAAATGCCCTCCACTTCTCTGGAAGAAACCACAGTGCCCAGCCATGTTCTAAGCCCTCCCATCCTCCCTGGGCTTCTGGCAGCAGGAGTGAAAAGAGAGGAGCAGAGCACTGGGACCCGTTTGACAAAAACCGGCTTCCCACGGGAAAGTCTTTCTCCACGTGCAGACATGCTCCCAGGTGCCTGTGGCAAGGGGAAGGAAATGCCATACACTGACCTGGAAGAGACCACAGGGCCCAGGCACAGTCTGAACCCTTCCCTCAACCCGGCGGTTTTGCTAGCAGGAGTTCAAGCCCAACGAACACAGCCCGGAGACCCCTGGGGCAAAAACGGCTTCCGACGAACAATAGGTGCTTGCTGTGGAACAACTATCCCAAGTGGGGGTAGCCAGCTAAACAAAATGCCACACACCCAGGTGTCAGAAACAACATTGCCCAGGCATGGTCTAAGCCCCTCACCTCGTCCCTGTGCTTTGGGGAGCCGGAGGGACACCCGAGGCCAACGGCCCTGAGACCCCTTTGCAAAAAGCCGGCTTCCCACGGAGACAGTTTTCCTGAGGTGTAGACCCTCTCCCAAGTGGTTGTGGCAAGGTAAAGCCAATGCCCTCCACTTCTCTGGAAGAAACCACAGTGCCCAGCCATGTTCTAAGCCCTCACATCCTCCCTGGGCTTCTGGCAGCAGGAGTGAAAAGAGAGGAGCAGAGCACTGGGACCCGTTTGACAAAAACCGGCTTCCCACGGGAAAGTCTTTCTCCACGTGCAGACATGCTCCCAGGTGCCTGTGGCAAGGGGAAGGAAATGCCATACACTGACCTGGAAGAGACCACAGGGCCCAGGCACAGTCTGAACCCTTCCCTCAACCCGGCGGTTTTGCTAGCAGGAGTTCAACCCCAACGAACACAGCCCGGAGTCCCATGGGGCAAAAACGGCTTCCGACGAACAATAGGTGCTTGCTGTGGAACACCTATCCCAAGTGGGGGTAGCCAGCTCAACAAAATGCCACACACCCAGGTGTAAGAAACAACATTGCCCAGGCATGGTCTAAGCCCCTCACCTCGTCCCTGTGCTTTGGGGAGCCGGAAGGACACCCGAGGCCCACGGCCCTGAGACCCCTTTGCAAAAAGCCGGCTTCCCACGGAAACAGTTTTCCTGAGGTGTAGACCCTATCCCAAGTGGCTGTGGCAAGGTAAAGCAAATGCCCTCCACTTCTCTGGAAGAAACCCCAGTGCCCAGCCATGTTCTAAGCCCTCCCATCCTCCCTGGGCTTCTGGCAGCAGGAGTGAAAAGAGAGGAGCAGAGCACTGGGACCCGTTTGACAAAAACCGGCTTCCCACGGGAAAGTCTTTCTCCACGTGCAGACATGCTCCCAGGTGCCTGTGGCAAGGGGAAGGAAATGCCATACACTGACCTGGAAGAGACCACAGGGCCCATGTACAGTCTGAACCCTTCCCTCAACCCGGCGGTTTTGCTAGCAGGAGTTCTAGCCCAACGAACACAGCCCGGAGACCCCTGGGGCAAAAACGGCTTCCGACGAACAATAGGTGCTTCCTGTGGAACACCTATCCAAAGTGGGGGTAGCCAGCTCAACAAAATGCCACACACCCAGGTGTAAGAAACAACATTGCCCAGGCATGGTCTAAGCCCGTCACCTCGTCCCTGTGCTTTGGGGAGCCGGAAGGACACCCGAGGCCCACGGCCCTGAGACCCCTTTGCAAAAAGCCGGCTTCCCACGGAAACAGTTTTCCTGAGGTACAGACCCTATCCCAAGTGGCTGTGGCAAGGTAAAGCAAATGCCCTCCACTTCTCTGGAAGAAACCACAGTGCCCAGCCATGTTCTAAGCCCTCCCATCCTCCCTGGGCTTCTGGCAGCAGGAGTGAAAAGAGAGGAGCAGAGCACTGGGACCCGTTTGACAAAAACCGGCTTCCCACGGGAAAGTCTTTCTCCACGTGCAGACATGCTCCCAGGTGCCTGTGGCAAGGGGAAGGAAATGCCATACACTGACCTGGAAGAGACCACAGGGCCCAGGCACAGTCTGAACCCTTCCCTCAACCCGGCGGTTTTGCTAGCAGGAGTTCAACCCCAACGAACACAGCCCGGAGACCCATGGGGCAAAAACGGCTTCCGACGAACAATAGGTGCTTGCTGTGGAACACCTATCCCAAGTGGGGGTAGCCAGCTCAACAAAATGCCACACACCCAGGTATAAGAAACAACATTGCCCAGGCATGGTCTAAGCCCCTCACCTCGTCCCTGTGCTTTGGGGAGCCGGAAGGACACCCGAGGCCCACGGAAATGAGACCCCTTTGCAAAAAGCCGGCTTCCCACGGAAACAGTTTTCCTGAGGTACAGACCCTATCCCAAGTGGCTGTGGCAAGGTAAAGCAAATGCCCTCCACTTCTCTGGAAGAAACCACAGTGGCCAGCCATGTTCTAAGCCCTCCCATCCTCCCTGGGCTTCTGGCAGCAGGAGTGAAAAGAGAGGAGCAGAGCACTGGGACCCGTTTGACAAAAACCGGCTTCCCACGGGAAAGTCTTTCTCCACGTGCAGACATGCTCCCAGGTGCCTGTGGCAAGGGGAAGGAAATGCCATACACTGACCTGGAAGAGACCACAGGGCCCAGGCACAGTCTGAACCCTTCCCTCAACCCGGCGGTTTTGCTAGCAGGAGTTCAAGCCCAACGAACACAGCCCGGAGACCCCTGGGGCAAAAACGGCTTCCGACGAACAATAGTGCTTGCTGTGGAACATCTATCCCAAGTGGGGGTAGCCAGCTCAACAAAATGCCACACACCCAGGTGCAAGAAACACCATTGCCCAGGAATGGTCTAAGCCCCTCACCTCGTCCCTGTGCTTTGGGGAGCCGGAGGGACACCCGAGGCCCACGGCCCTGAGACCCCTTTGCAAAAAGCCGGCTTCCCACGGAGACAGTTTTCCTGAGGTGTAGACCCTCTCCCAAGTGGTTGTGGCAAGGTAAAGCCAATGCCCTCCACTTCTCTGGAAGAAACCACAGTGCCCAGCCATGTTCTATGCCCTCCCATCCTCCCTGGGCTTCTGGCAGCAGGAGTGAAAAGAGAGGAGCAGAGCACTGGGACCCGTTTGACAAAAACCGGCTTCCCACGGGAAAGTCTTTCTCCACGTGCAGACATGCTCCCAGGTGCCTGTGGCAAGGGGAAGGAAATGCCATACACTGACCTGGAAGAGACCACAGGGCCCATGTACAGTCTGAACCCTTCCCTCAACCCGGCGGTTTTGCTAGCAGGAGTTCTAGCCCAACGAACACAGCCCGGAGACCCCTGGGGCAAAAACGGCTTCCAACGAACAATAGGTGCTTGCTGTGGAACACCTATCCCAAGTGGGGGTAGCCAGCTAAACAAAATGCCACACACCCAGGTGTCAGAAACAACATTGCCCAGGCATGGTCTAAGCCCCTCACCTCGTCCCTGTGCTTTGGGGAGCCGGAGGGACACCCGAGGCCCACGGCCCTGAGACCCCTTTGCAAAAAGCCGGCTTCCCACGGAGACAGTTTTCCTGAGGTGTAGACCCTCTCCCAAGTGGTTGTGGCAAGGTAAAGCCAATGCCCTCCACTTCTCTGGAAGAAACCACAGTGCCCAGCCATGTTCTAAGCCCTCCCATCCTCCCTGGGCTTCTGGCAGCAGGAGTGAAAAGAGAGGAGCAGAGCACTGGGACCCGTTTGACAAAAACCGGCTTCCCACGGGAAAGTCTTTCTCCACGTGCAGACATGCTCCCAGGTGCCTGTGGCAAGGGGAAGGAAATGCCATACACTGACCTGGAAGAGACCACAGGGCCCAGGCACAGTCTGAACCCTTCCCTCAACCCGGCGGTTTTGCTAGCAGGAGTTCTAGCCCAACGAACACAGCCCGGAGACCCATGGGGCAAAAACGGCTTCCGACGAACAATAGGTGCTTGCTGTGGAACACCTATCCCAAGTGGGGGTAGCCAGCTCAACAAAATGCCACACACCCAGGTGTAAGAAACAACATTGCCCAGGCATGGTCTAAGCCCCTCACCTCGTCCCTGTGCTTTGGGGAGCCGGAGGGACACCCGAGGCCCACGGCCCTGAGACCCCTTTGCAAAAAGCCGGCTTCCCACGGAAACAGTTTTCCTGAGGTACAGACCCTATCCCAAGTGGCTGTGGCAAGGTAAAGCAAATGCCCTCCACTTCTCTGGAAGAAAGCACAGTGCCCAGCCATGTTCTAAGCCCTCCCATCCTCCCTGGGCTTCTGGCAGCAGGAGTGAAAAGAGAGGAGCAGAGCACTGGGACCCGTTTGACAAAAACGGGCTTCCCACGGGAAAGTCTTTCTCCACGTGCAGACATGCTCCCAGGTGCCTGTGGCAAGGGGAAGGAAATGCCATACACTGACCTGGAAGAGACCACAGGGCCCATGTACAGTCTGAACCCTTCCCTCAACCCGGCGGTTTTGCTAGCAGGAGTTCTAGCCCAACGAACACAGCCCGGAGACCCCTGGGGCAAAAACGGCTTCCGACTAACAATAGGTGCTTGCTGTGGAACACCTATCCCAAGTGGGGGTAGCCAGCTAAACAAAATGCCACACACCCAGGTGTCAGAAACAACATTGCCCAGGCATGGTCTAAGCCCCTCACCTCGTCCCTGTGCTTTGGGGAGCCGGAGGGACACCCGAGGCCCACGGCCCTGAGACCCCTTTGCAAAAAGCCGGCTTCCCACGGAGACAGTTTTCCTGAGGTGTAGACCCTCTCCCAAGTGGTTGTGGCAAGGTAAAGCCAATGCCCTCCACTTCTCTGGAAGAAACCCCAGTGCCCAGCCATGTTCTAAGCCCTCCCATCCTCCCTGCGCTTCTGGCAGCAGGAGTGAAAAGAGAGGAGCAGAGCACTGGGACCCGTTTGACAAAAACCGGCTTCCCACGGGAAAGCCTTTCTCCACGTGCAGACATGCTCCCAGGTGCCTGTGGCAAGGGGAAGGAAATGCCATACACTGACCTGGAAGAGACCACAGGGCCCAGGCACAGTCTGAACCCTTCCCTCAACCCGGCGGTTTTGCTAGCAGGAGTTCAAGCCCAGGGAACACAGCCCGGAGACCCCTGGGGCAAAAACGGCTTCCGAGGAACAATAGGTGCTTGCTGTGGAACACCTATCCCAAGTGGGGGTAGCCAGCTCAACAAAATGCCACACACCCAGGTATAAGAAACAACATTGCCCAGGCATGGTCTAAGCCCCTCACCTCGTCCCTGTGCTTTGGGGAGCCGGAGGGACACCCGAGGCCCACGGCCCTGAGACCCCTTTGCAAAAAGCCGGCTTCCCACGGAAACAGTTTTCCTGAGGTGCAGACCCTATCCCAAGTGGTTGTGGCAAGGTAAAGCAAATGCCCTCCACTTCTCTGGAAGAAACCACAGTGCCCAGGCATGTTCTAAGCCCTCCCATCCTCCCTGGGCTTCTGGCAGCAGCAGTGAAAAGAGAGGAGCAGAGCACTGGGACCCGTTTGACAAAAACCGGCTTCCCACGGGAAAGTCTTACTCCACGTGCAGACATGCTCCCAGGTGCCTGTGGCAAGGGGAAGGAAATGCCATACACTGACCTGGAAGAGACCACAGGGCCCAGGCACAGTCTGAACCCTTCCCTCAACCCGGCGGTTTTGCTAGCAGGAGTTCAAGCCCAACGAACACAGCCCGGAGACCACAGGGGCAAAAACGGCTTCCGACGAACAATAGGTGCTTGCTGTGGAACACCTATCCCAAGTGGGGGTAGCCAGCTCAACAAAATGCCACACACCCAGGTGTAAGAAACAACATTGTCCAGCCATGGTCTAAGCCCCTAACCTCGTCCCTGTGCTTTGGGGAGCCGGAGGGACAGCCGAGGCGCACGGCCCTGAGACCCCTTTGCAAAAAGCCGGCTTCCCACGGAGACAGTTTTCCTGAGGTGCAGACCCTCTCACAAGTGGTTGTGGCAAGGTAAAGCAAATGCCCTCCACTTCTCTGGAAGAAACCACAGTGCCCAGCCATGTTCTAAGCCCTCCCATCCTCCCTGGGCTTCTGGCAGCAGGAGTGAAAAGAGAGGAGCAGAGCACTGGGACCCGTTTGACAAAAACTGGCTTCCCACGGGAAAGCCTTTCTCCACGTGCAGACATGCTCCCAGGTGCCTGTGGCAAGGGGAAGGAAATGCCATACACTGACCTGGAAGAGACCACAGGGCCCAGGCACAGTCTGAACCCTTCCCTCAACCCGGCGGTTTTGCTAGCAGGAGTTCAAGCCCAACGAACACAGCCCGGAGACCCCTGGGGCAAAAACGGCTTCCGACGAACAATAGGTGCTTGCTGTGGAACACCTATCCCAAGTGGGGGTAGCCAGCTCAACAAAATGCCACACACCCAGGTGTAAGAAACAACATTGCCCAGGCATGGTCTAAGCCCCTCACCTCGTCCCTGTGCTTTGGGGAGCCGGAGGGACACCCGAGGCCCACGGCCCTGAGACCCCTTTGCAAAAAGCCGGCTTCCCACGGAAACAGTTTTCCTGAGGTGCAGACCCTATCCCAAGTGGTTGTGGCAAGGTAAAGCAAATGCCCTCCACTTCTCTGGAAGAAACCACAGTGCCCAGGCATGTTCTAAGCCCTCCCATCCTCCCTGGGCTTCTGGCAGCAGGAGTGAAAAGAGAGGAGCAGAGCACTGGGACCCGTTTGACAAAAACCGGCTTTCCACGGGAAAGTCTTTCTCCACGTGCAGACATGCTCCCAGGTGCCTGTGGCAAGGGGAAGGAAATGCCATACACTGACCTGGAAGAGACCACAGGGCCCAGGCACAGTCTGAACCCTTCCCTCAACCCGGCGGTTTTGCTAGCAGGAGTTCAAGCCCAACGAACACAGCCCGGAGACCCGTGGGGCAAAAACGGCTTCCGACGAACAATAGGTGCTTGCTGTGGAACACCTATCCCAAGTGGGGGTAGCCAGCTCAACAAAATGCCACACACCCAGGTGTAAGAAACAACATTGCCCAGCCATGGTCTAAGCCCCTCACCTCGTCCCTGTGCTTTGGGGAGCCGGAGGGACACCCGAGGCCCACGGCCCTGAGACCCCTTTGCAAAAAGCCGGCTTCCCACGGAAACAGTTTTCTTGAGGTGCAGACCCTATCCCAAGTGGTTGTGGCAAGGTAAAGCCAATGCCCTCCACTTCTCTGGAAGAAACCACAGTGCCCAGGCATGTTCTAAGGCCTCCCATCCTCCCTGGGCTTCTGGCAGCAGGAGTGAAAAGAGAGGAGCAGAGCACTGGGACCCGTTTGACAAAAACCGGCTTCCCACGGGAAAGTCTTTCTCCACGTGCAGACATGCTCCCAGGTGCCTGTGGCAAGGGGAAGGAAATGCCATACACTGACCTGGAAGAGACCACAGGGCCCAGGCACAGTCTGAACCCTTCCCTCAACCCGGTGGTTTTGCTAGCAGGAGTTCAAGCCCAACGAACACAGCCCGGAGACCCCTGGGGCAAAAACGGCTTCCGACGAACAATAGGTGCTTGCTGTGGAACACCTATCCCAAGTGGGGGTAGCCAGCTCAACAAAATGCCACACACCCAGGTGTAAGAAACAACATTGCCCAGGCATGGTCTAAGCCCCTCACCTCGTCCCTGTGCTTTGGGGAGCCGGAGGGACACACGAGGCCCATGGCCCTGAGACCCCTTTGCAAAAAGCCGGCATCCCACGGAGACAGTTTTCCTGAGGTGTAGACCCTCTCCAAAGTGGTTGTGGCAAGGTAAAGCCAATGCCATCCACTTCTCTGGAAGAAACCACAGTGCCCAGCCATGTTCTAAGCCCTCCCATCCTCCCTGGGCTTCTGGCAGCAGGAGTGAAAAGAGAGGAGCAGAGCACTGGGACCCGTTTGACAAAAACCGGCTTCCCATGGGAAAGTCTTTCTCCACGTGCAGACATGCTCCCAGGTGCCTGTGGCAAGGGGAAGGAAATGCCATACACTGACCTGGAAGAGACCACAGGGCCCAGGCACAGTCTGAACCCTTCCCTCAACCCGGCGGTTTTGCTAGCAGGAGTTCAAGCCCAACGAACACAGCCCGGAGACCCGTGGGGCAAAAACGGCTTCCGACGAACAATAGGTGCTTGCTGTGGAACACCTATCCCAAGTGGGGGTAGCCAGCTCAACAAAATGCCACACACCCAGGTGTAAGAAACAACATTGCCCAGGCATGGTCTAAGCCCCTCACCTCGTCCCTGTGCTTTGGGGAGCCGGAGGGACGCCCGAGGCCCATGGCCCTGAGACCCCTTTGCAAAAAGCCGGCTTCCCACGGAAACAGTTTTCTTGAGGTGCAGACCCTATCCCAAGTGGTTGTGGCAAGGTAAAGCCATGCCCTCACTTCTCTGGAAGAAACCACAGTGCCCAGGCATGTTCTAAGGCCTCCCATCCTCCCTGGGCTTCTGTCAGCAGGAGTGAAAAGAGAGGAGCAGAGCACTGGGACCCGTTTGACAAAAACCGGCTTCCCACGGGAAAGTCTTTCTCCACGTGCAGACATGCTCCCAGGTGCCTGTGGCAAGGGGAAGGAAATGCCATACACTGACCTGGAAGAGAACACAGGGCCCAGGCACAGTCTGAACCCTTCCCTCAACCCGGCGGTTTTGCTAGCAGGACTTCAAGCCCAACGAACACAGCCCGGAGACCCCTGGGGCAAAAACGGCTTCCGACGAACAATAGTGCTTGCTGTGGAACATCTATCCCAAGTGGGGGTAGCCAGCTCAACAAAATGCCACACACCCAGGTGCAAGAAACACCATTGCCCAGGAATGGTCTAAGCCCCTCACCTCGTCCCTGTGCTTTGGGGAGCCGGAGGGACACCCGAGGCCCACGGCCCTGAGACCCCTTTGCAAAAAGCCGGCTTCCCACGGAGACAGTTTTCCTGAGGTGTAGACCCTCTCCCAAGTGGTTGTGGCAAGGTAAAGCCAATGCCCTCCACTTCTCTGGAAGAAACCACAGTGCCCAGCCATGTTCTATGCCCTCCCATCCTCCCTGGGCTTCTGGCAGCAGGAGTGAAAAGAGAGGAGCAGAGCACTGGGACCCGTTTGACAAAAACCGGCTTCCCACGGGAAAGTCTTTCTCCACGTGCAGACATGCTCCCAGGTGCCTGTGGCAAGGGGAAGGAAATGCCATACACTGACCTGGAAGAGACCACAGGGCCCAGGCACAGTCTGAACCCTTCCCTCAACCCGGCGGTTTTGCTAGCAGGAGTTCAACCCCAACGAACACAGCCCGGAGACCCATGGGGCAAAAACGGCTTCCGACGAACAATAGGTGCTTGCTGTGGAACACCTATCCCAAGTGGGGGTAGCCAGCTCAACAAAATGCCACACACCCAGGTGTAAGAAACAACATTGCCCAGGCATGGTCTAAGCCCCTCACCTCGTCCCTGTGCTTTGGGGAGCCGGAAGGACACCCGAGGCCCACGGCCCTGAGACCCCTTTGCAAAAAGCCGGCTTCCCACGGAAACAGTTTTCCTGAGGTACAGACCCTATCCCAAGTGGCTGTGGCAAGGTAAAGCCAATGCCCTCCACTTCTCTGGAAGAAACCACAGTGCCCAGCCATGTTCTAAGCCCTCCCATCCTCCCTGGGCTTCTGGCAGCAGGAGTGAAAAGAGAGGAGCAGAGCACTGGGACCCGTTTGACAAAAACCGGCTTCCCACGGGAAAGTCTTTCTCCACGTGCAGACATGCTCCCAGGTGCCTGTGGCAAGGGGAAGGAAATGCCATACACTGACCTGGAAGAGACCACAGGGCCCAGGCACAGTCTGAACCCTTCCCTCAACCCGGCGGTTTTGCTAGCAGGAGTTCAACCCCAACGAACACAGCCCAGAGACCCCTGGGGCAAAAACGGCTTCCGACGAACAATGGGTGCTTGCTGTGGAACACCTATCCCAAGTGGGGGTAGCCAGCTCAACAAAATGCCACACACCCAGGTGTAAGAAACAACATTGCCCAGGCATGGTCTAAGCCCCTCACCTCGTCCCTGTGCTTTGGGGAGCCGGAGGGACACCCGAGGCCCACGGCCCTGAGACCCCTTTGCAAAAAGCATGCTTCCCACGGAAACAGTTTTCCTGAGGTGCAGACCCTATCCCAAGTGGTTGTGGCAAGGTAAAGCCAATGCCCTCCACTTCTCTGGAAGAAACCACAGTGCCCAGCCATGTTCTAAGCCCTCCCATCCTCCCTGGGCTTCTGGCAGCAGGAGTGAAAAGAGAGGAGCAGAGCACTGGGACCCGTTTGACAAAAACCGGCTTCCCACGGGAAAGTCTTTCTCCACGTGCAGACATGCTCCCAGGTGCCTGTGGCAAGGGGAAGGAAATGCCATACACTGACCTGGAAGAGACCACAGGGCCCAGGCACAGTCTGAACCCTTCCCTCAACCCGGCGGTTTTGCTAGCAGGAGTTCAAGCCCAACGAACACAGCCCGGAGACCCCTGGGGCAAAAACGGCTTCCGACGAACAATAGGTGCTTGCTGTGGAACACCTATCCCAAGTGGGGGTAGCCAGCTCAACAAAATGCCACACACCCAGGTGTAAGAAACAACATTGCCCAGGCATGGTCTAAGCCCCTCACCTCGTCCCTGTGCTTTGGGGAGGCGGAGGGACACACGAGGCCCATGGCCCTGAGACCCCTTTGCAAAAAGCCGGCATCCCACGGAGACAGATTTCCTGAGGTGTAGACCCTCTCCTAAGTGGTTGTGGCAAGGTAAAGCCAATGCCCTCCACTTCTCTGGAAGAAACCACAGTGCCCAGCCATGTTCTAAGCCCTCCCATCCTCCCTGGGCTTCTGGCAGCAGGAGTGAAAAGTGAGGAGCAGAGCACTGGGACCCGTTTGACAAAAACCGGCTTCCCACGGGAAAGTCTTTCTCCACGTGCAGACATGCTCCCAGGTGCCTGTGGCAAGGGGAAGGAAATGCCATACACTGACCTGGAAGAGACCACAGGGCCCAGGCACAGTCTGAACCCTTCCCTCAACCCGGCGGTTTTGCTAGCAGGAGTTCAACCCCAACGAACACAGCCCGGAGACCCATGGGGCAAAAACGGCTTCCGACGAACAATAGGTGCTTGCTGTGGAACACCTATCCCAAGTGGGGGTAGCCAGCTCAACAAAATGCCACACACCCAGGTGTAAGAAACAACATTGCCCAGGCATGGTCTAAGCCCCTCACCTCGTCCCTGTGCTTTGGGGAGCCGGAAGGACACCCGAGGCCCACGGCCCTGAGACCCCTTTGCAAAAAGCCGGCTTCCCACGGAAACAGTTTTCCTGAGGTACAGACCCTATCCCAAGTGGCTGTAGCAAGGTAAAGCAAATGCCCTCCACTTCTCTGGAAGAAACCACAGTGCCCAGCCATGTTCTAAGCCCTCCCATCCTCCCTGGGCTTCTGGCAGCAGGAGTGAAAAGAGAGGAGCAGAGCACTGGGACCCGTTTGACAAAAACCGGCTTCCCACGGGAAAGTCTTTCTCCACGTGCAGACATGCTCCCAGGTGCCTGTGGCAAGGGGAAGGAAATGCCATACACTGACCTGGAAGAGACCACAGGGCCCAGGCACAGTCTGAACCCTTCCCTCAACCCGGCGGTTTTGCTAGCAGGAGTTCAAGCCCAACGAACACAGCCCGGAGACCCCTGGGGCAAAAACGGCTTCCGACGAACAATAGTGCTTGCTGTGGAACATCTATCCCAAGTGGGGGTAGCCAGCTCAACAAAATGCCACACACCCAGGTGCAAGAAACACCATTGCCCAGGAATGGTCTAAGCCCCTCACCTCGTCCCTGTGCTTTGGGGAGCCGGAGGGACACCCGAGGCCCACGGCCCTGAGACCCCTTTGCAAAAAGCCGGCTTCCCACGGAGACAGTTTTCCTGAGGTGTAGACCCTCTCCCAAGTGGTTGTGGCAAGGTAAAGCCAATGCCCTCCACTTCTCTGGAAGAAACCACAGTGCCCAGCCATGTTCTAAGCCCTCCCATCCTCCCTGGGCTTCTGGCAGCAGGAGTGAAAAGAGAGGAGCAGAGCACTGGGACCCGTTTGACAAAAACCGGCTTCCCACGGGAAAGTCTTTCTCCACGTGCAGACATGCTCCCAGGTGCCTGTGGCAAGGGGAAGGAAATGCCATACACTGACCTGGAAGAGACCACAGGGCCCAGGCACAGTCTGAACCCTTCCCTCAACCCGGCGGTTTTGCTAGCAGGAGTTCAAGCCCAACGAACACAGCCCAGAGACCCCTGGGGCAAAAACGGCTTCCGACGAACAATGGGTGCTTGCTGTGGAACACCTATCCCAAGTGGGGGTAGCCAGCTCAACAAAATGCCACACACCCAGGTGTAAGAAACAACATTGCCCAGGCATAGTCTAAGCCCCTCACCTCGTCCCTGTGCTTTGGGGAGCCGGAGGGACACCCGAGGCCCACGGCCCTGAGACCCCTTTGCAAAAAGCATGCTTCCCACGGAAACAGTTTTCCTGAGGTGTAGACCCTCTCCCAAGTGGTTGTGGCAAGGTAAAGCCAATGCCCTCCACTTCTCTGGAAGAAACCACAGTGCCCAGCCATGTTCTAAGCCCTCCCATCCTCCCTGGGCTTCTGGCAGCAGGAGTGAAAAGAGAGGAGCAGAGCACTGGGACCCGTTTGACAAAAACCGGCTTCCCACGGGAAAGTCTTTCTCCACGTGCAGACATGCTCCCAGGTGCCTGTGGCAAGGGGAAGGAAATGCCATACACTGACCTGGAAGAGACCACAGGGCCCAGGCACAGTCTGAACCCTTCCCTCAACCCGGCGGTTTTGCTAGCAGGAGTTCAAGCCCAACGAACACAGCCCGGAGACCCCTGGGGCAAAAACGGCTTCCGACGAACAATGGGTGCTTGCTGTGGAACACCTATCCCAAGTGGGGGTAGCCAGCTCAACAAAATGCCACACACCCAGGTGTAAGAAACAACATTGCCCAGGCATGGTCTAAGCCCCTCACCTCGTCCCTGTGCTTTGGGGAGCCGGAGGGACACCCGAGGCCCACGGCCCTGAGACCCCTTTGCAAAAAGCAGGCTTCCCACGGAAACAGTTTTCCTGAGGTGCAGACCCTATCCCAAGTGGTTGTGGCAAGGTAAAGCAAATGCCCTCCACTTCTCTGGAAGAAACCACAGTGCCCAGCCATGTTCTAAGCCCTCCCATCCTCCCTGGGCTTCTGGCAGCAGGAGTGAAAAGAGAGGAGCAGAGCACTGGGACCCGTTTGACAAAAACCGGCTTCCCACGGGAAAGTCTTTCTCCACGTGCAGACATGCTCCCAGGTGCCTGTGGCAAGGGGAAGGAAATGCCATACACTGACCTGGAAGAGACCACAGGGCCCAGGCACAGTCTGAACAATTCCCTCCACCCGGCGGTTTTGCTAGCAGGAGTTCAAGCCCAACGAACACAGCCCGGAGACCCCTGGGGCAAAAACGGCTTCCGACGAACAATAGGTGCTTGCTGTGGAACACCTATCCCAAGTGGGGGTAGCCAGCTCAACAAAATGCCACATACCCAGGTGTAAGAACCAACATTGCGCAGGCATGGTCTAAGCCCCTCACCTCGTCCCTGTGCTTTGGGGTGCCGGAGGGACACACGAGGCCCATGGCCCTGAGACCCCTTTGCATAAAGCCGGCATCCCACGGAGACAGTTTTCCTGAGGTGTAAACCCTCCCCCAAGTGGTTGTGGCAAGGTAAAGCCAATGCCCTCCACTTCTCTGGAAGAAACCACAGTGCCCAGCCATGTTCTAAGCCCTCCCATCCTCCCTGGGCTTCTGGCAGCAGGAGTGAAAAGAGAGGAGCAGAGCACTGGGACCCGTTTGACAAAAACCGGCTTCCACGGGAAAGTCTTTCTCCACGTGCAGACATGCTCCCAGGTGCCTGTGGCAAGGGGAAGGAAATGCCATACACTGACCTGGAAGAGACCACAGGGCCCAGGCACAGTCTGAACCCTTCCCTCAACCCGGCGGTTTTGCTAGCAGGAGTTCAAGCCCAACGAACACAGCCCAGAGACCCCTGGGGCAAAAACGGCTTCCGACGAACAATGGGTGCTTGCTGTGGAACACCTATCCCAAGTGGGGGTAGCCAGCTCAACAAAATGCCACACACCCAGGTGTAAGAAACAACATTGCCCAGCCATGGTCTAAGCCCCTCACCTCGTCCCTGTGCTTTGGGGAGCCGGAGGGACACCCGAGGCCCACGGCCCTGAGACCCCTTTGCAAAAAGCCGGCTTCCCACGGAAACAGTTTTCCTGAGGTGCAGACCCTATCCCAAGTGGTTGTGGCAAGGTAAAGCCAATGCCCTCCACTTCTCTGGAAGAAACCACAGTGCCCAGCCATGTTCTAAGCCCTCCCATCCTCCCTGGGCTTCTGGCAGCAGGAGTGAAAAGAGAGGAGCAGAGCACTGGGACCCGTTTGACAAAAACCGGCTTCCCACGGGAAAGTCTTTCTCCACGTGCAGACATGCTGCAAGGTGCCTGTGGCAAGGGGAAGGAAATGCCATACACTGACCTGGAAGAGACCACAGGGCCCAGGCACAGTCTGAACCCTTCCCTCAACCCAGCGGTTTTGCTAGCAGGAGTTCAAGCCCAACGAACACAGCCCGGAGACCCCTGGGGCAAAAACGGCTTCCGACGAACAATGGGTGCTTGCTGTGGAACACCTATCCCAAGTGGGGGTAGCCAGCTCAACAAAATGCCACACACCCAGGTGTAAGAAACAACATTGCCCAGGCATGGTCTAAGCCCCTCACCTCGTCCCTGTGCTTTGGGGAGCCGGAGGGACACCCGAGGCCCACGGCCCTGAGACCCCTTTGCAAAAAATATGCTTCCCACGGAAACAGTTTTCCTGAGGTGCAGACCCTATCCCAAGTGGTTGTGGCAAGGTAAAGCCAATGCCCTCCACTTCTCTGGAAGAAACCACAGTGCCCAGCCATGTTCTAAGCCCTCCCATCCTCCCTGGGCTTCTGGCAGCAGGAGTGAAAAGAGAGGAGCAGAGCACTGGGACCCGTTTGACAAAAACCGGCTTCCCACGGGAAAGTCTTTCTCCACGTTCAGACATGCTCCCAGGTGCCTGTGGCAAGGGGAAGGAAATGCCATACACTGACCTGGAAGAGACCACAGGGCCCAGGCACAGTCTGAACCCTTCCCTCAACCCGGCGGTTTTGCTAGCAGGAGTTCAAGCCCAACGAACACAGCCCGGAGACCCCTGGGGCAAAAACGGCTTCCGACGAACAATAGGTGCTTGCTGTGGAACACCTATCCCAAGTGGGGGTAGCCAGCTCAACAAAATGCCACACACCCAGGTGTAAGAAACAACATTGCCCAGGCATGGTCTAAGCCCCTCACCTCGTCCCTGTGCTTTGGGGAGCCGGAGGGACACCCGAGGCCCATGGCCCTGAGACCCCTTTGCAAAAAGCCGGCTTCCCACGGAAACAGTTTTCCTGAGGTGCAGACCCTCTCACAAGTGGTTGTGGCAAGGTAAAGCAAATGCCCTCCACTTCTCTGGAAGAAACCACAGTGCCCAGCCATGTTCTAAGCCCTCCCATCCTCCCTGGGCTTCTGGCAGCAGGAGTGAAAAGAGAGGAGCAGAGCACTGGGACCCGTTTGACAAAAACCGGCTTCCACGGGAAAGCCTTTCTCCACGTGCAGACATGCTCCCAGGTGCCTGTGGCAAGGGGAAGGAAATGCCATACACTGACCTGGAAGAGACCACAGGGCCCAGGCACAGTCTGAACCCTTCCCTCAACCCGGCGGTTTTGCTAGCAGGAGTTCAAGCCCAACGAACACAGCCCGGAGACCCCTGGGGCAAAAACGGCTTCCGACGAACAATGGGTGCTTGCTGTGGAACACCTATCCCAAGTGGGGGTAGCCAGCTCAACAAAATGCCACACACCCAGGTGTAAGAAACAACATTGCCCAGGCATGGTCTAAGCCCCTCACCTCGTCCCTGTGCTTTGGGGAGCCGGAGGGACACCCGAGGCCCACGGCCCTGAGACCCCTTTGCAAAAAGCATGCTTCCCACGGAAACAGTTTTCCTGAGGTGCAGACCCTATCCCAAGTGGTTGTGGCAAGGTAAAGCCAATGCCCTCCACTTCTCTGGAAGAAACCACAGTGCCCAGCCATGTTCTAAGGCCTCCCATCCTCCCTGGGCTTCTGGCAGCAGGAGTGAAAAGAGAGGAGCAGAGCACTGGGACCCGTTTGACAAAAACCGGCTTCCCACGGGAAAGTCTTTCTCCACGTGCAGACATGCTCCCAGGTGCCTGTGGCAAGGGGAAGGAAATGCCATACACTGACCTGGAAGAGACAACAGGGCCCAGGCACAGTCTGAACCCTTCCCTCAACCCGGCGGTTTTGCTAGCAGGAGTTCAAGCCCAACGAACACAGCCCGGAGACCCCTGGGGCAAAAACGGCTTCCGACGAACAATAGGTGCTTGCTGTGGAACACCTATCCCAAGTGGGGGTAGCCAGCTCAACAAAATGCCACACACCCAGGTGTAAGAAACAACATTGCCCAGGCATGGTCTAAGCCCCTCACCTCGTCCCTGTGCTTTGGGGAGCCGGAGGGACACCCGAGGCCCACGGCCCTGAGACCCCTTTGCAAAAAGCATGCTTCCCACGGAAACAGTTTTCCTGAGGTGTAGACCCTCTCCCAAGTGGTTGTGGCAAGGTAAAGCCAATGCCCTCAACTTCTCTGGAAGAAACCACAGTGCCCAGCCATGTTCTAAGCCCTCCCATCCTCCCTGGGCTTCTGGCAGCAGGAGTGAAAAGTGAGGAGCAGAGCACTGGGACCCGTTTGACAAAAACCGGCTTCCCACGGGAAAGTCTTTCTCCACGTGCAGACATGCACCCAGGTGCCTGTGGCAAGGGGAAGGAAATGCCATACACTGACCTGGAAGAGACCACAGGGCCCATGCACAGTCTGAACCCTTCCCTCAACCCGGCGGTTTTGCTAGCAGGAGTTCTAGCCCAACGAACACAGCCCGGAGACCCCTGGGGCAAAAACGGCTTCCGACGAACAATAGGTGCTTGCTGTGGAACACCTATCCCAAGTGAGGGTAGCCAGGTCACCAAAATGCCACACACCCAGGTGTAAGAAACAACATTGCCCAGGCATGGTCTAAGCCCCTCACCTCGTCCCTGTGCTTTGGGGAGCCGGAGGGACACCCGAGGCCCACGGCCCTGAGACCCCTTTGCAAAAAGCCGGCTTCCCACGGAAACAGTTTTCCTGAGGTGCAGACCCTCTCACAAGTGGTTGTGGCAAGGTAAAGCAAATGCCCTCCACTTCTCTGGAAGAAACCACAGTGCCCAGCCATGTTCTAAGCCCTCCCATCCTCCCTGGGCTTCTGGCAGCAGGAGTGAAAAGAGAGGAGCAGAGCACTGGGACCCGTTTGACAAAAACCGGCTTCCACGGGAAAGTCTTTCTCCACGTGCAGACATGCTCCCAGGTGCCTGTGGCAAGGGGAAGGAAATGCCATACACTGACCTGGAAGAGACCACAGGGCCCAGGCACAGTCTGAACCCTTCCCTCAACCCGGCGGTTTTGCTAGCAGGAGTTCAAGCCCAACGAACACAGCCCAGAGACCCCTGGGGCAAAAACGGCTTCCGACGAACAATGGGTGCTTGCTGTGGAACACCTATCCCAAGTGGGGGTAGCCAGCTCAACAAAATGCCACACACCCAGGTGTAAGAAACAACATTGCCCAGGCATGGTCTAAGCCCCTCACCTCGTCCCTGTGCTTTGGGGAGCCGGAGGGACACCCGAGGCCCACGGCCCTGAGACCCCTTTGCAAAAAGCAGGCTTCCCACGGAAACAGTTTTCCTGAGGTGCAGACCCTATCCCAAGTGGTTGTGGCAAGGTAAAGCCAATGCCCTCCACTTCTCTGGAAGAAACCACAGTGCCCAGCCATGTTCTAAGCCCTCCCATCCTCCCTGGGCTTCTGGCAGCAGGAGTGAAAAGAGAGGAGCAGAGCACTGGGACCCGTTTGACAAAAACCGGCTTCCCACGGGAAAGTCTTTCTCCACGTGCAGACATGCTCCCAGGTGCCTGTGGCAAGGGGAAGGAAATGCCATACACTGACCTGGAAGAGACCACAGGGCCCAGGCACAGTCTGAACAATTCCCTCCACCCGGCGGTTTTGCTAGCAGGAGTTCAAGCCCAACGAACACAGCCCGGAGACCCCTGGGGCAAAAACGGCTTCCGACGAACAATAGGTGCTTGCTGTGGAACACCTATCCCAAGTGGGGGTAGCCAGCTCAACAAAATGCCACACACCCAGGTGTAAGAACCAACATTGCGCAGGCATGGTCTAAGCCCCTCACCTCGTCCCTGTGCTTCGGGGAGCCGGAGGGACACCCGAGGCCCACGGCCCTGAGACCCCTTTGCAAAAAGCCGGCTTCCCACGGAAACAGTTTTCCTGAGGTGCAGACCCTCTCACAAGTGGTTGTGGCAAGGTAAAGCCAATGCCCTCCACTTCTCTGGAAGAAACCACAGTGCCCAGCCATGTTCTAAGCCCTCCCATCCTCCCTGGGCTTCTGGCAGCAGGAGTGAAAAGAGAGGAGCAGAGCACTGGGACCCGTTTGACAAAAACCGGCTTCCACGGGAAAGTCTTTCTCCACGTGCAGACATGCTCCCAGGTGCCTATGGCAAGGGGAAGGAAATGCCATACACTGACCTGGAAGAGACCACAGGGCCCAGGCACAGTCTGAACCCTTCCCTCAACCCGGCGGTTTTGCTAGCAGGAGTTCGAGCCCAACGAACACAGCCCGGAGACCCCTGGGGCAAAAACAGCTTCCGACGAACAATGGGTGCTTGCTGTGGAACACCTATCCCAAGTGGGGGTAGCCAGCTCAACAAAATGCCACACACCCAGGTGTAAGAAACAACATTGCCCAGGCATGGTCTAAGCCCCTCACCTCGTCCCTGTGCTTTGGGGAGCCGGAGGGACACCCGAGGCCCACGGCCCTGAGACCCCTTTGCAAAAAGCATGCTTCCCACGGAAACAGTTTTCCTGAGGTGCAGACCCTATCCCAAGTGGTTGTGGCAAGGTAAAGCCAATGCCCTCCACTTCTCTGGAAGAAACCACAGTGCCCAGCCATGTTCTAAGGCCTCCCATCCTCCCTGGGCTTCTGGCAGCAGGAGTGAAAAGAGAGGAGCAGAGCACTGGGACCCGTTTGACAAAAACCGGCTTCCCACGGGAAAGTCTTTCTCCACGTGCAGACATGCTCCCAGGTGCCTGTGGCAAGGGGAAGGAAATGCCATACACTGACCTGGAAGAGACCACAGGGCCCAGGCACAGTCTGAACCCTTCCCTCAACCCGGCGGTTTTGCTAGCAGGAGTTCAAGCCCAATGAACACAGCCCGGAAACCCCTGGGGCAAAAACGGCTTCCGACGAACAATAGGTGCTTGCTGTGGAACACCTATCCCAAGTGGGGGTAGCCAGCTCAACAAAATGCCACACACCCAGGTGTAAGAAACAACATTGCCCAGCCATGGTCTAAGCCCCTCACCTCGTCCCTGTGCTTTGGGGAGCCGGAGGGACACACGAGGCCCATGGCCCTGAGACCCCTTTGCAAAAAGCCGGCATCCCACGGAGACAGTTTTCCTGAGGTGTAGACCCTCTCCCAAGTGGTTGTGGCAAGGTAAAACCAATGCCCTCCACTTCTCTGGAAGAAACCACAGTGCCCAGCCATGTTCTAAGCCCTCCCATCCTCCCTGGGCTTCTGGCAGCAGGAGTGAAAAGTGAGGAGCAGAGCACTGGGACCCGTTTGACAAAAACCGGCTTCCACGGGAAAGTCTTTCTCCACGTGCAGACATGCTCCCAGGTGCCTGTGGCAAGGGGAAGGAAATGCCATACACTGACCTGGAAGAGACCACAGGGCCCAGGCACAGTCTGAACCCTTCCCTCAACCCGGCGGTTTTGCTAGCAGGAGTTCAAGCCCAACGAACACAGCCCGGAGACCCCTGGGGCAAAAACGGCTTCCGACGAACAATGGGTGCTTGCTGTGGAACACCTATCCCAAGTGGGGGTAGCCAGCTCAACAAAATGCCACACACCCAGGTGTAAGAAACAACATTGCCCAGGCATGGTCTAAGCCCCTCACCTCGTCCCTGTGCTTTGGGGAGCCGGAGGGACACCCGAGGCCCACGGCCCTGAGACCCCTTTGCAAAAAGCATGCTTCCCACGGAAACAGTTTTCCTGAGGTGTAGACCCTCTCCCAAGTGGTTGTGGCAAGGTAAAGCCAATGCCCTCAACTTCTCTGGAAGAAACCACAGTGCCCAGCCATGTTCTAAGGCCTCCCATCCTCCCTGGGCTTCTGGCAGCAGGAGTGAAAAGAGAGGAGCAGAGCACTGGGACCCGTTTGACAAAAACCGGCTTCCACGGGAAAGTCTTTCTCCACGTGCAGACATGCTCCCAGGTGCCTGTGGCAAGGGGAAGGAAATGCCATACACTGACCTGGAAGAGACCACAGGGCCCAGGCACAGTCTGAACCCTTCCCTCAACCCGGCGGTTTTGCTAGCAGGAGTTCAAGCCCAACGAACACAGCCCAGAGACCCCTGGGGCAAAAACGGCTTCCGACGAACAATGGGTGCTTGCTGTGGAACACCTATCCCAAGTGGGGGTAGCCAGCTCAACAAAATGCCACACACCCAGGTGTAAGAAACAACATTGCCCAGGCATGGTCTAAGCCCCTCACCTCGTCCCTGTGCTTTCGGGAGCCGGAGGGACACCCGAGGCCCACGGCCCTGAGACCCCTTTGCAAAAAGCCGGCTTCCCACGGAAACAGTTTTCCTGAGGTGCAGACCCTCTCACAAGTGGTTGTGGCAAGGTAAAGCCAATGCCCTCCACTTCTCTGGAAGAAACCACAGTGCCCAGCCATGTTCTAAGCCCTCCCATCCTCCCTGGGCTTCTGGCAGCAGGAGTGAAAAGAGAGGAGCAGAGCACTGGGACCCGTTTGACAAAAACCGGCTTCCCACGGGAAAGTCTTTCTCCACGTGCAGACATGCTCCCAGGTGCCTGTGGCAAGGGGAAGGAAATGCCATACACTGACCTGGAAGAGACCACAGGGCCCAGGCACAGTCTGAACCATTCCCTCCACCGCGCGGTTTTGCTAGCAGGAGTTCAAGCCCAACGAACACAGCCCGGAGACCCCTGGGGCAAAAACGGCTTCCGACGAACAATAGGTGCTTGCTGTGGAACACCTATCCCAAGTGGGGGTAGCCAGCTCAACAAAATGCCACACACCCAGGTGTAAGAAACAACATTGCCCAGGCATGGTCTAAGCCCCTCACCTCGTCCCTGTGCTTCGGGGAGCCGGAGGGACACACGAGGCCATGGCCCTGAGACCCCTTTGCAAAAAGTCGGCATCCCACGGAGACAGTTTTCCTGAGGTGTAAACCCTCTCCAAGTGGTTGTGGCAAGGTAAAGCCAATGCCCTCCACTTCTCTGGAAGAAACCACAGTGCCCAGCCATGTTCTAAGCCCTCCATCCTCCCTGGGCTTCTGCAGCAGGAGTGAAAAGTGAGGAGCAGAGCACTGGGACCCCGTTTGACAAAAACCGGCTTCCACGGGAAAGTCTTTCTCCACGTGCAGACATGCTCCCAGGTGCCTGTGGCAAGGGGAAGGAAATGCCATACCACTGACCTGGAAGAGACCACAGGGCCCAGGCACAGTCTGAACCCTTCCCTCAACCCGGCGGTTTTGCTAGCAGGAGTTCAAGCACAACGACCACAGCCCAGAGACCCCTGGGGCAAAAACGGCTTCCGACGAACAATGCGTGCTTGCTGTGGAACACCTATCCCAAGTGGGGGTAGCCAGCTCAACAAAATGCCACACACCCAGGTGTAAGAAACAACATTGCCCAGGCATGGTCTAAGCCCCTCACCTCGTCCCTGTGCTTTGGGGAGCCGGAGGGGACACCCGAGGCCCACGGCCCTGAGACCCCTTTGCAAAAAGCATGCTTCCCACGGAAACAGTTTTCCTGAGGTGCAGACCTATCCCAAGTGGTTGTGGCAAGGTAAAGCCAATGCCCTCCACTTCTCTGGAAGAAACCACAGTGCCCAGCCATGTTCTAAGCCCTCCCATCCTCCCTTGGCTTCTGGCAGCAGGAGTGAAAAGAGAGGAGCAGAGCACTGGGACCCGTTTGACAAAAACCGGCTTCCCACGGGAAAGTCTTTCTCCACGTGCAGACATGCTCCCAGGTGCCTGTGGCAAGGGGAAGGAAATGCCATACACTGACCTGGAAGAGACCACAGGGCCCAGGCACACGTCTGAACCCTTCCCTCAACCCGGCGGTTTTGCTAGCAGGAGTTCAAGCCCAACGAACACAGCCCGGAGACCCCTGGGGCAAAAACGGCTTCCGGACGAACAACAGGTGCTTGCTGTGGAACACCTATCCCAAGTGGGGGTAGCCAGCTCAACAAAATGCCACACACCCAGGTGTAAGAAACAACATTGCCCAGGCATGGTCTAAGCCCCTCACCTCGTCCCTGTGCTTTGGGGAGCCGGAGGGACACCCGAGGCCCACGGCCCTGAGACCCCTTTGCAAAAAGCCGGCTTCCCACGGAAACAGTTTTCCTGAGGTGCAGACCCTCTCACAAGTGGTTGTGGCAAGGTAAAGCAAATGCCCTCCACTTCTCTGGAAGAAACCACAGTGCCCAGCCATGTTCTAAGCCCTCCCATCCTCCCTGGGCTTCTGGCAGCAGGAGTGAAAAGAGAGGAGCAGAGCACTGGGACCCGTTTGACAAAAACCGGCTTCCACGGGAAAGTCTTTCTCCACGTGCAGACATGCTCCCAGGTGCCTGTGGCAAGGGGAAGGAAATGCCATACACTGACCTGGAAGAGACCACAGGGCCCAGGCACAGTCTGAACCCTTCCCTCAACCCGGCGGTTTTGCTAGCAGGAGTTCAAGCCCAACGAACACAGCCCGGAGACCCCTGGGGCAAAAACGGCTTCCGACGAACAATGGGTGCTTGCTGTGGAACACCTATCCCAAGTGGGGGTAGCCAGCTCAACAAAATGCCACACACCCAGGTGTAAGAAACAACATTGCCCAGGCATGGTCTAAGCCCCTCACCTCGTCCCTGTGCTTTGGGGAGCCGGAGGGACACCCGAGGCCCACGGCCCTGAGACCCCTTTGTAAAAAGCATGCTTCCCACGGAAACAGTTTTCCTGAGGTGCAGACCCTATCCCAAGTGGTTGTGGCAAGGTAAATCCAATGCCCTCCACTTCTCTGGAAGAAACCACAGTGCCCAGGCATGTTCTAAGGCCTCCCATCCTCCCTGGGCTTCTGGCAGCAGGAGTGAAAAGAGAGGAGCAGAGCACTGGGACCCGTTTGACAAAAACCGGCTTCCCACGGGAAAGTCTTTCTCCACGTGCAGACATGCTCCCAGGTGCCTGTGGCAAGGGGAAGGAAATGCCATACACTGACCTGGAAGAGACCACAGGGCCCAGGCACAGTCTGAACCCTTCCCACAACCCGGCGGTTTTGCTAGCAGGAGTTCAAGCCCAACGAACACAGCCCGGAGACCCCTGGGGCAAAAACGGCTTCCGACGAACAATAGGTGCTTGCTGTGGAACACCTATCCCAAGTGGGGGTAGCCAGCTCAACACAATGCCACACACCCAGGTGTAAGAACCAACATTGCGCAGGCATGGTCTAAGCCCCTCACCTCGTCCCTGTGCTTTGGGGAGAAGGAGGGACACCCGAGGCCCACGGCCCTGAGACCCCTTTGCAAAAAGCCGGCTTCCCACGGAAACAGTTTTCCTGAGGTGCAGACCCTCTCACAAGTGGTTGTGGCAAGGTAAAGCAAATGCCCTCCACTTCTCTGGAAGAAACCACAGTGCCCAGCCATGTTCTAAGCCCTCCCATCCTCCCTGGGCTTCTGGCAGCAGGAGTGAAAAGAGAGGAGCAGAGCACTGGGACCCCTTTGACAAAAACCGGCTTCCACGGGAAAGTCTTTCTCCACGTGCAGACATGCTCCCAGGTGCCTGTGGCAAGGGGAAGGAAATGCCATACACTGACCTGGAAGAGACCACAGGGCCCAGGCACAGTCTGAACCCTTCCCTCAACCCGGCGGTTTTGCTAGCAGGAGTTCAAGCCCAACGAACACAGCCCGGAGACCCCTGGGGCAAAAACGGCTTCCGACGAACAATGGGTGCTTGCTGTGGAACACCTATCCCAAGTGGGGGTAGCCAGCTCAACAAAATGCCACACACCCAGGTGTAAGAAACAACATTGCCCAGGCATGGTCTAAGCCCCTCACCTCGTCCCTGTGCTTTGGGGAGCCGGAGGGACACCCGAGGCCCACGGCCCTGAGACCCCTTTGCAAAAAGCATGCTTCCCACGGAAACAGTTTTCCTGAGGTGTAGACCCTCTCCCAAGTGGTTGTGGCAAGGTAAAGCCAATGCCCTCCACTTCTCTGGAAGAAACCCCAGTGCCCAGCCATGTTCTAAGCCCTCCCATCCTCCCTGGGCTTCTGGCAGCAGGAGTGAAAAGTGAGGAGCAGAGCACTGGGACCCGTTTGACAAAAACCGGCTTCCCACGGGAATGTCTTTCTCAACGTGCAGACATGCTCCCAGGTGCCTGTGGCAAGGGGAAGGAAATGCCATACACTGACCTGGAAGAGACCACAGGGCCCATGCACAGTCTGAACCCTTCCCTCAACCCGGCGGTTTAGCTAGCAGGAGTTCTAGCCCAACGAACACAGCCCGGAGACCCCTGGGGCAAAAACGGCTTCCGACGAACAATAGGTGCTTGCTGTGGAACACCTATCCCAAGTGGGGGTAGCCAGCTCAACACAATGCCACACACCCAGGTGTAAGAACCAACATTGCGCAGGCATGGTCTAAGCCCCTCACCTCGTCCCTGTGCTTTGGGGAGCCGGAGGGACACCCGAGGCCCACGGCCCTGAGACCCCTTTGCAAAAAGCCGGCTTCCCACGGAAACAGTTTTCCTGAGGTGCAGACCCTCTCACAAGTGGTTGTGGCAAGGTAAAGCAAATGCCCTCCACTTCTCTGGAAGAAACCACAGTGCCCAGCCATGTTCTAAGCCCTCCCATCCTCCCTGGGCTTCTGGCAGCAGGAGTGAAAAGAGAGGAGCAGAGCACTGGGACCCCTTTGACAAAAACCGGCTTCCACGGGAAAGTCTTTCTCCACGTGCAGACATGCTCCCAGGTGCCTGTGGCAAGGGGAAGGAAATGCCATACACTGACCTGGAAGAGACCACCGGGCCCATGCACAGTCTGAACCCTTCCCTCAACCCGGCGGTTTTGCTAGCAGGAGTTCAAGCACAACGAACACAGCCCAGAGACCCCTGGGGCAAAAACGGCTTCCGACGAACAATGGGTGCTTGCTGTGGAACACCTATCCCAAGTGGGGGTAGCCAGCTCAACAAAATGCCACACACCCAGGTGTAAGAAACAACATTGCCCAGGCATGGTCTAAGCCCCTCACCTCGTCCCTGTGCTTTGGGGAGCCGGAGGGACACCCGAGGCCCACGGCCCTGAGACCCCTTTGCAAAAAGCCGGCTTCCCACGGAAACAGTTTTCCTGAGGTGCAGACCCTCTCACAAGTGGTTGTGGCAAGGTAAAGCAAATGCCCTCCACTTCTCTGGAAGAAACCCCAGTGCCCAGCCATGTTCTAAGCCCTCCCATCCTCCCTGGGCTTCTGGCAGCAGGAGTGAAAAGAGAGGAGCAGAGCACTGGGACCCGTTTGACAAAAACCGGCTTCCACGGGAAAGTCTTTCTCCACGTGCAGACATGCTCCCAGGTGCCTGTGGCAAGGGGAAGGAAATGCCATACACTGACCTGGAAGAGACCACAGGGCCCAGGCACAGTCTGAACCCTTCCCTCAACCCGGCGGTTTTGCTAGCAGGAGTTCAACCCCAACGAACACAGCCCGGAGACCCCTGGGGCAAAAACGGCTTCCGACGAACAATGGGTGCTTGCTGTGGAACACCTATCCCAAGTGGGGGTAGCCAGCTCAACAAAATGCCACACACCCAGGTGTAAGAAACAACATTGCCCAGGCATGGTCTAAGCCCCTCACCTCGTCCCTGTGCTTTGGGGAGCTGGAGGGACACCCGAGGCCCACGGCCCTGAGACCCCTTTGCAAAAAGCAGGCTTCCCACGGAAACAGTTTTCCTGAGGTGCAGACCCTATCCCAAGTGGTTGTGGCAAGGTAAAGCCAATGCCCTCCACTTCTCTGGAAGAAACCACAGTGCCCAGCCATGTTCTAAGCCCTCCCATCCTCCCTGGGCTTCTGGCAGCAGGAGTGAAAAGAGAGGAGCAGAGCACTGGGACCCGTTTGACAAAAACCGGCTTCCCACGGGAAAGTCTTTCTCCACGTGCAGACATGCTCCCAGGTGCCTGTGGCAAGGGGAAGGAAATGCCATACACTGACCTGGAAGAGACCACAGGGCCCAGGCACAGTCTGAACCCTTCCCTCAACCCGGCGGTTTTGCTAGCAGGAGTTCAAGCCCAACGAACACAGCCCGGAGACCCCTGGGGCAAAAACGGCTTCCAACGAACAATAGGTGCTTGCTGTGGAACACCTATCCCAAGTGTGGGTAGCCAGCTCAACAAAATGCCACACACCCATGTGTAAG
Source organism: Ursus americanus (assembly GCF_024610735.1). NCBI lineage: Eukaryota > Metazoa > Chordata > Mammalia > Carnivora > Ursidae > Ursus > Ursus americanus. The sequence continues at coordinate 220,581 of NW_028273701.1, read as the reverse complement.
AAACAACATTGCCCAGGCATGGTCTAAGCCCCTCACCTCGTCCCTGTGCTTTGGGGAGCCGGAGGGACACCCGAGGCCCACGGCCCTGAGACCCCTTTGCAAAAAGCATGCTTCCCACGGAAACAGTATTCCTGAGGTGTAGACCCTCTCCCAAGTGGTTGTGGCAAGGTAAAGCCAATGCCCTCAACTTCTCTGGAAGAAACCACAGTGCCCAGCCATGTTCTAAGCCCTCCAATCCTCCCTGGGCTTCTGGCACCAGGAGTGAAAAGTGAGGAGCAGAGCACTGGGACCCGTTTGACAAAAACCGGCTTCCACGGGAAAGTCTTTCTCCACGTGCAGACATGCTCCCAGGTGCCTGTGGGAAGGGGAAGGAAATGCCATACACTGACCTGGAAGAGACCACAGGGCCCAGGCACAGTCTGAACCCTTCCCTCAACCCGGCGGTTTTGCTAGCAGGAGTTCAACCCCAACGAACACAGCCCGGAGACCCCTGGGGCAAAAACGGCTTCCGACGAACAATGGGTGCTTGCTGTGGAACACCTATCCCAAGTGGGGGTAGCCAGCTCAACAAAATGCCACACACCCAGGTGTAAGAAACAACATTGCCCAGGCATGGTCTAAGCCCCTCACCTCGTCCCTGTGCTTTGGGGAGCCGGAGGGACACCCGAGGCCCACGGCCCTGAGACCACTTTGCAAAAAGCATGCTTCCCACGGAAACAGTTTTCCTGAGGTGCAGACCCTATCCCAAGTGGTTGTGGCAAGGTAAAGCCAATGCCCTCCACTTCTCTGGAAGAAACCACAGTGCCCAGGCATGTTCTAAGCCCTCCCATCCTCCCTGGGCTTCTGGCAGCAGGAGTGAAAAGAGAGGAGCAGAGCACTGGGACCCGTTTGACAAAAACCGGCTTCCCACGGGAAAGTCTTTCTCCACGTGCAGACATGCTCCCAGGTGCCTGTGGCAAGGGGAAGGAAATGCCATACACTGACCTGGAAGAGACCACAGGGCCCAGGCACAGTCTGAACCCTTCCCTCAACCCGGCGGTTTTGCTAGCAGGAGTTCAAGCCCAACGAACACAGCCCGGAGACCCCTGGGGCAAAAACGGCTTCCGACGAACAATAGGTGCTTGCTGTGGAACACCTATCCCAAGTGGGGGTAGCCAGCTCAACAAAATGCCACACACCCAGGTGTAAGAAACAACATTGCCCAGGCATGGTCTAAGCCCCTCACCTCGTCCCTGTGCTTTGGGGAGCCGGAGGGACACCCGAGGCCCATGGCCCTGAGACCCCTTTGCAAAAAGCCGGCATCCCACGGAGACAGTTTTCCTGAGGTGTAGACCCTCTCCCAAGTGGTTGTGGCAAGGTAAAACCAATGCCCTCCACTTCTCTGGAAGAAACCACAGTGCCCAGCCATGTTCTAAGCCCTCCCATCCTCCCTGGGCTTCTGGCAGCAGGAGTGAAAAGTGAGGAGCAGAGCACTGGGACCCGTTTGACAAAAACCGGCTTCCACGGGAAAGTCTTTCTCCACGTGCAGACATGCTCCCAGGTGCCTGTGGCAAGGGGAAGGAAATGCCATACACTGACCTGGAAGAGACCACAGGGCCCAGGCACAGTCTGAACCCTTCCCTCAACCCGGCGGTTTTGCTAGCAGGAGTTCAAGCCCAACGAACACAGCCCGGAGACCCCTGGGGCAAAAACGGCTTCCGACGAACAATGGGTGCTTGCTGTGGAACACCTATCCCAAGTGGGGGTAGCCAGCTCAACAAAATGCCACACACCCAGGTGTAAGAAACAACATTGCCCAGGCATGGTCTAAGCCCCTCACCTCGTCCCTGTGCTTTGGGGAGCCGGAGGGACACCCGAGGCCCACGGCCCTGAGACCCCTTTGCAAAAAGCATGCTTCCCACGGAAACAGTTTTCCTGAGGTGTAGACCCTCTCCCAAGTGGTTGTGGCAAGGTAAAGCCAATGCCCTCAACTTCTCTGGAAGAAACCAGAGTGCCCAGCCATGTTCTAAGCCCTCCCATCCTCCCTGGGCTTCTGGCAGCAGGAGTGAAAAGTGAGGAGCAGAGCACTGGGACCCGTTTGACAAAAACCGGCTTCCCACGGGAAAGTCTTTCTCCACGTGCAGACATGCTCCCAGGTGCCTGTGGCAAGGGGAAGGAAATGCCATACACTGACCTGGAAGAGACCACAGGGCCCATGCACAGTCTGAACCCTTCCCTCAACCCGGCGGTTTTGCTAGCAGGAGTTCTAGCCCAACGAACACAGCCCGGAGACCCCTGGGGCAAAAACGGCTTCCGACGAACAATAGGTGCTTGCTGTGGAACACCTATCCCAAGTGGGGGTAGCCAGGTCACCAAAATGCCACACACCCAGGTGTAAGAAACAACATTGCCCAGGCATGATCTAAGCCCCTCACCTCGTCCCTGTGCTTTGGGGAGCCGGAGGGACACCCGAGGCCCACGGCCCTGAGACCCCTTTGCAAAAAGCCGGCTTCCCACGGAAACAGTTTTCCTGAGGTGCAGACCCTCTCACAAGTGGTTGTGGCAAGGTAAAGCAAATGCCCTCCACTTCTCTGGAAGAAACCACAGTGCCCAGCCATGTTCTAAGCCCTCCCATCCTCCCTGGGCTTCTGGCAGCAGGAGTGAAAAGAGAGGAGCAGAGCACTGGGACCCGTTTGACAAAAACCGGCTTCCACGGGAAAGTCTTTCTCCACGTGCAGACATGCTCCCAGGTGCCTGTGGCAAGGGGAAGGAAATGCCATACACTGACCTGGAAGAGACCACAGGGCCCAGGCACAGTCTGAACCCTTCCCTCAACCCGGCGGTTTTGCTAGCAGGAGTTCAAGCCCAACGAACACAGCCCGGAGACCCCTGGGGCAAAAACGGCTTCCGACAAACAATGGGTGCTTGCTGTGGAACACCTATCCCAAGTGGGGGTAGCCAGCTCAACAAAATGCCACACACCCAGGTGTAAGAAACAACATTGCCCAGGCATGGTCTAAGCCCCTCACCTCGTCCCTGTGCTTTGGGGAGCCGGAGGGACACCCGAGGCCCACGGCCCTGAGACCCCTTTGCAAAAAGCATGCTTCCCACGGAAACAGTTTTCCTGAGGTGCAGACCCTATCCCAAGTGGTTGTGGCAAGGTAAAGCCAATGCCCTCCACTTCTCTGGAAGAAACCACAGTGCCCAGCCATGTTCTAAGCCCTCCCATCCTCCCTGGGCTTCTGGCAGCAGGAGTGAAAAGAGAGGAGCAGAGCACTGGGACCCGTTTGACAAAAACCGGCTTCCCACGGGAAAGTCTTTCTCCACGTGCAGACATGCTCCCAGGTGCCTGTGGCAAGGGGAAGGAAATGCCATACACTGACCTGGAAGAGACCACAGGGCCCATGCACAGTCTGAACCCTTCCCTCAACCCGGCGGTTTTGCTAGCAGGAGTTCTAGCCCAACGAACACAGCCCGGAGACCCCTGGGGCAAAAATGGCTTCCGACGAACAATAGGTGCTTGCTGTGGAACACCTATCCCAAGTGGGGGTAGCCAGCTCAACAAAATGCCACACACCCAGGTGTAAGAAACAACATTGCCCAGGCATGGTCTAAGCCCCTCACCTCGTCCCTGTGCTTTGGGGAGCCGGAGGGACACCCGAGTCCCACGGCCCTGAGACCCCTTTGCAAAAAGCCGGCTTCCCACGGAAACAGTTTTCCTGAGGTACAGACCCTATCCCAAGTGGTTGTGGCAAGGTAAAGCAAATGCCCTCCACTTCTCTGGAAGAAACCACAGTGCCCAGCCATGTTCTAAGCCCTCCCATCCTCCCTGGGCTTCTGGCAGCAGGAGTGAAAAGAGAGGAGCAGAGCACTGGGACCCGTTTGACAAAAACCGGCTTCCCACGGGAAAGTCTTTCTCCACGTGCAGACATGCTCCCAGGTGCCTGAGGCAAGGGGAAGGAAATGCCATACACTGACCTGGAAGAGACCACAGGGCCCAGGCACAGTCTGAACCCTTCCCTCAACCCGGCGGTTTTGCTAGCAGGAGTTCAAGCCCAACGAACACAGCCCGGAGACCCATGGGGCAAAAACGGCTTCCGATGAACAATAGGTGCTTGCTGTGGAACACCTATCCCAAGTGGGGGTAGCCAGCTAAACAAAATGCCACACACCCAGGTGTAAGAAACAACATTGCCCAGGCATGGTCTAAGCCCCTCACCTCGTCCCTGTGCTTTGGGGAGCAGGAGGGACACCCGAGGCCCACGGCCCTGAGACCCCTTTGCAAAAAGCATGCTTCCCACGGAAACAGTTTTCCTGAGGTGCAGACCCTATCCCAAGTGGTTGTGGCAAGGTAAAGCCAATGCCCTCCACTTCTCTGGAAGAAACCACAGTGCCCAGCCATGTTCTAAGCCCTCCCATCCTCCCTGGGCTTCTGGCAGCAGGAGTGAAAAGTGAGGAGCAGAGCACTGGGACCCGTTTGACAAAAACCGGCTTCCCACGGGAAAGTCTTTCTCCACGTGCAGACATGCTCCCAGGTGCCTGTGGCAAGGGGAAGGAAATGCCATACACTGACCTGGAAGAGACCACAGGGCCCATGCACAGTCTGAACCCTTCCCTCAACCCGGCGGTTTTGCTAGCAGGAGTTCTAGCCCAACGAACACAGCCCGGAGACCCCTGGGGCAAAAACGGCTTCCGACGAACAATAGGTGCTTGCTGTGGAACACCTATCCCAAGTGGGGGTAGCCAGCTCAACACAATGCCACACACCCAGGTGTAAGAACCAACATTGCGCAGGCATGGTCTAAGCCCCTCACCTCGTCCCTGTGCTTTGGGGAGCCGGAGGGACACCCGAGGCCCACGGCCCTGAGACCCCTTTGCAAAAAGCCGGCTTCCCACGGAAACAGTTTTCCTGAGGTGCAGACCCTCTCACAAGTAGTTGTGGCAAGGTAAAGCCAATGCCCTCCACTTCTCTGGAAGAAACCACAGTGCCCAGCCATGTTCTAAGCCCTCCCATCCTCCCTGGGCTTCTGGCAGCAGGAGTGAAAAGAGAGGAGCAGAGCACTGGGACCCGTTTGACAAAAACCGGCTTCCCACGGGAAAGTCTTTCTCCACGTGCAGACATGCTCCCAGGTGCCTGAGGCAAGGGGAAGGAAATGCCATACACTGACCTGGAAGAGACCACAGGGCCCAGGCACAGTCTGAACCCTTCCCTCAACCCGGCGGTTTTGCTAGCAGGAGTTCAAGCCCAACGAACACAGCCTGGAGACCCCTGGGGCAAAAACGGCTTCCGACGAACAATAGGTGCTTGCTGTGGATCACCTATCCCAAGTGGGGGTAGCCAGCTAAACAAAATGCCACACACCCAGGTGTCAGAAACAACATTGCCCAGGCATGGTCTAAGCCCCTCACCTCGTCCCTGTGCTTTGGGGAGCCGGAAGGACACCCGAGGCCCACGGCCCTGAGACCCCTTTGCAAAAAGCCGGCTTCCCACGGAGACAGATTTCCTGAGGTGTAGACCCTCTCCCAAGTGGTTGTGGCAAGGTAAAGCCAATGCCCTCCACTTCTCTGGAAGAAACCACAGTGCCCAGCCATGTTCTAAGCCCTCCCATCCTCCCTGGGCTTCTGGCAGCAGGAGTGAAAAGAGAGGAGCAGAGCACTGGGACCCGTTTGACAAAAACCGGCTTCCCACGGGAAAGTCTTTCTCCACGTGCAGACATGCTCCCAGGTGCCTGTGGCAAGGGGAAGGAAATGCCATACACTGACCTGGAAGAGACCACAGGGCCCAGGCACAGTCTGAACCCTTCCCTCAACCCGGCGGTTTTGCTAGCAGGAGTTCAACCCCAACGAACACATCCCGGAGACCCATGGGGCAAAAACGGCTTCCGACGAACAATAGGTGCTTGCTGTGGAACACCTATCCCAAGTGGGGGTAGCCAGCTCAACAAAATGCCACACACCCAGGTGTAAGAAACAACGTTGCCCAGGCATGGTCTAAGCCCCTCACCTCGTCCCTGTGCTTTGGGGAGCCGGAAGGACACCCGAGACCCACGGCCCTGAGACCCCTTTGCAAAAAGCCGGCTTCCCACGGAAACAGTTTTCCTGAGGTACAGACCCTATCCCAAGTGGCTGTGGCAAGGTAAAGCAAATGCCCTCCACTTCTCTGGAAGAAACCACAGTGCCCAGCCATGTTCTAAGCCCTCCCATCCTCCCTGGGCTTCTGGCAGCAGGAGTGAAAAGAGAGGAGCAGAGCACTGGGACCCGTTTGACAAAAACCGGCTTCCCACGGGAAAGTCTTTCTCCACGTGCAGACATGCTCCCAGGTGCCTGTGGCAAGGGGAAGGAAATGCCATACACTGACCTGGAAGAGACCACAGGGCCCAGGCACAGTCTGAACCCTTCCCTCAACCCGGCGGTTTTGCTAGCAGGAGTTCAAGCCCAACGAACACAGCCCGGAGACCCCTGGGGCAAAAACGGCTTCCGACGAACAATAGTGCTTGCTGTGGAACATCTATCCCAAGTGGGGGTAGCCAGCTCAACAAAATGCCACACACCCAGGTGCAAGAAACACCATTGCCCAGGAATGGTCTAAGCCCCTCACCTCGTCCCTGTGCTTTGGGGAGCCGGAAGGACACCCGAGGCCCACGGCCCTGAGACCCCTTTGCAAAAAGCCGGCTTCCCACGGAAACAGTTTTCCTGAGGTACAGACCCTATCCCAAGTGGCTGTGGCAAGGTAAAGCAAATGCCCTCCACTTCTCTGGAAGAAACCACAGTGCCCAGCCATGTTCTAAGCCCTCCCATCCTCCCTGGGCTTCGGGTAGCAGGAGTGAAAAGAGAGGAGCAGAGCACTGGGACCCGTTTGACAAAAACCGGCTTCCCACGGGAAAGTCTTTCTCCACGTGCAGACATGCTCCCAGGTGCCTGTGGCAAGGGGAAGGAAATGCCATACACTGACCTGGAAGAGACCACAGGGCCCAGGCACAGTCTGAACCCTTCCCTCAACCCGGCGGTTTTGCTAGCAGGAGTTCAAGCCCAACGAACACAGCCCGGAGACCCCTGGGGCAAAAACGGCTTCCCACGAACAATAGTGCTTGCTGTGGAACATCTATCCCAAGTGGGGGTAGCCAGCTCAACAAAATGCCACACACCCAGGTGCAAGAAACAACATTGCCCAGGAATGGTCTAAGCCCCTGACCTCGTCCCTGTGCTTTGGGGAGCCGGAGGGACACCCGAGGCCCACGGCCCTGAGACCCCTTTGCAAAAAGCCGGCTTCCCACGGAGACAGTTTTCCTGAGGTGTAGACCCTCTCCCAAGTGGTTGTGGCAAGGTAAAGCCAATGCCCTCCACTTCTCAGGTAGAAACCACAGTGCCCAGCCATGTTCTATGCCCTCCCATCCTCCCTGGGCTTCTGGCAGCAGGAGTGAAAAGAGAGGAGCAGAGCACTGGGACCCGTTTGACAAAAACCGGCTTCCCACGGGAAAGTCTTTCTCCACGTGCAGACATGCTCCCAGGTGCCTGTGGCAAGGGGAAGGAAATGCCATACACTGACCTGGAAGAGACCACAGGGCCCAGGCACAGTCTGAACCCTTCCCTCAACCCGGCGGTTTTGCTAGCAGGAGTTCAAGCCCAACGAACACAGCCCGGAGACCCCTGGGGCAAAAACGGCTTCCGACGAACAATAGGTGCTTGCTGTGGAACACCTCTCCCAAGTGGGGGTAGCCAGCTCAACAAAATGCCACACACCCAGGTGTAAGAAACAACATTGCCCAGGCATGGTCTAAGCCCCTCACCTCGTCCCTGTGCTTTGGGGAGCCGGAGGGACACATGAGGCCCATGGCCCTGAGACCCCTTTGCAAAAAGCCGGCTTCCCACGGAGACAGTTTTCCTGAGGTGTAGACCCTCTCCCAAGTGGTTGTGGCAAGGTAAAGCCAATGCCCTCCACTTCTCTGGAAGAAACCACAGTGCCCAGCCATGTTCTAAGCCCTCCCATCCTCCCTGGGCTTCTGGCAGCATGAGTGAAAAGTGGGAGCAGAGCACTGGGACCCGTTTGACAAAAACCGGCTTCCCACGGGAAAGTCTTTCTCCACGTGCAGACATGCTCCCAGGTGCCTGTGGCAAGGGGAAGGAAATGCCATACACTGACCTGGAAGAGACCACAGGGCCCATGCACAGTCTGAACCCTTCCCTCAACCCGGCGGTTTTGCTAGCAGGAGTTCTAGCCCAACGAACACAGCCCGGAGACCCCTGGGGCAAAAACGGCTTCCGACGAACAATAGGTGCTTGCTGTGGAACACCTATCCCAAGTGGGGGTAGACAGCTCAACAAAATGCCACACACCCAGGTGTAAGAACCAACATTGCGCAGGCATGGTCTAAGCCCCTCACCTCGTCCCTGTGCTTTGGGGAGCCGGAGGGACACCCGAGGCCCACGGCCCTGAGACCCCTTTGCAAAAAGCCGGCTTCCCACGGAAACAGTTTTCCTGAGGTGCAGACCCTCTCACAAGTGGTTGTGGCAAGGTAAAGCAAATGCCCTCCACTTCTCTGGAAGAAACCACAGTGCCCACCCATGTTCTAAGCCCTCCCATCCTCCCTGGGCTTCTGGCAGCAGGAGTGAAAAGAGAGGAGCAGAGCACTGGGACCGGTTTGACAAAAACCGGCTTCCACGGGAAAGTCTTTCTCCACGTGCAGACATGCTCCCAGGTGCCTGTGGCAAGGGGAAGGAAATGCCATACACTGACCTGGAAGAGACCACAGGGCCCAGGCACAGTCTGAACCCTTCCCTCAACCCGGCGGTTTTGCTAGCAGGAGTTCAAGCCCAACGAACACAGCCCGGAGACCCCTGGGGCAAAAACGGCTTCCGACGAACAATGGGTGCTTGCTGTGGAACACCTATCCCAAGTGGGGGTAGCCAGCTCAACAAAATGCCACACACCCAGGTGTAAGAAACAACATTGCCCAGGCATGGTCTAAGCCCCTCACCTCGTCCCTGTGCTTTGGGGAGCCGGAGGGACACCCGAGGCCCACGGCCCTGAGACCCCTTTGCAAAAAGCATGCTTCCCACGGAAACAGTTTTCCTGAGGTACAGACCCTATCCCAAGTGGTTGTGGCAAGGTAAAGCCAATGCCCTCCACTTCTCTGGAAGAAACCACAGTGCCCAGCCATGTTCTAAGCCCTCCCATCCTCCCTGGGCTTCTGGCAGCAGGAGTGAAAAGAGAGGAGCAGAGCACTGGGACCCGTTTGAGAAAAACCGGCTTCCCACGGGAAAGTCTTTCTCCACGTGCAGACATGCTCCCAGGTGCCTGTGGCAAGGGGAAGGAAATGCCATACACTGACCTGGAAGAGACCACCGGGCCCAGGCACAGTCTGAACCCTTCCCTCAACCCGGCGGTTTTGCTAGCAGGAGTTCAACCCCAACGAACACAGCCCGGAGACCCCTGGGGCAAAAACGGCTTCCGACGAACAATGGGTGCTTGCTGTGGAACACCTATCCCAAGTGGGGGTAGCCAGCTCAACAAAATGCCACACACCGAGGTTTAAGAAACAACATTGCCCAGGCATGGTCTAAGCCCCTCACCTCGTCCCTGTGTTTTGGGGAGCCGGAGGGACACCCGAGGCCCACGGCCCTGAGACCCCTTTGCAAAAAGCCGGCTTCCCACGGAAACAGTTTTCCTGAGGTGCAGACCCTATCCCAAGTGGTTGTGGCAAGGTAAAGCCAATGCCCTCCACTTCTCTGGAAGAAACCACAGTGCCCAGCCATGTTCTAAGCCCTCCCATCCTCCCTGGGCTTCTGGCAGCAGGAGTGAAAAGAGAGGAGCAGAGCACTGGGACCCGTTTGACAAAAACCGGCTTCCCACGGGAAAGTCTTTCTCCACGTGCAGACATGCTCCCAGGTGCCTGTGGCAAGGGGAAGGAAATGCCATACACTGACCTGGAAGAGACCACAGGGCCCAGGCACAGTCTGAACCCTTCCCTCAACCCGGCGGTTTTGCTAGCAGGAGTTCAAGCCCAACGAACACAGCCCGGAGACCCCTGGGGCAAAAACGGCTTCCGACGAACAATGGGTGCTTGCTGTGGAACACCTATCCCAAGTGGGGGTAGCCAGCTCAACAAAATGCCACACACCCAGGTGTAAGAAACAACATTGCCCAGGCATGGTCTAAGCCCCTCACCTCGTCCCTGTGCTTTGGGGAGCCGGAGGGACACCCGAGGCCCACGGCCCTGAGACCCCTTTGCAAAAAGCAGGCTTCCCACGGAAACAGTTTTCCTGAGGTGCAGACCCTATCCCAAGTGGTTGTGGCAAGGTAAAGCCAATGCCCTCCACTTCTCTGGAAGAAACCACAGTGCCCAGCCATGTTCTAAGCCCTCCCATCCTCCCTGGGCTTCTGGCAGCAGGAGTGAAAAGAGAGGAGCAGAGCACTGGGACCCGTTTGACAAAAACCGGCTTCCACGGGAAAGTCTTTCTCCACGTGCAGACATGCTCCCAGGTGCCTGTGGCAAGGGGAAGGAAATGCCATACACTGACCTGGAAGAGACCACAGGGCCCAGGCACAGTCTGAACCCTTCCCTCAACCCGGCGGTTTTGCTAGCAGGAGTTCAAGCCCAACGAACACAGCCCGGAGACCCCTGGGGCAAAAACGGCTTCCGACGAACAATAGGTGCTTGCTGTGGAACACCTATCCCAAGTGGGGGTAGCCAGCTCAACAAAATGCCACACACCCAGGTGTAAGAAACAACATTGCCCAGGCATGGTCTAAGCCCCTCACCTCGTCCCTGTGCTTTGGGGAGCCGGAGGGACACAGGAGGCCCATGGCCCTGAGACCCCTTTGCAAAAAGCCGGCATCCCACGGAGACAGTTTTCCTGAGGTGTAGACCCTCTCCCAAGTGGTTGTGGCAAGGTAAAGCCAATGCCCTCCACTTCTCTGGAAGAAACCACAGTGCCCAGCCATGTTCTAAGCCCTCCCATCCTCCCTGGGCTTCGGGCAGCAGGAGTGAAAAGAGAGGAGCAGAGCACTGGGACCCGTTTGACAAAAACCGGCTTCCCACGGGAAAGTCTTTCTCCACGTGCAGACATGCTCCCAGGTGCCTGTGGCAAGGGGAAGGAAATGCCATACACTGACCTGGAAGAGACCACAGGGCCCAGGCACAGTCTGAACCCTTCCCTCAACCCGGCGGTTTTGCTAGCAGGAGTTCAAGCCCAACGAACACAGCCCGGAGACCCCTGGGGCAAAAACGGCTTCCGACGAACAATAGGTGCTTGCTGTGGAACACCTATCCCAAGTGGGGGTAGCCAGCTCAACAAAATGCCACACACCCAGGTGTAAGAAACAACATTGCCCAGGCATGGTCTAAGCCCCTCACCTCGTCCCTGTGCTTTGGGGAGCCGGAGGGACACACGAGGCCCATGGCCCTGAGACCCCTTTGCAAAAAGCCGGCTTCCCACGGAGACAGTTTTCCTGAGGTGTAGACCCTCTCCCAAGTGGTTGTGGCAAGGTAAAGCCAATGCCCTCCACTTCTCTGGAAGAAACCACAGTGCCCAGCCATGTTCTAAGCCCTCCCATCCTCCCTGGGCTTCTGGCAGCAGGAGTGAAAAGTGGGAGCAGAGCACTGGGACCCGTTTGACAAAAACCGGCTTCCCACGGGAAAGTCTTTCTCCACGTGCAGACGTGCTCCCAGGTGCCTGTGGCAAGGGGAAGGAAATGCCATACACTGACCTGGAAGAGACCACAGGGCCCATGCACAGTCTGAACCCTTCCCTCAACCCGGCGGTTTTGCTAGCAGGAGTTCTAGCCCAACGAACACAGCCCGGAGACCCCTGGGGCAAAAACGGCTTCCGACGAACAATAGGTGCTTGCTGTGGAACACCTATCCCAAGTGGGGGTAGACAGCTCAACAAAATGCCACACACCCAGGTGTAAGAACCAACATTGCGCAGGCATGGTCTAAGCCCCTCACCTCGTCCCTGTGCTTTGGGGAGCCGGAGGGACACCCGAGGCCCACGGCCCTGAGACCCCTTTGCAAAAAGCCGGCTTCCCACGGAAACAGTTTTCCTGAGGTGCAGACCCTCTCACAAGTGGTTGTGGCAAGGTAAAGCAAATGCCCTCCACTTCTCTGGAAGAAACCACAGTGCCCAGCCATGTTCTAAGCCCTCCCATCCTCCCTGGGCTTCTGGCAGCAGGAGTGAAAAGAGAGGAGCAGAGCACTGGGACCCGTTTGACAAAAACCGGCTTCCACGGGAAAGTCTTTCTCCACGTGCAGACATGCTCCCAGGTGCCTGTGGCAAGGGGAAGGAAATGCCATACACTGACCTGGAAGAGACCACAGGGCCCAGGCACAGTCTGAACCCTTCCCTCAACCCGGCGGTTTTGCTAGCAGGAGTTCAAGCCCAACGAACACAGCCCGGAGACCCCTGGGGCAAAAACGGCTTCCGACGAACAATGGGTGCTTGCTGTGGAACACCTATCCCAAGTGGGGGTAGCCAGCTCAACAAAATGCCACACACCCAGGTGTAAGAAACAACATTGCCCAGGCATGGTCTAAGCCCCTCACCTCGTCCCTGTGCTTTGGGGAGCCGGAGGGACACCCGAGGCCCACGGCCCTGAGACCCCTTTGCAAAAAGCATGCTTCCCACGGAAACAGTTTTCCTGAGGTACAGACCCTATCCCAAGTGGTTGTGGCAAGGTAAAGCCAATGCCCTCCACTTCTCTGGAAGAAACCACAGTGCCCAGCCATGTTCTAAGCCCTCCCATCCTCCGTGGGCTTCTGGCAGCAGGAGTGAAAAGAGAGGAGCAGAGCACTGGGACCCGTTTGAGAAAAACCGGCTTCCCACGGGAAAGTCTTTCTCCACGTGCAGACATGCTCCCAGGTGCCTGTGGCAAGGGGAAGGAAATGCCATACACTGACCTGGAAGAGACCACAGGGCCCAGGCACAGTCTGAACCCTTCCCTCAACCCGGCGGTTTTGCTAGCAGGAGTTCAACCCCAACGAACACAGCCCGGAGACCCCTGGGGCAAAAACGGCTTCCGACGAACAATGGGTGCTTGCTGTGGAACACCTATCCCAAGTGGGGGTAGCCAGCTCAACAAAATGCCACACACCCAGGTTTAAGAAACAACATTGCCCAGGCATGGTCTAAGCCCCTCACCTCGTCCCTGTGCTTTGGGGAGCCGGAGGGACACCCGAGGCCCACGGCCCTGAGACCCCTTTGCAAAAAGCCGGCTTCCCACGGAAACAGTTTTCCTGAGGTGCAGACCCTATCCCAAGTGGTTGTGGCAAGGTAAAGCCAATGCCCTCCACTTCTCTGGAAGAAACCACAGTGCCCAGCCATGTTCTAAGCCCTCCCATCCTCCCTGGGCTTCTGGCAGCAGGAGTGAAAAGAGAGGAGCAGAGCACTGGGACCCGTTTGACAAAAACCGGCTTCCCACGGGAAAGTCTTTCTCCACGTGCAGACATGCTGCAAGGTGCCTGTGGCAAGGGGAAGGAAATGCCATACACTGACCTGGAAGAGACCACAGGGCCCAGGCACAGTCTGAACCCTTCCCTCAACCCGGCGGTTTTGCTAGCAGGAGTTCAACCCCAACGAACACAGCCCGGAGACCCATGGGGCAAAAACGGCTTCCGACGAACAATAGGTGCTTGCTGTGGAACACCTATCCCAAGTGGGGGTAGCCAGCTCAACAAAATGCCACACACCCAGGTGTAAGAAACAACATTGCCCAGGCATGGTCTAAGCCCCTCACCTCGTCCCTGTGCTTTGGGGAGCCGGAGGGACACCCGAGGCCCACGGCCCTGAGACCCCTTTGCAAAAAGCCGGCTTCCCACGGAAACAGTTTTCCTGAGGTACAGACCCTATCCCAAGTGGCTGTGGCAAGGTAAAGCCAATGCCCTCCACTTCTCTGGAAGAAACCACAGTGCCCAGCCATGTTCTAAGCCCTCCCATCCTCCCTGGGCTTCTGGCAGCAGGAGTGAAAAGAGAGGAGCAGAGCACTGGGACCCGTTTGACAAAAACTGGCTTCCCACGGGAAAGTCTTTCTCCACGTGCAGACATGCTCCCAGGTGCCTGTGGCAAGGGGAAGGAAATGCCATACACTGACCTGGAAGAGACCACAGGGCCCAGGCACAGTCTGAACCCTTCCCTCAACCTGGCGGTTTTGCTAGCAGGAGTTCTAGCCCAACGAACACAGCCCGGAGACCCCTGGGTCAAAAACGGCTTCCGACGAACAATAGGTGCTTGCTGTGGAACACCTATCCCAAATGGGGGTAGCCAGCTCAACAAAATGCCACACACCCAGGTGTAAGAAACAACATTGCCCAGGCATGGTCTAAGCCCCTCACCTCGTCCCTGTGCTTTGGGGAGCCGGAGGCACACCCGAGGCCCAGGGCCTAGAGACCCCTTTGCAAAAAGCCGGCTTCCCACGGAAACAGTTTTCCTGAGGTACAGACCCTATCCCAAGGGTTGTGGCAAGGTAAAGCAAATGCCCTCCACTTCTCTGGAAGAAACCAAAGTGCCCAGCCATGTTCTAAGCCCTCCCATCCTCCCTGGGCTTCTGGCAGCAGGAGTGAAAAGAGAGGAGCAGAGCACTGGGACCCGTTTGACAAAAACCGGCTTCCCACGGGAAAGTCTTTCTCCACATGCAGACATGCTCCCAGGTGCCTGAGGCAAGGGGAAGGAAATGCCATACACTGACCTGGAAGAGACCACAGGGCCCAGGCACAGTCTGAACCCTTCCCTCAACCCGGCGGTTTTGCTAGCAGGAGTTCAACCCCAACGAACACAGCCCGGACACCCCTGGGGCAAAAACGGCTTCCGACGAACAATAGGTGCTTGCTGTGGAACACCTATCCCAAGTGGGGGTAGCCAGCTCAACAAAATGCCACACACCCAGGTGTAAGAAACAACATTGCCCAGGCATGTTCTAAGCCCCTCACCTGGTCCCTGTGCTTTGGGGAGCCGGAGGGACACCCGAGGCCCACGGCCCTGAGACCCCTTTGCAAAAAGCCGGCTTCCCACGGAAACAGTTTTCCTGAGGTGCAGACCCTATCCCAAGTGGTTGTGGCAAGGTAAAGCAAATGCCCTCCACTTCTCTGGAAGAAACCACAGTGCCCAGCCATGTTCTAAGCCCTCCCATCCTCCCTGGGCTTCTGGCAGCAGGAGTGAAAAGAGAGGAGCAGAGCACTGGGACCCGTTTGACAAAAACCGGCTTCCCACGGGAAAGTCTTTCTCCACGTGCAGACATGCTCCCAGGTGCCTGTGGCAAAGGGAAGGAAATGCCATATACTGACCTGGAAGAGACCACAGGGCCCAGGCACAGTCTGAACCCTTCCCTCAACCCGGCGGTTTTGCTAGCAGGAGTTCAAGCCCAACGAACACAGCCCGGAGACCCCTGGGGCAAAAACGGCTTCCGACGAACAATAGGTGCTTGCTGTGGAACACCTATCCCAAGTGGGGGTAGCCAGCTCAACAAAATGCCACACACCCAGGTGTAAGAAACAACATTGCCCAGGCATGGTCTAAGCCCCTCACCTCGTCCCTGTGCTTTGGGGAGCCGGAGGGACACCCGAGGCCCACGGCCCTGAGACCCCTTTGCAAAAAGCCGGCTTCCCACGGAAACAGTTTTCCTGAGGTGCAGACCCTCTCACAAGTGGTTGTGGCAAGGTAAAGCCAATGCCCTCCACTTCTCTGGAAGAAACCACAGTGCCCAGCCATGTTCTAAGCCCTCCCATCCTCCCTGGGCTTCTGGCAGCAGGAGTGAAAAGAGAGGACCAGAGCACTGGGACCCGTTTGACAAAAACCGGCTTCCACGGGAAAGTCTTTCTCCACGTGCAGACATGCTTCCAGGTGCCTGTGGCAAGGGGAAGGAAATGCCATACACTGACTTGGAAGAGACCACAGGGCCCAGGCACAGTCTGAACCCTTCCCTCAACCCGGCGGTTTTGCTAGCAGGAGTTCTAGCCCAACGAACACAGCCCGGAGACCCCTGGGGCAAAAACGGCTTCCGACGAACAATAGGTGCTTGCTGTGGAACACCTATCCCAAGTGGGGGTAGCCAGCTCAACAAAATGCCACACACCCAGGTGTAAGAAACAACATTGCCCAGGCATGGTCTAAGCCCCTCACCTCGTCCCTGTGCTTTGGGGAGCCGGAGGGACACCCGAGGCCCACGGCCCTGAGACCCCTTTGCAAAAAGCCGGCTTCCCACGGAAACAGTTTTCCTGAGGTGCAGACCCTATCCCAAGTGGTTGTGGCAAGGTAAAGCCAATGCCCTCCACTTCTCTGGAAGAAACCACAGTGCCCAGCCATGTTCTAAGCCCTCCCATCCTCCCTGGGCTTCTGGCAGCAGGAGTGAAAAGTGAGGAGCAGAGCACTGGGACCCGTTTGACAAAAACATGCTTCCACGGGAAAGTCTTTCTCCACGTGCAGACATGCTCCCAGGTGCCTCTGGCAAGGGGAAGGAAATGCCATACACTGACCTGGAAGAGACCACAGGGCCCAGGCACAGTCTGAACCCTTCCCTCAACCCGGCGGTTTTGCAAGCAGGAGTTCAAGCCCAACGAACACAGCCCGGACACCCCTGGGGCAAAAACGGCTTCCGACGAACAATGGGTGCTTGCTGTGGAACACCTATCCCAAGTGGGGGTAGCCAGCTCAACAAAATGCCACACACCCAGGTGTAAGAAACAACATTGCCCAGGCATGGTCTAAGCCCCTCACCTCGTCCCTGTGCTTTGGGGAGCCGGAGGGACACGCGAAGCCAACGGCCCTGAGACCCCTTTGCAAAAAGCCGGCTTCCCACGGAAACAGTTTTCCTGAGGTGCAGACCCTCTCACAAGTGGTTGTGGCAAGGTAAAGCCAATGTCCTCCACTTCTCTGGAAGAAACCACAGTGCCCAGCCATGTTCTAAGCCCTCCCATCCTCCCTGGGCTTCTGGCAGCAGGAGTGAAAAGAGAGGAGCAGAGCACTGGGACCCGTTTGACAAAAACCGGCTTCCCACGGGAAAGTCTTTCTCCACGTGCAGACATGCTCCCAGGTGCCTGTGGCAAGGGGAAGGAAATGCCATACACTGACCTGGAAGAGACCACAGGGCCCAGGCACAGTCTGAACCCTTCCCTCAACCCGGCGGTTTTGCTAGCAGGAGTTCTAGCCCAACGAACACAGCCCGGAGACCCCTGGGGCAAAAACGGCTTCCGACGAACAATAGGTGCTTGCTGTGGAACACCTATCCCAAGTGGGGGTAGCCAGCTCAACAAAATGCCACACACCCAGGTGTAAGAAACAACATTGCCCAGGCATGGTCTAAGCCCCTCACCTCGTCCCTGTGCTTTGGGGAGCCGGAGGGACACCCGAGGCCCACGGCCCTGAGACCCCTTTGCAAAAAGCCGGCTTCCCACGGAAACAGTTTTCCTGAGGTGCAGACCCTCTCACAAGTGGTTGTGGCAAGGTAAAGCAAATGCCCTCCACTTCTCTGGAAGAAACCACAGTGCCCAGCCATATTCTAAGCCCTCCCATCCTCCCTGGGCTTCTGGCAGCAGGAGTGAAAAGAGAGGAGCAGAGCACTGGGACCCGTTTGACAAAAACTGGCTTCCTACGGGAAAGCCTTTCTCCACGTGTAGACATGCTCCCAGGTGCCTGTGGCAAGGGGAAGGAAATGCCATACACTGACCTGGAAGAGACCACAAGGCCCAGGCACAGTCTGAACCCTTCCCTCAACCCGGTGGTTTTGGTAGCAGGAGTTCAAGCCCAACGAACACAGCCCGGAGACCCCTGGGGCAAAAACGGCTTCCGACGAACAATAGGTGCTTGCTGTGGAACACCTATCCCAAGTGGGGGTAGCCAGCTCAACAAAATGCCACACACCCAGGTGTAAGAAACAACATTGCCCAGGCATGGTCTAAGCCCCTCACCTCGTCCCTGTGCTTTGGGGAGCCGGAGGGACACCCGAGGCCCACGGCCCTGAGACCCCTTTGCAAAAAGCCGGCTTCCCACGGAAACAGTTTTCCTTAGGTGCAGACCCTCTCACAAGTGGTTGTGGCAAGGTAAAGCAAATGCCCTCCACTTCTCTGGAAGAAACCACAGTGCCCAGCCATGTTCTAAGCCCTCCCATCCTCCCTGGGCTTCTGGCAGCAGGAGTGAAAAGAGAGGAGCAGAGCACTGGGACCCGTTTGACAAAAACTGGCTTCCCACGGGAAAGCCTTTCTCCACGTGCAGACATGCTTCCAGGTGCCTGTGGGAAGGGGAAGGAAATGCCATACACTGACCTGGAAGAGACCACAGGGCCCAGGCACAGTCTGAACCCTTCCCTCAACCCGGCGGTTTTGCTAGCAGGAGTTCTAGCCCAACGAACACAGCCCGGAGACCCCTGGGGCAAAAACGGCTTCCGACGAACAATAGGTGCTTGCTGTGGAACACCTATCCCAAGTGGGGGTAGCCAGCTCAACAAAATGCCACACACCCAGGTGTAAGAAACAACATTGCCCAGGCATGGTCTAAGCCCCTCACCTCGTCCCTGTGCTTTGGGGAGCCGGAGGGACACCCGAGGCCCACGGCCCTGAGACCCCTTTGCAAAAAGCCGGCTTCCCACGGAAACAGTTTTCCTTAGGTGCAGACCCTCTCACAAGTGGTTGTGGCAAGGTAAAGCCAATGCCCTCCACTTCTCTGGAAGAAACCCCAGTGCCCAGCCATGTTCTAAGCCCTCCCATCCTCCCTGGGCTTCTGGCAGCAGGAGTGAAAAGAGAGGAGCAGAGCACTGGGACCCGTTTGACAAAAACCGGCTTCCCACGGGAAAGTCTTTCTCCACGTGCAGAGATGCTCCCAGGTGCCTGTGGCAAGGGGAAGGAAATGCCATACACTGACCTGGAAGAGACCACAGGGCCCAGGCACAGTCTGAACCCTTCCCTCAACCCGGAGGTTTTGCTAGCAGGAGTTCAAGCCCAACGAACACAGCCCGGATACCCCTGGGGCAAAAACGGCTTTTGACGAACAATGGGTGCTTGCTGTGGAACACCTATCCCAAGTCGGGGTAGCCAGCTCAACAAAATGCCACACCCCCAGGTGTAAGAAACAACATTGCCCAGGCATGGTCTAAGCCCCTCACCTCGTCCCTGTGCTTTGGGGAGCCGGAGGGACACCCGAGGCCCACGGCCCTGAGACCCCTTTGCAAAAAGCCGGCTTCCCACGGAAACAGTTTTCCTGAGGTGCATACCCTATCCCAAGTGGTTGTGGCAAGGTAAAGCCAATGCCCTCCACTTCTCTGGAAGAAACCACAGTGCCCAGCCATGTTCTAAGCCCTCCCATCCTCCCTGGGCTTCTGGCAGCAGGAGTGAAAAGTGAGGAGCAGAGCACTGGGACCCGTTTGACAAAAACATGCTTCCACGGGAAAGTCTTTCTCCACGTGCAGACATGCTCCCAGGTGCCTGTGGCAAGGGGAAGGAAATGCCATACACTGACCTGGAAGAGACCACAGGGCCCAGGCACAGTCTGAACCCTTCCCTCAACCCGGCGGTTTTGCTAGCAGGAGTTCAAGCCCAACGAACACAGCCCGGACACCCCTGGGGCAAAAACGGCTTCCGACGAACAATGGGTGCTTGCTGTGGAACACCTATCCCAAGTGGGGGTAGCCAGCTCAACAAAATGCCACACACCCAGGTGTAAGAAACAACATTGCCCAGGCATGGTCTAAGCCCCTCACCTCGTCCCTGTGCTTTGGGGAGCCGGAGGGACACGCGAAGCCAACGGCCCTGAGACCCCTTTGCAAAAAGCCGGCTTCCCATGGAAACAGTTTTCCTGAGGTGCAGACCCTCTCACAAGTGGTTGTGGCAAGGTAAAGCCAATGTCCTCCACTTCTCTGGAAGAAACCACAGTGCCCAGCAATGTTCTAAGCCCTCCCATCCTCCCTGGGCTTCTGGCAGCAGGAGTGAAAAGAGAGGAGCAGAGCACTGGGACCCGTTTGACAAAAACCGGCTTCCCACGGGAAAGTCTTTCTCCACGTGCAGACATGCTCCCAGGTGCCTGTGGCAAGGGGAAGGAAATGCCATACACTGACCTGGAAGAGACCACAGGGCCCAGGCACAGTCTGAACCCTTCCCTCAACCCGGCGGTTTTGCTAGCAGGAGTTCTAGCCCAACGAACACAGCCCGGAGACCCCTGGGGCAAAAACGGCTTCCGACGAACAATAGGTGCTTGCTGTGGAACACCTATCCCAAGTGGGGGTAGCCAGGTCAACAAAATGCCACACACCCAGGTGTAAGAAACAACATTGCCCAGGCATGGTCTAAGCCCCTCACCTCGTCCCTGTGCTTTGGGGAGCCGGAGGGACACCCGAGGCCCACGGCCCTGAGACCCCTTTGCAAAAAGCCGGCTTCCCACGGAAACAGTTTTCCTTAGGTGCAGACCCTCTCACAAGTGGTTGTGGCAAGGTAAAGCAAATGCCCTCCACTTCTCTGGAAGAAACCACAGTGCCCAGCCATGTTCTAAGCCCTCCCATCCTCCCTGGGCTTCTGGCAGCAGGAGTGAAAAGAGAGGAGCAGAGCACTGGGACCCGTTTGACAAAAACTGGCTTCCCACGGGAAAGCCTTTCTCCACGTGCAGACATGCTCCCAGGTGCCTGTGGCAAGGGGAAGGAAATGCCATACACTGACCTGGAAGAGACCACAAGGCCCAGGCACAGTCTGAACCCTTCCCTCAACCCGGCGGTTTTGGTAGCAGGAGTTCAAGCCCAACGAACACAGCCCGGAGACCCCTGGGGCAAAAACGGCTTCCGACGAACAATAGGTGCTTGCTGTGGAACACCGATCCCAAGTGGGTGTAGCCAGCTCAACAAAATGCCACACACCCAGGTGTAAGAAACAACATTGCCCAGGCATGGTCTAAGCCCCTCACCTCGTCCCTGTGCTTTGGGGAGCCGGAGGGACACCCGAGGCCCACGGCCCTGAGACCCCTTTGCAAAAAGCCGGCTTCCCACGGAAACAGTTTTCCTGAGGTGCAGACCCTATCCCAAGTGGTTGTGGCAAGGTAAAGCCAATGCCCTCCACTTCTCTGGAAGAAACCCCAGTGCCCAGCCATGTTCTAAGCCCTCCCATCCTCCCTGGGCTTCTGGCAGCAGGAGTGAAAAGAAAGGAGCAGAGCACTGGGACCCGTTTGACAAAAACCGGCTTCCCACGGGAAAGTCTTTCTCCACGTGCAGACATGCTCCCAGGTGCCTGTGGCAAGGGGAAGGAAATGCCATACACTGACCTGGAAGAGACCACATGGCCCAGGCACAGTCTGAACCCTTCCCTAAACCCGGCGGTTTTGCTAGCATGACTTCAAGCCCAACGAACACAGCCCGGAGACCCCTGGGTCAAAAACGGCTTCCGACGAACAATAGGTGCTTGCTGTGGAAAACCTATCCCAAGTGGGGTTAGCCAGCTCAACAAAATGCCACACCCCCAGGTGTAAGAAACAACATTGCCCAGGCATGGTCTAAGCCCCTCACCTCGTCCCTGTGCTTTGGGGAGCCGGAGGGACACCCGAGGCCCACGGCCCTGAGACCCCTTTGCAAAAAGCCGGCTTCCCACGGAAACAGTTTTCCTGAGGTGCAGACCCTCTCACAAGTGGTTGTGGCAAGGTAAAGCAAATGCCCTCCACTTCTCTGGAAGAAACCACAGTGCCCAGCCATGTTCTAAGCCCTCCCATCCTCCCTGGGCTTCTGGCAGCAGGAGTGAAAAGAGAGGAGCAGAGCACTGGGACCCGTTTGACAAAAACTGGCTTCCCACGGGAAAGCCTTTCTCCACGTGCAGACATGCTCCCAGGTGCCTGTGGCAAGGGGAAGGAAATGCCATACACTGACCTGGAAGAGACCACAGGGCCCAGGCACAGTCTGAACCCTTCCCTCAACCTGGCGGTTTTGCTAGCAGGAGTTCAAGCCCAACGAACACAGCCTGGAGACCCCTGGGGCAAAAACGGCTTCCGACGAACAATAGGTGCTTGCTGTGGAACACCTATCCCAAGTGGGGGTAGCCAGCTCAACAAAATGCCACACACCCAGGTGTAAGAAACAACATTGCCCAGGCATGGTCTAAGCCCCTCACCTCGTCCCTGTGCTTTGGGGAGCCGGAGGGACACCCGAGGCCCACGGCCCTGAGACCCCTTTGCAAAAAGCCGGCTTCCCACGGAAACAGTTTTCCTGAGGTGCAGACCCTATCCCAAGTGGTTGTGGCAAGGTAAAGCCAATGCCCTCCACTTCTCTGGAAGAAACCCCAGTGCCCAGCCATGTTCTAAGCCCTCCCATCCTCCCTGGGCTTCTGGCAGCAGGAGTGAAAAGAGAGGAGCAGAGCACTGGGACCCGTTTGACAAAAACCGGCTTCCCACGGGAAAGTCTTTCTCCACGTGCAGACATGCTCCCAGGTGCCTGTGGCAAGGGGAAGGAAATGCCATACACTGACCTGGAAGAGACCACAGGGCCCAGGCACAGTCTGAACCCTTCCCTCAACCCGGCGGTTTTGCTAGCAGGAGTTCAAGCCCAACGAACACAGCCCGGAGACCCCTGGGGCAAAAACGGCTTCCGACGAACAATAGGTGCTTGCTGTGGAACACCTATCCCAAGTGGGGGTAGCCAGCTCAACAAAATGCCACACACCCAGGTGTAAGAAACAACATTGCCCAGGCATGGTCTAAGCCCCTCACCTCGTCCCTGTGCTTTGGGGAGCCGGAGGGACACCCGAGGCCCACGGCCCTGAGACCCTTTTGCAAAAAGCCGGCTTCCCACGGAAACAGTTTTCCTTAGGTGCAGACCCTCTCACAAGTGGTTGTGGCAAGGTAAAGCAAATGCCCTCCACTTCTCTGGAAGAAACCACAGTGCCCAGCCATGTTCTAAGCCCTCCCATCCTCCCTGGGCTTCTGGCAGCAGGAGTGAAAAGAGAGGAGCAGAGCACTGGGACCCGTTTGACAAAAACTGGCTTCCCACGGGAAAGCCTTTCTCCACGTGCAGACATGCTCCCAGGTGCCTGTGGCAAGGGGAAGGAAATGCCATACACTGACCTGGAAGAGACCACAGGGCCCAGGCACAGTCTGAACCCTTCCCTCAACCCGGCGGTTTTGCTAGCAGGAGTTCAAGCCCAACGAACACAGCCCGGAGACCCCTGGGGCAAAAACGACTTCCGACGAACAATGGGTGCTTGCTGTGGAACACCTATCCCAAGTGGGGGTAGCCAGCTCAACAAAATGCCACACACCCAGGTGTAAGAAACAACATTGCCCAGGAATGGTCTAAGCCCCTCACCTCGTCCCTGTGCTTTGGGGAGCCGGAGGGACACTCGAGGCCCACGGCCCTGAGACCCCTTTGCAAAAAGCCGGCTTCCCACGGAAACAGTTTTCCTGAGGTGTAGACCCTATCCCAAGTGGTTGTGGCAAGGTAAAGCCAATGCCCTCCACTTCTCTGGAAGAAACCACAGTGGCCAGCCATGTTCTAAGCCCTCCCATCCTCCCTGGGCTTCTGGCAGCAGGAGTGAAAAGAGAGGAGCAGAGCACTGGGACCCGTTTGACAAAAACCGGCTTCCCACGGGAAAGTCTTTCTCCACGTGCAGACATGCTCCCAGGTCTCTGGCAAGGGGAAGGAAATGCCATACACTGACCTGGAAGAGACCACAGGGCCCATGCACAGTCTGAACACTTCCCTCAACCCGGCGGTTTTGCTAGCAGGAGTTCTAGCCCAAGGAACACAGCCCGGAGACCCCTGGGGCAAAAACGGCTTCCGACGAACAATAGGTGCTTGCTGTGGAACACCTATCCCAAGTGGGGGTAGCCAGCTCAACAAAATGCCACACACCCAGGTGTAAGAAACAACATTGCCCAGCCATGGTCTAAGCCCCTCACCTCGTCCCTGTGCTTTGGGGAGCCGGAGGGACACCCGAGGCCCACGGCCCTGAGACCCCTTTGCAAAAAGCCGGCTTCCCACGGAAACAGTTTTCCTGAGGTGCAGACCCTCTCACAAGTGGTTGTGGCAAGGTAAAGCCAATGCCCTCCACTTCTCTGGAAGAAACCACAGTGCCCAGCCATGTTCTAAGCCCTCCCATCCTCCCTGGGCTTCTGGCAGCAGGAGTGAAAAGAGAGGAGCAGAGCACTGGGACCCGTTTGACAAAAACCGGCTTCCACGGGAAAGTCTTTCTCCACGTGCAGACATGCTCCCAGGTGCCTGTGGCAAGGGGAAGGAAATGCCATACACTGACCTGGAAGAGACCACAGGGCCCAGGCACAGTCTGAACCCTTCCCTCAACCCGGCGGTTTTGCTAGCAGGAGTTCAAGCCCAACGAACACAGCCCAGAGACCCCTGGGGCAAAAACGGCTTCCGACGAACAATGGGTGCTTGCTGTGGAACACCTATCCCAAGTGGGGGTAGCCAGCTCAACAAAATGCCACACACCCAGGTGTAAGAAACAACATTGCCCAGGCATGGTCTAAGCCCCTCACCTCGTCCCTGTGCTTTGGGGAGCCGGAGGGACACCTAGGCCCACGGCCCTGAGACCCCTTTGCAAAAAGCATGCTTCCCACGGAAACAGTTTTCCTGAGGTGTAAACCCTCTCACAAGTGGTTGTGGCAAGGTAAAGCCAATGCCCTCCACTTCTCTGGAAGAAACCACAGTGCCCAGCCATGTTCTAAGCCCTCCCATCCTCCCTGGGCTTCTGGCAGCAGGAGTGAAAAGAGAGGAGCAGAGCACTGGGACCCGTTTGACAAAAACCGGCTTCCACGGGAAAGTCTTTCTCCACGTGCAGACATGCTCCCAGGTGCCTGTGGCAAGGGGAAGGAAATGCCATACACTGACCTGGAAGAGACCACAGGGCCCAGGCACAGTCTGAACCCTTCCCTCAACCCGGCGGTTTTGCTAGCAGGAGTTCAAGCCCAACGAACACAGCCCGGAGACCCCTGGGGCAAAAACGGCTTCCGACGAACAATGGGTGCTTGCTGTGGAACACCTATCCCAAGTGGGGGTAGCCAGCTCAACAAAATGCCACACACCCAGGTGTAAGAAACAACATTGCCCAGGCATGGTCTAAGCCCCTCACCTCGTCCCTGTGCTTTGGGGAGCCGGAGGGACACCCGAGGCCCACGGCCCTGAGACCCCTTTGCAAAAAGCATGCTTCCCACGGAAACAATTTTCCTGAGGTGCAGACCCTATCCCAAGTGGTTGTGGCAAGGTAAAGCCAATGCCCTCCACTTCTCTGGAAGAAACCACAGTGCCCAGCCATGTTCTAAGCCCTCCCATCCTCCCTGGGCTTCTGGCAGCAGGAGTGAAAAGAGAGGAGCAGAGCACTGGGACCCGTTTGACAAAAACCGGCTTCCCACGGGAAAGTCTTTCTCCACGTTCAGACATGCTCCCAGGTGCCTGTGGCAAGGGGAAGGAAATGCCATACACTGACCTGGAAGAGACCACAGGGCCCAGGCACAGTCTGAACCCTTCCCTCAACCCGGCGGTTTTGCTAGCAGGAGTTCAAGCCCAACGAACACAGCCCGGAGACCCCTGGGGCAAAAACGGCTTCCGACGAACAATAGGTGCTTGCTGTGGAACACCTATCCCAAGTGGGGGTAGCCAGCTCAACACAATGCCACACACCCAGGTGTAAGAAACAACATTGCCCAGGCATGGTCTAAGCCCCTCACCTCGTCCCTGTGCTTTGGGGAGCCGGAGGGACACCCGAGGCCCACGGCCCTGAGACCCCTTTGCAAAAAGCCGGCTTCCCACGGAAACAGTTTTCCTGAGGTGCAGACCCTATCCCAAGTGGTTGTGGCAAGGTAAAGCCAATGCCCTCCACTTCTCTGGAAGAAACCACAGTGCCCAGCCATGTTCTAAGCCCTCCCATCCTCCCTGGGCTTCTGGCAGCAGGAGTGAAAAGTGAGGAGCAGAGCACTGGGACCCGTTTGACAAAAACATGCTTCCACGGGAAAGTCTTTCTCCACGTGCAGACATGCTCCCAGGTGCCTCTGGCAAGGGGAAGGAAATGCCATACACTGACCTGGAAGAGACCACAGGGCCCAGGCACAGTCTGAACCCTTCCCTCAACCCGGCGGTTTTGCAAGCAGGAGTTCAAGCCCAACGAACACAGCCCGGACACCCCTGGGGCAAAAACGGCTTCCGACGAACAATGGGTGCTTGCTGTGGAACACCTATCCCAAGTGGGGGTAGCCAGCTCAACAAAATGCCACACACCCAGGTGTAAGAAACAACATTGCCCAGGCATGGTCTAAGCCCCTCACCTCGTCCCTGTGCTTTGGGGAGCCGGAGGGACACGCGAAGCCAACGGCCCTGAGACCCCTTTGCAAAAAGCCGGCTTCCCACGGAAACAGTTTTCCTGAGGTGCAGACCCTCTCACAAGTGGTTGTGGCAAGGTAAAGCCAATGTCCTCCACTTCTCTGGAAGAAACCACAGTGCCCAGCCATGTTCTAAGCCCTCCCATCCTCCCTGGGCTTCTGGCAGCAGGAGTGAAAAGAGAGGAGCAGAGCACTGGGACCCGTTTGACAAAAACCGGCTTCCCACGGGAAAGTCTTTCTCCACGTGCAGACATGCTCCCAGGTGCCTGTGGCAAGGGGAAGGAAATGCCATACACTGACCTGGAAGAGACCACAGGGCCCAGGCACAGTCTGAACCCTTCCCTCAACCCGGCGGTTTTGCTAGCAGGAGTTCTAGCCCAACGAACACAGCCCGGAGACCCCTGGGGCAAAAACGGCTTCCGACGAACAATAGGTGCTTGCTGTGGAACACCTATCCCAAGTGGGGGTAGCCAGCTCAACAAAATGCCACACACCCAGGTGTAAGAAACAACATTGCCCAGGCATGGTCTAAGCCCCTCACCTCGTCCCTGTGCTTTGGGGAGCCGGAGGGACACCCGAGGCCCACGGCCCTGAGACCCCTTTGCAAAAAGCCGGCTTCCCACGGAAACAGTTTTCCTGAGGTGCAGACCCTCTCACAAGTGGTTGTGGCAAGGTAAAGCAAATGCCCTCCACTTCTCTGGAAGAAACCACAGTGCCCAGCCATATTCTAAGCCCTCCCATCCTCCCTGGGCTTCTGGCAGCAGGAGTGAAAAGAGAGGAGCAGAGCACTGGGACCCGTTTGACAAAAACTGGCTTCCTACGGGAAAGCCTTTCTCCACGTGTAGACATGCTCCCAGGTGCCTGTGGCAAGGGGAAGGAAATGCCATACACTGACCTGGAAGAGACCACAAGGCCCAGGCACAGTCTGAACCCTTCCCTCAACCCGGTGGTTTTGGTAGCAGGAGTTCAAGCCCAACGAACACAGCCCGGAGACCCCTGGGGCAAAAACGGCTTCCGACGAACAATAGGTGCTTGCTGTGGAACACCTATCCCAAGTGGGGGTAGCCAGCTCAACAAAATGCCACACACCCAGGTGTAAGAAACAACATTGCCCAGGCATGGTCTAAGCCCCTCACCTCGTCCCTGTGCTTTGGGGAGCCGGAGGGACACCCGAGGCCCACGGCCCTGAGACCCCTTTGCAAAAAGCCGGCTTCCCACGGAAACAGTTTTCCTTAGGTGCAGACCCTCTCACAAGTGGTTGTGGCAAGGTAAAGCAAATGCCCTCCACTTCTCTGGAAGAAACCACAGTGCCCAGCCATGTTCTAAGCCCTCCCATCCTCCCTGGGCTTCTGGCAGCAGGAGTGAAAAGAGAGGAGCAGAGCACTGGGACCCGTTTGACAAAAACTGGCTTCCCACGGGAAAGCCTTTCTCCACGTGCAGACATGCTTCCAGGTGCCTGTGGGAAGGGGAAGGAAATGCCATACACTGACCTGGAAGAGACCACAGGGCCCAGGCACAGTCTGAACCCTTCCCTCAACCCGGCGGTTTTGCTAGCAGGAGTTCTAGCCCAACGAACACAGCCCGGAGACCCCTGGGGCAAAAACGGCTTCCGACGAACAATAGGTGCTTGCTGTGGAACACCTATCCCAAGTGGGGGTAGCCAGCTCAACAAAATGCCACACACCCAGGTGTAAGAAACAACATTGCCCAGGCATGGTCTAAGCCCCTCACCTCGTCCCTGTGCTTTGGGGAGCCGGAGGGACACCCGAGGCCCACGGCCCTGAGACCCCTTTGCAAAAAGCCGGCTTCCCACGGAAACAGTTTTCCTTAGGTGCAGACCCTCTCACAAGTGGTTGTGGCAAGGTAAAGCCAATGCCCTCCACTTCTCTGGAAGAAACCCCAGTGCCCAGCCATGTTCTAAGCCCTCCCATCCTCCCTGGGCTTCTGGCAGCAGGAGTGAAAAGAGAGGAGCAGAGCACTGGGACCCGTTTGACAAAAACCGGCTTCCCACGGGAAAGTCTTTCTCCACGTGCAGAGATGCTCCCAGGTGCCTGTGGCAAGGGGAAGGAAATGCCATACACTGACCTGGAAGAGACCACAGGGCCCAGGCACAGTCTGAACCCTTCCCTCAACCCGGAGGTTTTGCTAGCAGGAGTTCAAGCCCAACGAACACAGCCCGGATACCCCTGGGGCAAAAACGGCTTTTGACGAACAATGGGTGCTTGCTGTGGAACACCTATCCCAAGTCGGGGTAGCCAGCTCAACAAAATGCCACACCCCCAGGTGTAAGAAACAACATTGCCCAGGCATGGTCTAAGCCCCTCACCTCGTCCCTGTGCTTTGGGGAGCCGGAGGGACACCCGAGGCCCACGGCCCTGAGACCCCTTTGCAAAAAGCCGGCTTCCCACGGAAACAGTTTTCCTGAGGTGCATACCCTATCCCAAGTGGTTGTGGCAAGGTAAAGCCAATGCCCTCCACTTCTCTGGAAGAAACCACAGTGCCCAGCCATGTTCTAAGCCCTCCCATCCTCCCTGGGCTTCTGGCAGCAGGAGTGAAAAGTGAGGAGCAGAGCACTGGGACCCGTTTGACAAAAACATGCTTCCACGGGAAAGTCTTTCTCCACGTGCAGACATGCTCCCAGGTGCCTGTGGCAAGGGGAAGGAAATGCCATACACTGACCTGGAAGAGACCACAGGGCCCAGGCACAGTCTGAACCCTTCCCTCAACCCGGCGGTTTTGCTAGCAGGAGTTCAAGCCCAACGAACACAGCCCGGACACCCCTGGGGCAAAAACGGCTTCCGACGAACAATGGGTGCTTGCTGTGGAACACCTATCCCAAGTGGGGGTAGCCAGCTCAACAAAATGCCACACACCCAGGTGTAAGAAACAACATTGCCCAGGCATGGTCTAAGCCCCTCACCTCGTCCCTGTGCTTTGGGGAGCCGGAGGGACACGCGAAGCCAACGGCCCTGAGACCCCTTTGCAAAAAGCCGGCTTCCCATGGAAACAGTTTTCCTGAGGTGCAGACCCTCTCACAAGTGGTTGTGGCAAGGTAAAGCCAATGTCCTCCACTTCTCTGGAAGAAACCACA
This sequence comes from Ursus americanus, assembly GCF_024610735.1. NCBI lineage: Eukaryota > Metazoa > Chordata > Mammalia > Carnivora > Ursidae > Ursus > Ursus americanus. The sequence goes on along the minus strand of NW_028273701.1, from coordinate 191,240 downwards.
GTGCCCAGCAATGTTCTAAGCCCTCCCATCCTCCCTGGGCTTCTGGCAGCAGGAGTGAAAAGAGAGGAGCAGAGCACTGGGACCCGTTTGACAAAAACCGGCTTCCCACGGGAAAGTCTTTCTCCACGTGCAGACATGCTCCCAGGTGCCTGTGGCAAGGGGAAGGAAATGCCATACACTGACCTGGAAGAGACCACAGGGCCCAGGCACAGTCTGAACCCTTCCCTCAACCCGGCGGTTTTGCTAGCAGGAGTTCTAGCCCAACGAACACAGCCCGGAGACCCCTGGGGCAAAAACGGCTTCCGACGAACAATAGGTGCTTGCTGTGGAACACCTATCCCAAGTGGGGGTAGCCAGGTCAACAAAATGCCACACACCCAGGTGTAAGAAACAACATTGCCCAGGCATGGTCTAAGCCCCTCACCTCGTCCCTGTGCTTTGGGGAGCCGGAGGGACACCCGAGGCCCACGGCCCTGAGACCCCTTTGCAAAAAGCCGGCTTCCCACGGAAACAGTTTTCCTTAGGTGCAGACCCTCTCACAAGTGGTTGTGGCAAGGTAAAGCAAATGCCCTCCACTTCTCTGGAAGAAACCACAGTGCCCAGCCATGTTCTAAGCCCTCCCATCCTCCCTGGGCTTCTGGCAGCAGGAGTGAAAAGAGAGGAGCAGAGCACTGGGACCCGTTTGACAAAAACTGGCTTCCCACGGGAAAGCCTTTCTCCACGTGCAGACATGCTCCCAGGTGCCTGTGGCAAGGGGAAGGAAATGCCATACACTGACCTGGAAGAGACCACAAGGCCCAGGCACAGTCTGAACCCTTCCCTCAACCCGGCGGTTTTGGTAGCAGGAGTTCAAGCCCAACGAACACAGCCCGGAGACCCCTGGGGCAAAAACGGCTTCCGACGAACAATAGGTGCTTGCTGTGGAACACCGATCCCAAGTGGGTGTAGCCAGCTCAACAAAATGCCACACACCCAGGTGTAAGAAACAACATTGCCCAGGCATGGTCTAAGCCCCTCACCTCGTCCCTGTGCTTTGGGGAGCCGGAGGGACACCCGAGGCCCACGGCCCTGAGACCCCTTTGCAAAAAGCCGGCTTCCCACGGAAACAGTTTTCCTGAGGTGCAGACCCTATCCCAAGTGGTTGTGGCAAGGTAAAGCCAATGCCCTCCACTTCTCTGGAAGAAACCCCAGTGCCCAGCCATGTTCTAAGCCCTCCCATCCTCCCTGGGCTTCTGGCAGCAGGAGTGAAAAGAAAGGAGCAGAGCACTGGGACCCGTTTGACAAAAACCGGCTTCCCACGGGAAAGTCTTTCTCCACGTGCAGACATGCTCCCAGGTGCCTGTGGCAAGGGGAAGGAAATGCCATACACTGACCTGGAAGAGACCACATGGCCCAGGCACAGTCTGAACCCTTCCCTAAACCCGGCGGTTTTGCTAGCATGACTTCAAGCCCAACGAACACAGCCCGGAGACCCCTGGGTCAAAAACGGCTTCCGACGAACAATAGGTGCTTGCTGTGGAAAACCTATCCCAAGTGGGGTTAGCCAGCTCAACAAAATGCCACACCCCCAGGTGTAAGAAACAACATTGCCCAGGCATGGTCTAAGCCCCTCACCTCGTCCCTGTGCTTTGGGGAGCCGGAGGGACACCCGAGGCCCACGGCCCTGAGACCCCTTTGCAAAAAGCCGGCTTCCCACGGAAACAGTTTTCCTGAGGTGCAGACCCTCTCACAAGTGGTTGTGGCAAGGTAAAGCAAATGCCCTCCACTTCTCTGGAAGAAACCACAGTGCCCAGCCATGTTCTAAGCCCTCCCATCCTCCCTGGGCTTCTGGCAGCAGGAGTGAAAAGAGAGGAGCAGAGCACTGGGACCCGTTTGACAAAAACTGGCTTCCCACGGGAAAGCCTTTCTCCACGTGCAGACATGCTCCCAGGTGCCTGTGGCAAGGGGAAGGAAATGCCATACACTGACCTGGAAGAGACCACAGGGCCCAGGCACAGTCTGAACCCTTCCCTCAACCTGGCGGTTTTGCTAGCAGGAGTTCAAGCCCAACGAACACAGCCTGGAGACCCCTGGGGCAAAAACGGCTTCCGACGAACAATAGGTGCTTGCTGTGGAACACCTATCCCAAGTGGGGGTAGCCAGCTCAACAAAATGCCACACACCCAGGTGTAAGAAACAACATTGCCCAGGCATGGTCTAAGCCCCTCACCTCGTCCCTGTGCTTTGGGGAGCCGGAGGGACACCCGAGGCCCACGGCCCTGAGACCCCTTTGCAAAAAGCCGGCTTCCCACGGAAACAGTTTTCCTGAGGTGCAGACCCTATCCCAAGTGGTTGTGGCAAGGTAAAGCCAATGCCCTCCACTTCTCTGGAAGAAACCCCAGTGCCCAGCCATGTTCTAAGCCCTCCCATCCTCCCTGGGCTTCTGGCAGCAGGAGTGAAAAGAGAGGAGCAGAGCACTGGGACCCGTTTGACAAAAACCGGCTTCCCACGGGAAAGTCTTTCTCCACGTGCAGACATGCTCCCAGGTGCCTGTGGCAAGGGGAAGGAAATGCCATACACTGACCTGGAAGAGACCACAGGGCCCAGGCACAGTCTGAACCCTTCCCTCAACCCGGCGGTTTTGCTAGCAGGAGTTCAAGCCCAACGAACACAGCCCGGAGACCCCTGGGGCAAAAACGGCTTCCGACGAACAATAGGTGCTTGCTGTGGAACACCTATCCCAAGTGGGGGTAGCCAGCTCAACAAAATGCCACACACCCAGGTGTAAGAAACAACATTGCCCAGGCATGGTCTAAGCCCCTCACCTCGTCCCTGTGCTTTGGGGAGCCGGAGGGACACCCGAGGCCCACGGCCCTGAGACCCTTTTGCAAAAAGCCGGCTTCCCACGGAAACAGTTTTCCTTAGGTGCAGACCCTCTCACAAGTGGTTGTGGCAAGGTAAAGCAAATGCCCTCCACTTCTCTGGAAGAAACCACAGTGCCCAGCCATGTTCTAAGCCCTCCCATCCTCCCTGGGCTTCTGGCAGCAGGAGTGAAAAGAGAGGAGCAGAGCACTGGGACCCGTTTGACAAAAACTGGCTTCCCACGGGAAAGCCTTTCTCCACGTGCAGACATGCTCCCAGGTGTCTGTGGCAAGGGGAAGGAAATGCCATACACTGACCTGGAAGAGACCACAGGGCCCAGGCACAGTCTGAACCCTTCCCTCAACCCGGCGGTTTTGCTAGCAGGAGTTCAAGCCCAACGAACACAGCCCGGAGACCCCTGGGGCAAAAACGACTTCCGACGAACAATGGGTGCTTGCTGTGGAACACCTATCCCAAGTGGGGGTAGCCAGCTCAACAAAATGCCACACACCCAGGTGTAAGAAACAACATTGCCCAGGAATGGTCTAAGCCCCTCACCTCGTCCCTGTGCTTTGGGGAGCCGGAGGGACACTCGAGGCCCACGGCCCTGAGACCCCTTTGCAAAAAGCCGGCTTCCCACGGAAACAGTTTTCCTGAGGTGTAGACCCTATCCCAAGTGGTTGTGGCAAGGTAAAGCCAATGCCCTCCACTTCTCTGGAAGAAACCACAGTGGCCAGCCATGTTCTAAGCCCTCCCATCCTCCCTGGGCTTCTGGCAGCAGGAGTGAAAAGAGAGGAGCAGAGCACTGGGACCCGTTTGACAAAAACCGGCTTCCCACGGGAAAGTCTTTCTCCACGTGCAGACATGCTCCCAGGTCTCTGGCAAGGGGAAGGAAATGCCATACACTGACCTGGAAGAGACCACAGGGCCCATGCACAGTCTGAACACTTCCCTCAACCCGGCGGTTTTGCTAGCAGGAGTTCTAGCCCAAGGAACACAGCCCGGAGACCCCTGGGGCAAAAACGGCTTCCGACGAACAATAGGTGCTTGCTGTGGAACACCTATCCCAAGTGGGGGTAGCCAGCTCAACAAAATGCCACACACCCAGGTGTAAGAAACAACATTGCCCAGCCATGGTCTAAGCCCCTCACCTCGTCCCTGTGCTTTGGGGAGCCGGAGGGACACCCGAGGCCCACGGCCCTGAGACCCCTTTGCAAAAAGCCGGCTTCCCACGGAAACAGTTTTCCTGAGGTGCAGACCCTCTCACAAGTGGTTGTGGCAAGGTAAAGCCAATGCCCTCCACTTCTCTGGAAGAAACCACAGTGCCCAGCCATGTTCTAAGCCCTCCCATCCTCCCTGGGCTTCTGGCAGCAGGAGTGAAAAGAGAGGAGCAGAGCACTGGGACCCGTTTGACAAAAACCGGCTTCCACGGGAAAGTCTTTCTCCACGTGCAGACATGCTCCCAGGTGCCTGTGGCAAGGGGAAGGAAATGCCATACACTGACCTGGAAGAGACCACAGGGCCCAGGCACAGTCTGAACCCTTCCCTCAACCCGGCGGTTTTGCTAGCAGGAGTTCAAGCCCAACGAACACAGCCCAGAGACCCCTGGGGCAAAAACGGCTTCCGACGAACAATGGGTGCTTGCTGTGGAACACCTATCCCAAGTGGGGGTAGCCAGCTCAACAAAATGCCACACACCCAGGTGTAAGAAACAACATTGCCCAGGCATGGTCTAAGCCCCTCACCTCGTCCCTGTGCTTTGGGGAGCCGGAGGGACACCTAGGCCCACGGCCCTGAGACCCCTTTGCAAAAAGCATGCTTCCCACGGAAACAGTTTTCCTGAGGTGTAAACCCTCTCACAAGTGGTTGTGGCAAGGTAAAGCCAATGCCCTCCACTTCTCTGGAAGAAACCACAGTGCCCAGCCATGTTCTAAGCCCTCCCATCCTCCCTGGGCTTCTGGCAGCAGGAGTGAAAAGAGAGGAGCAGAGCACTGGGACCCGTTTGACAAAAACCGGCTTCCACGGGAAAGTCTTTCTCCACGTGCAGACATGCTCCCAGGTGCCTGTGGCAAGGGGAAGGAAATGCCATACACTGACCTGGAAGAGACCACAGGGCCCAGGCACAGTCTGAACCCTTCCCTCAACCCGGCGGTTTTGCTAGCAGGAGTTCAAGCCCAACGAACACAGCCCGGAGACCCCTGGGGCAAAAACGGCTTCCGACGAACAATGGGTGCTTGCTGTGGAACACCTATCCCAAGTGGGGGTAGCCAGCTCAACAAAATGCCACACACCCAGGTGTAAGAAACAACATTGCCCAGGCATGGTCTAAGCCCCTCACCTCGTCCCTGTGCTTTGGGGAGCCGGAGGGACACCCGAGGCCCACGGCCCTGAGACCCCTTTGCAAAAAGCATGCTTCCCACGGAAACAATTTTCCTGAGGTGCAGACCCTATCCCAAGTGGTTGTGGCAAGGTAAAGCCAATGCCCTCCACTTCTCTGGAAGAAACCACAGTGCCCAGCCATGTTCTAAGCCCTCCCATCCTCCCTGGGCTTCTGGCAGCAGGAGTGAAAAGAGAGGAGCAGAGCACTGGGACCCGTTTGACAAAAACCGGCTTCCCACGGGAAAGTCTTTCTCCACGTTCAGACATGCTCCCAGGTGCCTGTGGCAAGGGGAAGGAAATGCCATACACTGACCTGGAAGAGACCACAGGGCCCAGGCACAGTCTGAACCCTTCCCTCAACCCGGCGGTTTTGCTAGCAGGAGTTCAAGCCCAACGAACACAGCCCGGAGACCCCTGGGGCAAAAACGGCTTCCGACGAACAATAGGTGCTTGCTGTGGAACACCTATCCCAAGTGGGGGTAGCCAGCTCAACACAATGCCACACACCCAGGTGTAAGAAACAACATTGCCCAGGCATGGTCTAAGCCCCTCACCTCGTCCCTGTGCTTTGGGGAGCCGGAGGGACACCCGAGGCCCATGGCCCTGAGACCCCTTTGCAAAAAGCCGGCTTCCCACGGAAACAGTTTTCCTGAGGTGCAGACCCTCTCACAAGTGGTTGTGGCAAGGTAAAGCAAATGCCCTCCACTTCTCTGGAAGAAACCACAGTGCCCAGCCATGTTCTAAGCCCTCCCATCCTCCCTGGGCTTCTGGCAGCAGGAGTGAAAAGAGAGGAGCAGAGCACTGGGACCCGTTTGACAAAAACCGGCTTCCACGGGAAAGTCTTTCTCCACGTGAAGACATGCTCCCAGGTGCCTGTGGCAAGGGGAAGGAAATGCCATACACTGACCTGGAAGAGACCACAGGGCCCAGGCACAGTCTGAACCCTTCCCTCAACCCGGCGGTTTTGCTAGCAGGAGTTCAAGCCCAACGAACACAGCCCGGAGACCCCTGGGGCAAAAACGGCTTCCGACGAACAATGGGTGCTTGCTGTGGAACACCTATCCCAAGTGGGGGTAGCCAGCTCAACAAAATGCCACACACCCAGGTGTAAGAAACAACATTGCCCAGGCATGGTCTAAGCCCCTCACCTCGTCCCTGTGCTTTGGGGAGCCGGAGGGACACCCGAGGCCCACGGCCCTGAGACCCCTTTGCAAAAAGCATGCTTCCCACGGAAAGAGTTTTCCTGAGGTGCAGACCCTATCCCAAGTGGTTGTGGCAAGGTAAAGCCAATGCCCTCCACTTCTCTGGAAGAAACCACAGTGCCCAGGCATGTTCTAAGGCCTCCCATCCTCCCTGGGCTTCTGGCAGCAGGAGTGAAAAGAGAGGAGCAGAGCACTGGGACCCGTTTGACAAAAACCGGCTTCCCACGGGAAAGTCTTTCTCCACGTGCAGACATGCTCCCAGGTGCCTGTGGCAAGGGGAAGGAAATGCCATACACTGACCTGGAAGAGACCACATGGCCCAGGCACAGTCTGAACCCTTCCCTCAACCCGGCGGTTTTGCTAGCAGGAGTTCAAGCCCAACGAACACAGCCCGGAGACCCCTGGGGCAAAAACGGCTTCCGACGAACAATAGGTGCTTGCTGTGGAACACCTATCCCAAGTGGGGGTAGCCAGCTCAACAAAATGCCACACACCCAGGTGTAAGAAACAACATTGCCCAGCCATGGTCTAAGCCCCTCACCTCGTCCCTGTGCTTTGGGGAGCCGGAGGGACACACGAGGCCCATGGCCCTGAGACCCCTTTGCAAAAAGCCGGCATCCCACGGAGACAGTTTTCCTGAGGTGTAGACCCTCTCCCAAGTGGTTGTGGCAAGGTAAAACCAATGCCCTCCACTTCTCTGGAAGAAACCACAGTGCCCAGCCATGTTCTAAGCCCTCCCATCCTCCCTGGGCTTCTGGCAGCAGGAGTGAAAAGTGAGGAGCAGAGCACTGGGACCCGTTTGACAAAAACCGGCTTCCACGGGAAAGGCTTTCTCCACGTGCAGACATGCTCCCAGGTGCCTGTGGCAAGGGGAAGGAAATGCCATACACTGACCTGGAAGAGACCACAGGGCCCAGGCACAGTCTGAACCCTTCCCTCAACCCGGCGGTTTTGCTAGCAGGAGTTCAAGCCCAACGAACACAGCCCGGAGACCCCTGGGGCAAAAACGGCTTCCGACGAACAATGGGTGCTTGCTGTGGAACACCTATCCCAAGTGGGGGTAGCCAGCTCAACAAAATGCCACACACCCAGGTGTAAGAACCAACATTGCGCAGGCATGGTCTAAGCCCCTCACCTCGTCCCTGTGCTTCGGGGAGCCGGAGGGACACACGAGGCCCATGGCCCTGAGACCCCTTTGCAAAAAGCCGGCATCCCACGGAGACAGTTTTCCTGAGGTGTAAACCCTCTCCCAAGTGGTTGTGGCAAGGTAAAGCCAATGCCCTCCACTTCTCTGGAAGAAACCACAGTGCCCAGCCATGTTCTAAGCCCTCCCATCCTCCCTGGGCTTCTGGCAGCAGGAGTGAAAAGTGAGGAGCAGAGCACTGGGACCCGTTTGACAAAAACCGGCTTCCCACGGGAAAGTCTTTCTCCACGTGCAGACATGCTCCCAGGTGCCTGTGGCAAGGGGAAGGAAATGCCATACACTGACCTGGAAGAGACCACAGGGCCCATGCACAGTCTGAACACTTCCCTCAACCCGGCGGTTTTGCTAGCAGGAGTTCTAGCCCAACGAACACAGCCCGGAGACCCCTGGGGCAAAAACGGCTTCCGACGAACAATAGGTGCTTGCTGTGGAACACCTATCCCAAGTGGGGGTAGCCAGCTCAACAAAATGCCACACACCCAGGTGTAAGAAACAACATTGCCCAGCCATGGTCTAAGCCCCTCACCTCGTCCCTGTGCTTTGGGGAGCCGGAGGGACACCCGAGGCCCACGGCCCTGAGACCCCTTTGCAAAAAGCCGGCTTCCCACGGAAACAGTTTTCCTGAGGTGCAGACCCTCTCACAAGTGGTTGTGGCAAGGTAAAGCCAATGCCCTCCACTTCTCTGGAAGAAACCACAGTGCCCAGCCATGTTCTAAGGCCTCCCATCCTCCCTGGGCTTCTGGCAGCAGGAGTGAAAAGAGAGGAGCAGAGCACTAGGACCCGTTTGACAAAAACCGGCTTCCACGGGAAAGTCTTTCTCCACGTGCAGACATGCTCCCAGGTGCCTGTGGCAAGGGGAAGGAAATGCCATACACTGACCTGGAAGAGACCACAGGGCCCAGGCACAGTCTGAACCCTTCCCTCAACCCGGCGGTTTTGCTAGCAGGAGTTCAAGCACAACGAACACAGCCCAGAGACCCCTGGGGCAAAAACGGCTTCCGACGAACAATGGGTGCTTGCTGTGGAACACCTATCCCAAGTGGGGGTAGCCAGCTCAACAAAATGCCACACACCCAGGTGTAAGAAACAACATTGCCCAGGCATGGTCTAAGCCCCTCACCTCGTCCCTGTGCTTTGGGGAGCCGGAGGGACACCCGAGGCCCACGGCCCTGAGACCCCTTTGCAAAAAGGATGCTTCCCACGGAAACAGTTTTCCTGAGGTGCAGACCCTATCCCAAGTGGTTGTGGCAAGGTAAAGCCAATGCCCTCCACTTCTCTGGAAGAAACCACAGTGCCCAGCCATGTTCTAAGCCCTCCCATCCTCCCTTGGCTTCTGGCAGCAGGAGTGAAAAGAGAGGAGCAGAGCACTGGGACCCGTTTGACAAAAACCGGCTTCCCACGGGAAAGTCTTTCTCCACGTTCAGACATGCTCCCAGGTGCCTGTGGCAAGGGGAAGGAAATGCCATACACTGACCTGGAAGAGACCACAGGGCCCAGGCACAGTCTGAACCCTTCCCTCAACCCGGCGGTTTTGCTAGCAGGAGTTCAAGCCCAACGAACACAGCCCGGAGACCCCTGGGGCAAAAACGGCTTCCGACGAACAATAGGTGCTTGCTGTGGAACACCTATCCCAAGTGGGGGTAGCCAGCTCAACAAAATGCCACACACCCAGGTGTAAGAAACAACATTGCCCAGGCATGGTCTAAGCCCCTCACCTCGTCCCTGTGCTTTGGGGAGCCGGAGGGACACCCGAGGCCCACGGCCCTGAGACCCCTTTGCAAAAAGCCGGCTTCCCACGGAAACAGTTTTCCTGAGGTGCAGACCCTCTCACAAGTGGTTGTGGCAAGGTAAAGCAAATGCCCTCCACTTCTCTGGAAGAAACCACAGTGCCCAGCCATGTTCTAAGCCCTCCCATCCTCCCTGGGCTTCTGGCAGCAGGAGTGAAAAGAGAGGAGCAGAGCACTGGGACCCGTTTGACAAAAACCGACTTCCACCCGAAAGTCTTTCTCCACGTGCAGACATGCTCCCAGGTGCCTGTGGCAAGGGGAAGGAAATGCCATACACTGACCTGGAAGAGACCACAGGGCCCAGGCACAGTCTGAACCCTTCCCTCAACCCGGCGGTTTTGCTAGCAGGAGTTCAAGCCCAACGAACACAGCCCGGAGACCCCTGGGGCAAAAACGGCTTCCGACGAACAATGGGTGCTTGCTGTGGAACACCTATCCCAAGTGGGGGTAGCCAGCTCAACAAAATGCCACACACCCAGGTGTAAGAAACAACATTGCCCAGGCATGGTCTAAGCCCCTCACCTCGTCCCTGTGCTTTGGGGAGCCGGAGGGACACCCGAGGCCCACGGCCCTGAGACCCCTTTGCAAAAAGCATGCTTCCCACGGAAACAGTTTTCCTGAGGTGCAGACCCTATCCCAAGTGGTTGTGGCAAGGTAAAGCCAATGCCCTCCACTTCTCTGGAAGAAACCACAGTGCCCAGGCATGTTCTAAGGCCTCCCATCCTCCCTGGGCTTCTGGCAGCAGGAGTGAAAAGAGAGGAGCAGAGCACTGGGACCCGTTTGACAAAAACCGGCTTCCCACGGGAAAGTCTTTCTCCACGTGCAGACATGCTCCCAGGTGCCTGTGGCAAGGGGAAGGAAATGCCATACACTGACCTGGAAGAGACCACAGGGCCCAGGCACAGTCTGAACCCTTCCCTCAACCCGGCGGTTTTGCTAGCAGGAGTTCAAGCCCAACGAACACAGCCCGGAGACCCCTGGGGCAAAAACGGCTTCCGACGAACAATAGGTGCTTGCTGTGGAACACCTATCCCAAGTGGGGGTAGCCAGCTCAACAAAATGCCACACACCCAGGTGTAAGAAACAACATTGCCCAGGCATGGTCTAAGCCCCTCACCTCGTCCCTGTGCTTTGGGGAGCCGGAGGGACACACGAGGCCCATGGCCCTGAGACCCCTTTGCAAAAAGCCGGCATCCCACGGAGACAGTTTTCCTGAGGTGTAGACCCTCTCCCAAGTGGTTGTGGCAAGGTAAAACCAATGCCCTCCACTTCTCTGGAAGAAACCACAGTGCCCAGCCATGTTCTAAGCCCTCCCATCCTCCCTGGGCTTCTGGCAGCAGGAGTGAAAAGTGAGGAGCAGAGCACTGGGACCCGTTTGACAAAAACCGGCTTCCACGGGAAAGTCTTTCTCCACGTGCAGACATGCTCCCAGGTGCCTGTGGCAAGGGGAAGGAAATGCCATACACTGACCTGGAAGAGACCACAGGGCCCAGGCACAGTCTGAACCCTTCCCTCAACCCGGCGGTTTTGCTAGCAGGAGTTCAAGCCCAACGAACACAGCCCGGAGACCCCTGGGGCAAAAACGGCTTCCGACGAACAATGGGTGCTTGCTGTGGAACACCTATCCCAAGTGGGGGTAGCCAGCTCAACAAAATGCCACACACCCAGGTGTAAGAAACAACATTGCCCAGGCATGGTCTAAGCCCCTCACCTCGTCCCTGTGCTTTGGGGAGCCGGAGGGACACCCGAGGCCCACGGCCCTGAGACCCCTTTGCAAAAAGCATGCTTCCCACGGAAAGAGTTTTCCTGAGGTGCAGACCCTATCCCAAGTGGTTGTGGCAAGGTAAAGCCAATGCCCTCCACTTCTCTGGAAGAAACCACAGTGCCCAGCCATGTTCTAAGCCCTCCCATCCTCCCTGGGCTTCTGGCAGTAGGAGTGAAAAGAGAGGAGCAGAGCACTGGGACCCGTTTGACAAAAACCGGCTTCCACGGGAAAGTCTTTCTCCACGTGCAGACATGCTCCCAGGTGCCTGTGGCAAGGGGAAGGAAATGCCATACACTGACCTGGAAGAGACCACAGGGCCCAGGCACAGTCTGAACCCTTCCCTCAACCCGGCGGTTTTGCTAGCAGGAGTTGAAGCCCAACGAACACAGCCCGGAGACCCCTGGGGCAAAAACGGCTTCCGACGAACAATGGGTGCTTGCTGTGGAACACCTATCCCAAGTGGGGGTAGCCAGCTCAACAAAATGCCACACACCCAGGTGTAAGAAACAACATTGCCCAGGCATGGTCTAAGCCCCTCACCTCGTCCCTGTGCTTTGGGGAGCCGGAGGGACACCCGAGGCCCACGGCCCTGAGACCCCTTTGCAAAAAGCAGGCTTCCCACGGAAACAGTTTTCCTGAGGTGCAGACCCTATCCCAAGTGGTTGTGGCAAGGTAAAGCCAATGCCCTCCACTTCTCTGGAAGAAACCACAGTGCCCAGCCATGTTCTAAGCCCTCCCATCCTCCCTGGGCTTCTGGCAGCAGGAGTGAAAAGAGAGGAGCAGAGCACTGGGACCCGTTTGACAAAAACCGGCTTCCACGGGAAAGTCTTTCTCCACGTGCAGACATGCTCCCAGGTGCCTGTGGCAAGGGGAAGGAAATGCCATACACTGACCTGGAAGAGACCACAGGGCCCAGGCACAGTCTGAAACCTTCCCTCAACCCGGCGGTTTTGCTAGCAGGAGTTCAAGCCCAACGAACACAGCCCGGAGACCCCTGGGGCAAAAACGGCTTCCGACGAACAATGGGTGCTTGCTGTGGAACACCTATCCCAAGTGGGGGTAGCCAGCTCAACAAAATGCCACACACCCAGGTGTAAGAAACAACATTGCCCAGGCATGGTCTAAGCCCCTCACCTCGTCCCTGTGCTTTGGGGAGCCGGAGGGACACCCGAGGCCCACGGCCCTGAGACCCCTTTGCAAAAAGCATGCTTCCCACGGAAACAGTTTTCCTGAGGTACAGACCCTATCCCAAGTGGTTGTGGCAAGGTAAAGCCAATGCCCTCCACTTCTCTGGAAGAAACCACAGTGCCCAGCCATGTTCTAAGCCCTCCCATCCTCCCTGGGCTTCTGGCAGCAGGAGTGAAAAGAGAGGAGCAGAGCACTGGGACCCGTTTGACAAAAACCGGCTTCCCACGGGAAAGTCTTTCTCCACGTGCAGACATGCTCCCAGGTGCCTGTGGCAAGGGGAAGGAAATGCCATACACTGACCTGGAAGAGACCACAGGGCCCATGCACAGTCTGAACCCTTCCCTCAACCCGGCGGTTTTGCTAGCAGGAGTTCAAGCCCAACGAACACAGCCCGGAGACCCCTGGGGCAAAAACGGCTTCCGACGAACAATAGGTGCTTGCTGTGGAACACCTATCCCAAGTGGGGGTAGCCAGCTCAACAAAATGCCACACACCCAGGTGTAAGAAACAACATTGCCCAGGCATGGTCTAAGCCCCTCACCTCGTCCCTGTGCTTTGGGGAGCCGGAGGGACACCCGAGGCCCACGGCCCTGAGACCCCTTTGCAAAAAGCCGGTTTCCCACGGAAACAGTTTTCCTGAGGTACAGACCCTCTCACAAGTGGTTGTGGCAAGGTAAAGCAAATGCCCTCCACTTCTCTGGAAGAAACCACAGTGCCCAGCCATGTTCTAAGCCCTCCCATCCTCCCTGGGCTTCTGGCAGCAGGAGTGAAAAGAGAGGAGCAGAGCACTGGGACCCGTTTGACAAAAACCGGCTTCCACGGGAAAGTCTTTCTCCACGTGCAGACATGCTCCCAGGTGCCTGTGGCAAGGGGAAGGAAATGCCATACACTGACCTGGAAGAGACCACAGGGCCCAGGCACAGTCTGAACCCTTCCCTCAACCCGGCGGTTTTGCTAGCAGGAGTTCAACCCCAACGAACACAGCCCGGAGACCCCTGGGGCAAAAACGGCTTCCGACGAACAATGGGTGCTTGCTGTGGAACACCTATCCCAAGTGGGGGTAGCCAGCTCAACAAAATGCCACACACCCAGGTGTAAGAAACAACATTGCCCAGGCATGGTCTAAGCCCCTCACCTCGTCCCTGTGCTTTGGGGAGCCGGAGGGACACCCGAGGCCCACGGCCCTGAGACCCCTTTGCAAAAAGCCGGCTTCCCACGGAAACAGTTTTCCTGAGGTGCAGACCCTATCCCAAGTGGTTGTGGCAAGGTAAAGCAAATGCCCTCCACTTCTCTGGAAGAAACCACAGTGCCCAGCCATGTTCTAAGCCCTCCCATCCTCCCTGGGCTTCTGGCAGCAGGAGTGAAAAGAGAGGAGCAGAGCACTGGGACCCGTTTGACAAAAACCGGCTTCCCACGGGAAAGTCTTTCTCCACGTGCAGACATGCTCCCAGGTGCCTGTGGCAAGGGGAAGGAAATGCCATACACTGACCTGGAAGAGACCACAGGGCCCAGGCACAGTCTGAACCCTTCCCTCAACCCGGCGGTTTTGCTAGCAGGAGTTCAACCCCAACGAACACAGCCCGGAGACCCCTGGGGCAAAAACGGCTTCCGAGGAACAATAGGTGCTTGCTGTGGAACACCTATCCCAAGTGGGGGTAGCCAGCTCAACAAAATGCCACACACCCAGATGTAAGAAACAACATTGCCCAGCCATGGTCTAAGCCCCTCACCTCGTCCCTGTGCTTTGGGGAGCCGGAGGGACACCCGAGGCCCACGGCCCTGAGACCCCTTTGCAAAAAGCCGGCTTCCCACGGAAACAGTTTTCCTGAGGTGCAGACCCTCTCACAAGTGGTTGTGGCAAGGTAAAGCAAATGCCCTCCACTTCTCTGGAAGAAACCACAGTGCCCAGCCATGTTCTAAGCCCTCCCATCCTCCCTGGGCTTCTGGCAGCAGGAGTGAAAAGAGAGGAGCAGAGCACTGGGACCCGTTTGACAAAAACCGGCTTCCACGGGAAAGTCTTTCTCCACGTGCAGACATGCTCCCAGGTGCCTGTGGCAAGGGGAAGGAAATGCCATACACTGACCTGGAAGAGACCACAGGGCCCAGGCACAGTCTGAACCCTTCCCTCAACCGGGCGGTTTTGCTAGCAGGAGTTCAAGCCCAACGAACACAGCCCGGAGACCCCTGGGGCAAAAACGGCTTCCGACGAACAATGGGTGCTTGCTGTGGAACACCTATCCCAAGTGGGGGTAGCCAGCTCAACAAAATGCCACACACCCAGGTGTAAGAAACAACATTGCCCAGGCATGGTCTAAGCCCCTCAGCTCGTCCCTGTGCTTTGGGGAGCCGGAGGGACACCCGAAGCCCACGGCCCTGAGACCCCTTTGCAAAAAGCCGGCTTCCCACGGAAACAGTTTTCCTGAGGTGCAGACCCTCTCACAAGTGGTTGTGGCAAGGTAAAGCCAATGCCCTCCACTTCTCTGGAAGAAACCCCAGTGCCCAGCCATGTTCTAAGCCCTCCCATCCTCCCTGGGCTTCTGGCAGCAGGAGTGAAAAGAGAGGAGCAGAGCACTGGGACCCGTTTGACAAAAACCGGCTTCCCACGGTAAAGTCTTTCTCCACGTGCAGACATGCTCCCAGGTGCCTGTGGCAAGGGGAAGGAAATGCCATACACTGACCTGGAAGAGACCACAGGGCCCAGGCACAGTCTGAACCCTTCCCTCAACCCGGCGGTTTTGCTAGCAGGAGTTCTAGCCCAACGAACACAGCCCGGAGACCCATGGGGCAAAAACGGCTTCCGACGAACAATAGGTGCTTGCTGTGGAACACCTATCCCAAGTGGGGGTAGCCAGCTCAACAAAATGCCACACACCCAGGTGTAAGAAACAACATTGCCCAGGCATGGTCTAAGCCCCTCACCTCGTCCCTGTGCTTTGGGGAGCCGGAGGGACACCCGAGGCCCACGGCCCTGAGACCCCTTTGCAAAAAGCCGGCTTCCCTCGGAAACAGTTTTCCTGAGGTGCAGACCCTCTCACAAGTGGTTGTGGCAAGGTAAAGCCAATGCCCTCCACTTCTCTGGAAGAAACCCCAGTGCCCAGCCATGTTCTAAGCCCTCCCATCCTCCCTGGGCTTCTGGCAGCAGGAGTGAAAAGAGAGGAGCAGAGCACTGGGACCCGTTTGACAAAAACCGGCTTCCCACGGGAAAGTCTTTCTCCACGTGCAGACATGCTCCCAGGTGCCTGTGGAAAGGGGAAGGAAATGCCATACACTGACCTGGAAGAGACCACAGGGCCCAGGCACAGTCTGAACCCATCCCTCAACCCGGCGGTTTTGCTAGCAGGAGTTCAAGCCCAACGAACACAGCCCGGAGACCCCTGGGGCAAAAACGGCTTCCGACGAACAATAGGTGCTTGCTGTGGAACACCTATCCCAAGTGGGGGTAGCCAGGTCAACAATGCCACACACCCAGGTGTAAGAAACAACATTGCCCAGGCATGGTCTAAGCCCCTCACCTCGTCCCTCTGCTTTGGGGAGCCAGAGGGACACCCGAGGCCCACGGCCCTGAGACCCCTTTGCAAAAAGCCGGCTTCCCACGGAAACAGTTTTCCTGAGGTGCAGACCCTATCCCAAGTGGTTGTGGCAAGGTAAAGCCAATGCCCTCCACTTCTCTGGAAGAAACCCCAGTGCCCAGCCATGTTCTAAGCCCTCCCATCCTCCCTGGGCTTCTGGCAGCAGGAGTGAAAAGAGAGGAGCAGAGCACTGGGACCCGTTTGACAAAAACCGGCTTATCACGGGAAAGTCTTTCTCCACGTGCAGACATGCTCCCAGGTGCCTGTGGCAAGGGGAAGGAAATGCCATACACTGACCTGGAAGAGACCACAGGGCCCATGCACAGTCTGAACCCTTCCCTCAACCCGGCGGTTTTGCTAGCAGGAGTTCTAGACCAAGGAACACAGCCCGGAGACCCCTGGGGCAAAAACGGCTTCCGAAGAACAATAGGTGCTTGCTGTGGAACACCTATCCCAAGTGGGGGTAGCCAGCTCAACAAAATGCCACACCCCCAGGTGTAAGAAACAACATTGCCCAGGCATGGTCTAAGCCCCTCACCTCGTCCCTGTGCTTTGGGGAGCCGGAGGGACACCCGAGGCCCACGGCCCTGAGACCCCTTTGCAAAAAGCCGGCTTCCCACGGAAACAGTTTTCCTGAGGTGCAGACCCTCTCACAAGTTCTTGTGGCAAGGTAAAGCCAATGCCCTCCTCTTCTCTGGAAGAAACCACAGTGCCCAGCCATGTTCTAAGCCCTCCCATCCTCCCTGGGCTTCTGGCAGCAGGAGTGAAAAGTGAGGAGCAGAGCACTGGGACCCGTTTGACAAAAACCGGCTTCCACGGGAATGTCTTTCTCCACGTGCAGACATGCTCCCAGGTGCCTGTGGCAAGGGGAAGGAAATGCCATACACTGACCTGGAAGAGACCACAGGGCCCAGGCACAGTCTGAACCCTTCCCTCAACCCGGCGGTTTTGCTAGCAGGAGTTCAAGCCCAACGAACACAGCCCGGACACCCCTGGGGCAAAAACGGCTTCCGACGAACAATGGGTGCTTGCTGTGGAACACCTATCCCAAGTGGGGGTAGCCAGCTCAACAAAATGCCACACACCCAGGTTTAAGAAACAACATTGCCCAGGCATGGTCTAAGCCCCTCACCTCGTCCCTGTGCTTTGGGGAGCCGGAGGGACACCCGAGGCCCACGGCCCTGAGACCCCTTTGCAAAAAGCAGGCTTCCCACGGAAACAGTTTTCCTGAGGTGCAGACCCTATCCCAAGTGGTTGTGGCAAGGTAAAGCCAATGCCCTCCACTTCTCTGGAAGAAACCACAGTGCCCAGCCATGTTCTAAGCCCTCCCATCCTCCCTGGGCTTCTGGCAGCAGGAGTGAAAAGAGAGGAGCAGAGCACTGGGACCCGTTTGACAAAAACCGGCTTCCACGGGAAAGTCTTTCTCCACGTGCAGACATGCTCCCAGGTGCCTGTGGCAAGGGGAAGGAAATGCCATACACTGACCTGGAAGAGACCACAGGGCCCAGGCACAGTCTGAAACCTTCCCTCAACCCGGCGGTTTTGCTAGCAGGAGTTCAAGCCCAACGAACACAGCCCGGAGACCCCTGGGGCAAAAACGGCTTCCGACGAACAATGGGTGCTTGCTGTGGAACACCTATCCCAAGTGGGGGTAGCCAGCTCAACAAAATGCCACACACCCAGGTGTAAGAAACAACATTGCCCAGGCATGGTCTAAGCCCCTCACCTCGTCCCTGTGCTTTGGGGAGCCGGAGGGACACCCGAGGCCCACGGCCCTGAGACCCCTTTGCAAAAAGCATGCTTCCCACGGAAACAGTTTTCCTGAGGTACAGACCCTATCCCAAGTGGTTGTGGCAAGGTAAAGCCAATGCCCTCCACTTCTCTGGAAGAAACCACAGTGCCCAGCCATGTTCTAAGCCCTCCCATCCTCCCTGGGCTTCTGGCAGCAGGAGTGAAAAGAGAGGAGCAGAGCACTGGGACCCGTTTGACAAAAACCGGCTTCCCACGGGAAAGTCTTTCTCCACGTGCAGACATGCTCCCAGGTGCCTGTGGCAAGGGGAAGGAAATGCCATACACTGACCTGGAAGAGACCACAGGGCCCATGCACAGTCTGAACCCTTCCCTCAACCCGGCGGTTTTGCTAGCAGGAGTTCAAGCCCAACGAACACAGCCCGGACACCCCTGGGGCAAAAACGGCTTCCGACGAACAATGGGTGCTTGCTGTGGAACACCTATCCCAAGTGGGGGTAGCCAGCTCAACAAAATGCCACACACCCAGGTGTAAGAAACAACATTGCCCAGGCATGGTCTAAGCCCCTCACCTCGTCCCTGTGCTTTGGGGAGCCGGAGGGACACGCGAAGCCAACGGCCCTGAGACCCCTTTGCAAAAAGCCGGCTTCCCACGGAAACAGTTTTCCTGAGGTGCAGACCCTCTCACAAGTGGTTGTGGCAAGGTAAAGCCAATGTCCTCCACTTCTCTGGAAGAAACCACAGTGCCCAGCCATGTTCTAAGCCCTCCCATCCTCCCTGGGCTTCTGGCAGCAGGAGTGAAAAGAGAGGAGCAGAGCACTGGGACCCGTTTGACAAAAACCGGCTTCCCACGGGAAAGTCTTTCTCCACGTGCAGACATGCTCCCAGGTGCCTGTGGCAAGGGGAAGGAAATGCCATACACTGACCTGGAAGAGACCACAGGGCCCAGGCACAGTCTGAACCCTTCCCTCAACCCGGCGGTTTTGCTAGCAGGAGTTCTAGCCCAACGAACACAGCCCGGAGACCCCTGGGGCAAAAACGGCTTCCGACGAACAATAGGTGCTTGCTGTGGAACACCTATCCCAAGTGGGGGTAGCCAGCTCAACAAAATGCCACACACCCAGGTGTAAGAAACAACATTGCCCAGGCATGGTCTAAGCCCCTCACCTCGTCCCTGTGCTTTGGGGAGCCGGAGGGACACCCGAGGCCCACGGCCCTGAGACCCCTTTGCAAAAAGCCGGCTTCCCACGGAAACAGTTTTCCTGAGGTGCAGACCCTATCCCAAGTGGTTGTGGCAAGGTAAAGCCAATGCCCTCCACTTCTCTGGAAGAAACCACAGTGCCCAGCCATGTTCTAAGCCCTCCCATCCTCCCTGGGCTTCTGGCAGTAGGAGTGAAAAGAGAGGAGCAGAGCACTGGGACCCGTTTGACAAAAACCGGCTTCCACGGGAAAGTCTTTCTCCACGTGCAGACATGCTCCCAGGTGCCTGTGGCAAGGGGAAGGAAATGCCATACACTGACCTGGAAGAGACCACAGGGCCCAGGCACAGTCTGAACCCTTCCCTCAACCCGGCGGTTTTGCTAGCAGGAGTTGAAGCCCAACGAACACAGCCCGGAGACCCCTGGGGCAAAAACGGCTTCCGACGAACAATGGGTGCTTGCTGTGGAACACCTATCCCAAGTGGGGGTAGCCAGCTCAACAAAATGCCACACACCCAGGTGTAAGAAACAACATTGCCCAGGCATGGTCTAAGCCCCTCACCTCGTCCCTGTGCTTTGGGGAGCCGGAGGGACACCCGAGGCCCACGGCCCTGAGACCCCTTTGCAAAAAGCAGGCTTCCCACGGAAACAGTTTTCCTGAGGTGCAGACCCTATCCCAAGTGGTTGTGGCAAGGTAAAGCCAATGCCCTCCACTTCTCTGGAAGAAACCACAGTGCCCAGCCATGTTCTAAGCCCTCCCATCCTCCCTGGGCTTCTGGCAGCAGGAGTGAAAAGAGAGGAGCAGAGCACTGGGACCCGTTTGACAAAAACCGGCTTCCACGGGAAAGTCTTTCTCCACGTGCAGACATGCTCCCAGGTGCCTGTGGCAAGGGGAAGGAAATGCCATACACTGACCTGGAAGAGACCACAGGGCCCAGGCACAGTCTGAAACCTTCCCTCAACCCGGCGGTTTTGCTAGCAGGAGTTCAAGCCCAACGAACACAGCCCGGAGACCCCTGGGGCAAAAACGGCTTCCGACGAACAATGGGTGCTTGCTGTGGAACACCTATCCCAAGTGGGGGTAGCCAGCTCAACAAAATGCCACACACCCAGGTGTAAGAAACAACATTGCCCAGGCATGGTCTAAGCCCCTCACCTCGTCCCTGTGCTTTGGGGAGCCGGAGGGACACCCGAGGCCCACGGCCCTGAGACCCCTTTGCAAAAAGCATGCTTCCCACGGAAACAGTTTTCCTGAGGTACAGACCCTATCCCAAGTGGTTGTGGCAAGGTAAAGCCAATGCCCTCCACTTCTCTGGAAGAAACCACAGTGCCCAGCCATGTTCTAAGCCCTCCCATCCTCCCTGGGCTTCTGGCAGCAGGAGTGAAAAGAGAGGAGCAGAGCACTGGGACCCGTTTGACAAAAACCGGCTTCCCACGGGAAAGTCTTTCTCCACGTGCAGACATGCTCCCAGGTGCCTGTGGCAAGGGGAAGGAAATGCCATACACTGACCTGGAAGAGACCACAGGGCCCATGCACAGTCTGAACCCTTCCCTCAACCCGGCGGTTTTGCTAGCAGGAGTTCAAGCCCAACGAACACAGCCCGGAGACCCCTGGGGCAAAAACGGCTTCCGACGAACAATAGGTGCTTGCTGTGGAACACCTATCCCAAGTGGGGGTAGCCAGCTCAACAAAATGCCACACACCCAGGTGTAAGAAACAACATTGCCCAGGCATGGTCTAAGCCCCTCACCTCGTCCCTGTGCTTTGGGGAGCCGGAGGGACACCCGAGGCCCACGGCCCTGAGACCCCTTTGCAAAAAGCCGGTTTCCCACGGAAACAGTTTTCCTGAGGTACAGACCCTCTCACAAGTGGTTGTGGCAAGGTAAAGCAAATGCCCTCCACTTCTCTGGAAGAAACCACAGTGCCCAGCCATGTTCTAAGCCCTCCCATCCTCCCTGGGCTTCTGGCAGCAGGAGTGAAAAGAGAGGAGCAGAGCACTGGGACCCGTTTGACAAAAACCGGCTTCCACGGGAAAGTCTTTCTCCACGTGCAGACATGCTCCCAGGTGCCTGTGGCAAGGGGAAGGAAATGCCATACACTGACCTGGAAGAGACCACAGGGCCCAGGCACAGTCTGAACCCTTCCCTCAACCCGGCGGTTTTGCTAGCAGGAGTTCAACCCCAACGAACACAGCCCGGAGACCCCTGGGGCAAAAACGGCTTCCGACGAACAATGGGTGCTTGCTGTGGAACACCTATCCCAAGTGGGGGTAGCCAGCTCAACAAAATGCCACACACCCAGGTGTAAGAAACAACATTGCCCAGGCATGGTCTAAGCCCCTCACCTCGTCCCTGTGCTTTGGGGAGCCGGAGGGACACCCGAGGCCCACGGCCCTGAGACCCCTTTGCAAAAAGCCGGCTTCCCACGGAAACAGTTTTCCTGAGGTGCAGACCCTATCCCAAGTGGTTGTGGCAAGGTAAAGCAAATGCCCTCCACTTCTCTGGAAGAAACCACAGTGCCCAGCCATGTTCTAAGCCCTCCCATCCTCCCTGGGCTTCTGGCAGCAGGAGTGAAAAGAGAGGAGCAGAGCACTGGGACCCGTTTGACAAAAACCGGCTTCCCACGGGAAAGTCTTTCTCCACGTGCAGACATGCTCCCAGGTGCCTGTGGCAAGGGGAAGGAAATGCCATACACTGACCTGGAAGAGACCACAGGGCCCAGGCACAGTCTGAACCCTTCCCTCAACCCGGCGGTTTTGCTAGCAGGAGTTCAACCCCAACGAACACAGCCCGGAGACCCCTGGGGCAAAAACGGCTTCCGAGGAACAATAGGTGCTTGCTGTGGAACACCTATCCCAAGTGGGGGTAGCCAGCTCAACAAAATGCCACACACCCAGATGTAAGAAACAACATTGCCCAGCCATGGTCTAAGCCCCTCACCTCGTCCCTGTGCTTTGGGGAGCCGGAGGGACACCCGAGGCCCACGGCCCTGAGACCCCTTTGCAAAAAGCCGGCTTCCCACGGAAACAGTTTTCCTGAGGTGCAGACCCTCTCACAAGTGGTTGTGGCAAGGTAAAGCAAATGCCCTCCACTTCTCTGGAAGAAACCACAGTGCCCAGCCATGTTCTAAGCCCTCCCATCCTCCCTGGGCTTCTGGCAGCAGGAGTGAAAAGAGAGGAGCAGAGCACTGGGACCCGTTTGACAAAAACCGGCTTCCACGGGAAAGTCTTTCTCCACGTGCAGACATGCTCCCAGGTGCCTGTGGCAAGGGGAAGGAAATGCCATACACTGACCTGGAAGAGACCACAGGGCCCAGGCACAGTCTGAACCCTTCCCTCAACCGGGCGGTTTTGCTAGCAGGAGTTCAAGCCCAACGAACACAGCCCGGAGACCCCTGGGGCAAAAACGGCTTCCGACGAACAATGGGTGCTTGCTGTGGAACACCTATCCCAAGTGGGGGTAGCCAGCTCAACAAAATGCCACACACCCAGGTGTAAGAAACAACATTGCCCAGGCATGGTCTAAGCCCCTCAGCTCGTCCCTGTGCTTTGGGGAGCCGGAGGGACACCCGAAGCCCACGGCCCTGAGACCCCTTTGCAAAAAGCCGGCTTCCCACGGAAACAGTTTTCCTGAGGTGCAGACCCTCTCACAAGTGGTTGTGGCAAGGTAAAGCCAATGCCCTCCACTTCTCTGGAAGAAACCCCAGTGCCCAGCCATGTTCTAAGCCCTCCCATCCTCCCTGGGCTTCTGGCAGCAGGAGTGAAAAGAGAGGAGCAGAGCACTGGGACCCGTTTGACAAAAACCGGCTTCCCACGGTAAAGTCTTTCTCCACGTGCAGACATGCTCCCAGGTGCCTGTGGCAAGGGGAAGGAAATGCCATACACTGACCTGGAAGAGACCACAGGGCCCAGGCACAGTCTGAACCCTTCCCTCAACCCGGCGGTTTTGCTAGCAGGAGTTCTAGCCCAACGAACACAGCCCGGAGACCCATGGGGCAAAAACGGCTTCCGACGAACAATAGGTGCTTGCTGTGGAACACCTATCCCAAGTGGGGGTAGCCAGCTCAACAAAATGCCACACACCCAGGTGTAAGAAACAACATTGCCCAGGCATGGTCTAAGCCCCTCACCTCGTCCCTGTGCTTTGGGGAGCCGGAGGGACACCCGAGGCCCACGGCCCTGAGACCCCTTTGCAAAAAGCCGGCTTCCCTCGGAAACAGTTTTCCTGAGGTGCAGACCCTCTCACAAGTGGTTGTGGCAAGGTAAAGCCAATGCCCTCCACTTCTCTGGAAGAAACCCCAGTGCCCAGCCATGTTCTAAGCCCTCCCATCCTCCCTGGGCTTCTGGCAGCAGGAGTGAAAAGAGAGGAGCAGAGCACTGGGACCCGTTTGACAAAAACCGGCTTCCCACGGGAAAGTCTTTCTCCACGTGCAGACATGCTCCCAGGTGCCTGTGGAAAGGGGAAGGAAATGCCATACACTGACCTGGAAGAGACCACAGGGCCCAGGCACAGTCTGAACCCATCCCTCAACCCGGCGGTTTTGCTAGCAGGAGTTCAAGCCCAACGAACACAGCCCGGAGACCCCTGGGGCAAAAACGGCTTCCGACGAACAATAGGTGCTTGCTGTGGAACACCTATCCCAAGTGGGGGTAGCCAGGTCAACAATGCCACACACCCAGGTGTAAGAAACAACATTGCCCAGGCATGGTCTAAGCCCCTCACCTCGTCCCTCTGCTTTGGGGAGCCAGAGGGACACCCGAGGCCCACGGCCCTGAGACCCCTTTGCAAAAAGCCGGCTTCCCACGGAAACAGTTTTCCTGAGGTGCAGACCCTATCCCAAGTGGTTGTGGCAAGGTAAAGCCAATGCCCTCCACTTCTCTGGAAGAAACCCCAGTGCCCAGCCATGTTCTAAGCCCTCCCATCCTCCCTGGGCTTCTGGCAGCAGGAGTGAAAAGAGAGGAGCAGAGCACTGGGACCCGTTTGACAAAAACCGGCTTATCACGGGAAAGTCTTTCTCCACGTGCAGACATGCTCCCAGGTGCCTGTGGCAAGGGGAAGGAAATGCCATACACTGACCTGGAAGAGACCACAGGGCCCATGCACAGTCTGAACCCTTCCCTCAACCCGGCGGTTTTGCTAGCAGGAGTTCTAGACCAAGGAACACAGCCCGGAGACCCCTGGGGCAAAAACGGCTTCCGAAGAACAATAGGTGCTTGCTGTGGAACACCTATCCCAAGTGGGGGTAGCCAGCTCAACAAAATGCCACACCCCCAGGTGTAAGAAACAACATTGCCCAGGCATGGTCTAAGCCCCTCACCTCGTCCCTGTGCTTTGGGGAGCCGGAGGGACACCCGAGGCCCACGGCCCTGAGACCCCTTTGCAAAAAGCCGGCTTCCCACGGAAACAGTTTTCCTGAGGTGCAGACCCTCTCACAAGTTCTTGTGGCAAGGTAAAGCCAATGCCCTCCTCTTCTCTGGAAGAAACCACAGTGCCCAGCCATGTTCTAAGCCCTCCCATCCTCCCTGGGCTTCTGGCAGCAGGAGTGAAAAGTGAGGAGCAGAGCACTGGGACCCGTTTGACAAAAACCGGCTTCCACGGGAATGTCTTTCTCCACGTGCAGACATGCTCCCAGGTGCCTGTGGCAAGGGGAAGGAAATGCCATACACTGACCTGGAAGAGACCACAGGGCCCAGGCACAGTCTGAACCCTTCCCTCAACCCGGCGGTTTTGCTAGCAGGAGTTCAAGCCCAACGAACACAGCCCGGACACCCCTGGGGCAAAAACGGCTTCCGACGAACAATGGGTGCTTGCTGTGGAACACCTATCCCAAGTGGGGGTAGCCAGCTCAACAAAATGCCACACACCCAGGTGTAAGAAACAACATTGCCCAGGCATGGTCTAAGCCCCTCACCTCGTCCCTGTGCTTTGGGGAGCCGGAGGGACACCCGAGGCCCACGGCCCTGAGACCCCTTTGCAAAAAGCAGGCTTCCCACGGAAACAGTTTTCCTGAGGTGCAGACCCTATCCCAAGTGGTTGTGGCAAGGTAAAGCCAATGCCCTCCACTTCTCTGGAAGAAACCACAGTGCCCAGCCATGTTCTAAGCCCTCCCATCCTCCCTGGGCTTCTGGCAGCAGGAGTGAAAAGAGAGGAGCAGAGCACTGGGACCCGTTTGACAAAAACCGGCTTCCACGGGAAAGTCTTTCTCCACGTGCAGACATGCTCCCAGGTGCCTGTGGCAAGGGGAAGGAAATGCCATACACTGACCTGGAAGAGACCACAGGGCCCAGGCACAGTCTGAAACCTTCCCTCAACCCGGCGGTTTTGCTAGCAGGAGTTCAAGCCCAACGAACACAGCCCGGAGACCCCTGGGGCAAAAACGGCTTCCGACGAACAATGGGTGCTTGCTGTGGAACACCTATCCCAAGTGGGGGTAGCCAGCTCAACAAAATGCCACACACCCAGGTGTAAGAAACAACATTGCCCAGGCATGGTCTAAGCCCCTCACCTCGTCCCTGTGCTTTGGGGAGCCGGAGGGACACCCGAGGCCCACGGCCCTGAGACCCCTTTGCAAAAAGCATGCTTCCCACGGAAACAGTTTTCCTGAGGTACAGACCCTATCCCAAGTGGTTGTGGCAAGGTAAAGCCAATGCCCTCCACTTCTCTGGAAGAAACCACAGTGCCCAGCCATGTTCTAAGCCCTCCCATCCTCCCTGGGCTTCTGGCAGCAGGAGTGAAAAGAGAGGAGCAGAGCACTGGGACCCGTTTGACAAAAACCGGCTTCCCACGGGAAAGTCTTTCTCCACGTGCAGACATGCTCCCAGGTGCCTGTGGCAAGGGGAAGGAAATGCCATACACTGACCTGGAAGAGACCACAGGGCCCATGCACAGTCTGAACCCTTCCCTCAACCCGGCGGTTTTGCTAGCAGGAGTTCAAGCCCAACGAACACAGCCCGGAGACCCCTGGGGCAAAAACGGCTTCCGACGAACAATAGGTGCTTGCTGTGGAACACCTATCCCAAGTGGGGGTAGCCAGCTCAACAAAATGCCACACACCCAGGTGTAAGAAACAACATTGCCCAGGCATGGTCTAAGCCCCTCACCTCGTCCCTGTGCTTTGGGGAGCCGGAGGGACACCCGAGGCCCACGGCCCTGAGACCCCTTTGCAAAAAGCCGGTTTCCCACGGAAACAGTTTTCCTGAGGTACAGACCCTCTCACAAGTGGTTGTGGCAAGGTAAAGCAAATGCC
This sequence comes from Ursus americanus, assembly GCF_024610735.1. NCBI lineage: Eukaryota > Metazoa > Chordata > Mammalia > Carnivora > Ursidae > Ursus > Ursus americanus. The sequence continues at coordinate 165,111 of NW_028273701.1, read as the reverse complement.
CTCCACTTCTCTGGAAGAAACCACAGTGCCCAGCCATGTTCTAAGCCCTCCCATCCTCCCTGGGCTTCTGGCAGCAGGAGTGAAAAGAGAGGAGCAGAGCACTGGGACCCGTTTGACAAAAACCGGCTTCCACGGGAAAGTCTTTCTCCACGTGCAGACATGCTCCCAGGTGCCTGTGGCAAGGGGAAGGAAATGCCATACACTGACCTGGAAGAGACCACAGGGCCCAGGCACAGTCTGAACCCTTCCCTCAACCCGGCGGTTTTGCTAGCAGGAGTTCAACCCCAACGAACACAGCCCGGAGACCCCTGGGGCAAAAACGGCTTCCGAGGAACAATAGGTGCTTGCTGTGGAACACCTATCCCAAGTGGGGGTAGCCAGGTCACCAAAATGCCACACACCCAGGTGTAAGAAACAACATTGCCCAGGCATGGTCTAAGCCCCTCACCTCGTCCCTGTGCTTTGGGGATCCGGAGGGACACCCGAGGCCCACGGCCCTGAGACCCCTTTGCAAAAAGCCGGCTTCCCACGGAAACAGTTTTCCTGAGGTGCAGACCCTATCCCAAGTGGTTGTGGCAAGGTAAAGCCAATGCCCTCCACTTCTCTGGAAGAAACCACAGTGCCCAGCCATGTTCTAAGCCCTCCCATCCTCCCTGGGCTTCTGGCAGCAGGAGTGAAAAGTGAGGAGCAGAGCACTGGGACCCGTTTGACAAAAACATACTTCCACGGGAAAGTCTTTCTCCACGTGCAGACATGCTCCCAGGTGCCTGTGGCAAGGGGAAGGAAATGCCATACACTGACCTGGAAGAGACCACAGGGCCCAGGCACAGTCTGAACCCTTCCCTCAACCCGGCGGTTTTGCTAGCAGGAGTTCAAGCCCAACGAACACAGCCCGGACACCCCTGGGGCAAAAACGGCTTCCGACGAACAATGGGTGCTTGCTGTGGAACACCTATCCCAAGTGGGGGTAGCCAGCTCAACAAAATGCCACACACCCAGGTGTAAGAAACAACATTGCCCAGGCATGGTCTAAGCCCCTCACCTCGTCCCTGTGCTTTGGGGAGCCGGAGGGACACGCGAAGCCAACGGCCCTGAGACCCCTTTGCAAAAAGCCGGCTTCCCACGGAAACAGTTTTCCTGAGGTGCAGACCCTCTCACAAGTGGTTGTGGCAAGGTAAAGCCAATGTCCTCCACTTCTCTGGAAGAAACCACAGTGCCCAGCCATGTTCTAAGCCCTCCCATCCTCCCTGGGCTTCTGGCAGCAGGAGTGAAAAGAGAGGAGCAGAGCACTGGGACCCGTTTGACAAAAACCGGCTTCCCACGGGAAAGTCTTTCTCCACGTGCAGACATGCTCCCAGGTGCCTGTGGCAAGGGGAAGGAAATGCCATACACTGACCTGGAAGAGACCACAGGGCCCAGGCACAGTCTGAACCCTTCCCTCAACCCGGCGGTTTTGCTAGCAGGAGTTCTAGCCCAACGAACACAGCCCGGAGACCCCTGGGGCAAAAACGGCTTCCGACGAACAATAGGTGCTTGCTGTGGAACACCTATCCCAAGTGGGGGTAGCCAGCTCAACAAAATGCCACACACCCAGGTGTAAGAAACAACATTGCCCAGGCATGGTCTAAGCCCCTCACCTCGTCCCTGTGCTTTGGGGAGCCGGAGGGACACCCGAGGCCCATGGCCCTGTGACCCCTTTGCAAAAAGCCGGCTTCCCACGGAAACAGTTTTCCTGAGGTGCAGACCCTCTCACAAGTGGTTGTGGCAAGGTAAAGCAAATGCCCTCCACTTCTCTGGAAGAAACCACAGTTCCCAGCCATATTCTAAGCCCTCCCATCCTCCCTTGGCTTCTGGCAGCAGGAGTGAAAAGAGAGGAGCAGAGCACTGGGACCCGTTTGACAAAAACTGGCTTCCCACGGGAAAGCCTTTCTCCACGTGCAGACATGCTCCCAGGTGCCTGTGGCAAGGGGAAGGAAATGCCATACACTGACCTGGAAGAGACCACAGGGCCCAGGCACAGTCTGAACCCTTCCCTCAACCCGGCGGTTTTGCTAGCAGGAGTTCAAGCCCAACGAACACAGCCCGGAGACCCCTGGGGCAAAAACGGCTTCCGACGAACAATAGGTGCTTGCTGTGGAACACCTATCCCAAGTGGGGGTAGCCAGCTCAACAAAATGCCACACACCCAGGTGTAAGAAACAACATTGCCCAGGCATGGTCTAAGCCCCTCACCTCGTCCCTGTGCTTTGGGGAGCCGGAGGGACACCCGAGGCCCACGGCCCTGAGACCCCTTTGCAAAAAGCCGGCTTCCCACGGAAACAGTTTTCCTTAGGTGCAGACCCTCTCACAAGTGGTTGTGGCAAGGTAAAGCAAATGCCCTCCACTTCTCTGGAAGAAACCACAGTGCCCAGCCATGTTCTAAGCCCTCCCATCCTCCCTGGGCTTCTGGCAGCAGGAGTGAAAAGAGAGGAGCAGAGCCCTGGGACCCGTTTGACAAAAACTGGCTTCCCACGGGAAAGTCTTTCTCCACGTGCAGACATGCTCCCAGGTGCCTGTGGCAAGGGGAAGGAAATGCCATACACTGACCTGGAAGAGACCACAGGGCCCAGGCACAGTCTGAACCCATCCCTCAACCCGGCGGTTTTGGTAGCAGGAGTTCAAGCCCAACGAACACAGCCCGGAGACCCCTGGGGCAAAAACGGCTTCCGACGAACAATAGGTGCTTGCTGTGGAACACCTATCCCAAGTGGGGGTAGCCAGCTCAACAAAATGCCACACACCCAGGTGTAAGAAACAACATTGCCCAGGCATGGTCTAAGCCCCTCACCTCGTCCCTGTGCTTTGGGGAGCCGGAGGGACACACGAGGCCCACGGCCCTGAGACCCCTTTGCAAAAAGCCGGCTTCCCACGGAAACAGTTTTCCTGAGGTGCAGACCCTATCCCAAGTGGTTGTGGCAAGGTAAAGCCAATGCCCTCCACTTCTCTGGAAGAAACCCCAGTGCCCAGCCATGTTCTAAGCCCTCCCATCCTCCCTGGGCTTCTGGCAGCAGGAGTGAAAAGAGAGGAGCAGAGCACTGGGACCCGTTTGACAAAAACCGGCTTCCCACGGGAAAGTCTTTCTCCACGTGCAGACATGCTCCCAGGTGCCTGTGGCAAGGGGAAGGAAATGCCATACACTGACCTGGAAGAGACCACAGGGCCCAGGCACAGTCTGAACCCTTCCCTCAACCCGGCGGTTTTGCTAGCAGGAGTTCAAGCCCAACGAACACAGCCCGGAGACCCCTGGGGCAAAAACGGCTTCCGACGAACAATGGGTGCTTGCTGTGGAACACCTATCCCAAGTGGGGGTAGCCAGCTCAACAAAATGCCACACACCCAGGTGTAAGAAACAACATTGCCCAGGCATGGTCTAAGCCCCTCACCTCGTCCCTGTGCTTTGGGGAGCCGGAGGGACACCCGAGGCCCACGGCCCTGAGACCCCTTTGCAAAAAGCATGCTTCCCACGGAAAGAGTTTTCCTGAGGTGCAGACCCTATCCCAAGTGGTTGTGGCAAGGTAAAGCCAATGCCCTCCACTTCTCTGGAAGAAACCACAGTGCCCAGCCATGTTCTAAGCCCTCCCATCCTCCCTGGGCTTCTGGCAGTAGGAGTGAAAAGAGAGGAGCAGAGCACTGGGACCCGTTTGACAAAAACCGGCTTCCACGGGAAAGTCTTTCTCCACGTGCAGACATGCTCCCAGGTGCCTGTGGCAAGGGGAAGGAAATGCCATACACTGACCTGGAAGAGACCACAGGGCCCAGGCACAGTCTGAACCCTTCCCTCAACCCGGCGGTTTTGCTAGCAGGAGTTGAAGCCCAACGAACACAGCCCGGAGACCCCTGGGGCAAAAACGGCTTCCGACGAACAATGGGTGCTTGCTGTGGAACACCTATCCCAAGTGGGGGTAGCCAGCTCAACAAAATGCCACACACCCAGGTGTAAGAAACAACATTGCCCAGGCATGGTCTAAGCCCCTCACCTCGTCCCTGTGCTTTGGGGAGCCGGAGGGACACCCGAGGCCCACGGCCCTGAGACCCCTTTGCAAAAAGCAGGCTTCCCACGGAAACAGTTTTCCTGAGGTGCAGACCCTATCCCAAGTGGTTGTGGCAAGGTAAAGCCAATGCCCTCCACTTCTCTGGAAGAAACCACAGTGCCCAGCCATGTTCTAAGCCCTCCCATCCTCCCTGGGCTTCTGGCAGCAGGAGTGAAAAGAGAGGAGCAGAGCACTGGGACCCGTTTGACAAAAACCGGCTTCCACGGGAAAGTCTTTCTCCACGTGCAGACATGCTCCCAGGTGCCTGTGGCAAGGGGAAGGAAATGCCATACACTGACCTGGAAGAGACCACAGGGCCCAGGCACAGTCTGAAACCTTCCCTCAACCCGGCGGTTTTGCTAGCAGGAGTTCAAGCCCAACGAACACAGCCCGGAGACCCCTGGGGCAAAAACGGCTTCCGACGAACAATGGGTGCTTGCTGTGGAACACCTATCCCAAGTGGGGGTAGCCAGCTCAACAAAATGCCACACACCCAGGTGTAAGAAACAACATTGCCCAGGCATGGTCTAAGCCCCTCACCTCGTCCCTGTGCTTTGGGGAGCCGGAGGGACACCCGAGGCCCACGGCCCTGAGACCCCTTTGCAAAAAGCATGCTTCCCACGGAAACAGTTTTCCTGAGGTACAGACCCTATCCCAAGTGGTTGTGGCAAGGTAAAGCCAATGCCCTCCACTTCTCTGGAAGAAACCACAGTGCCCAGCCATGTTCTAAGCCCTCCCATCCTCCCTGGGCTTCTGGCAGCAGGAGTGAAAAGAGAGGAGCAGAGCACTGGGACCCGTTTGACAAAAACCGGCTTCCCACGGGAAAGTCTTTCTCCACGTGCAGACATGCTCCCAGGTGCCTGTGGCAAGGGGAAGGAAATGCCATACACTGACCTGGAAGAGACCACAGGGCCCATGCACAGTCTGAACCCTTCCCTCAACCCGGCGGTTTTGCTAGCAGGAGTTCAAGCCCAACGAACACAGCCCGGAGACCCCTGGGGCAAAAACGGCTTCCGACGAACAATAGGTGCTTGCTGTGGAACACCTATCCCAAGTGGGGGTAGCCAGCTCAACAAAATGCCACACACCCAGGTGTAAGAAACAACATTGCCCAGGCATGGTCTAAGCCCCTCACCTCGTCCCTGTGCTTTGGGGAGCCGGAGGGACACCCGAGGCCCACGGCCCTGAGACCCCTTTGCAAAAAGCCGGTTTCCCACGGAAACAGTTTTCCTGAGGTACAGACCCTCTCACAAGTGGTTGTGGCAAGGTAAAGCAAATGCCCTCCACTTCTCTGGAAGAAACCACAGTGCCCAGCCATGTTCTAAGCCCTCCCATCCTCCCTGGGCTTCTGGCAGCAGGAGTGAAAAGAGAGGAGCAGAGCACTGGGACCCGTTTGACAAAAACCGGCTTCCACAGGAAAGTCTTTCTCCACGTGCAGACATGCTCCCAGGTGCCTGTGGCAAGGGGAAGGAAATGCCATACACTGACCTGGAAGAGACCACAGGGCCCAGGCACAGTCTGAACCCTTCCCTCAACCCGGCGGTTTTGCTAGCAGGAGTTCAACCCCAACGAACACAGCCCGGAGACCCCTGGGGCAAAAACGGCTTCCGACGAACAATGGGTGCTTGCTGTGGAACACCTATCCCAAGTGGGGGTAGCCAGCTCAACAAAATGCCACACACCCAGGTGTAAGAAACAACATTGCCCAGGCATGGTCTAAGCCCCTCACCTCGTCCCTGTGCTTTGGGGAGCCGGAGGGACACCCGAGGCCCACGGCCCTGAGACCCCTTTGCAAAAAGCCGGCTTCCCACGGAAACAGTTTTCCTGAGGTGCAGACCCTATCCCAAGTGGTTGTGGCAAGGTAAAGCAAATGCCCTCCACTTCTCTGGAAGAAACCACAGTGCCCAGCCATGTTCTAAGCCCTCCCATCCTCCCTGGGCTTCTGGCAGCAGGAGTGAAAAGAGAGGAGCAGAGCACTGGGACCCGTTTGACAAAAACCGGCTTCCCACGGGAAAGTCTTTCTCCACGTGCAGACATGCTCCCAGGTGCCTGTGGCAAGGGGAAGGAAATGCCATACACTGACCTGGAAGAGACCACAGGGCCCAGGCACAGTCTGAACCCTTCCCTCAACCCGGCGGTTTTGCTAGCAGGAGTTCAACCCCAACGAACACAGCCCGGAGACCCCTGGGGCAAAAACGGCTTCCGAGGAACAATAGGTGCTTGCTGTGGAACACCTATCCCAAGTGGGGGTAGCCAGCTCAACAAAATGCCACACACCCAGATGTAAGAAACAACATTGCCCAGCCATGGTCTAAGCCCCTCACCTCGTCCCTGTGCTTTGGGGAGCCGGAGGGACACCCGAGGCCCACGGCCCTGAGACCCCTTTGCAAAAAGCCGGCTTCCCACGGAAACAGTTTTCCTGAGGTGCAGACCCTCTCACAAGTGGTTGTGGCAAGGTAAAGCAAATGCCCTCCACTTCTCTGGAAGAAACCACAGTGCCCAGCCATGTTCTAAGCCCTCCCATCCTCCCTGGGCTTCTGGCAGCAGGAGTGAAAAGAGAGGAGCAGAGCACTGGGACCCGTTTGACAAAAACCGGCTTCCACGGGAAAGTCTTTCTCCACGTGCAGACATGCTCCCAGGTGCCTGTGGCAAGGGGAAGGAAATGCCATACACTGACCTGGAAGAGACCACAGGGCCCAGGCACAGTCTGAACCCTTCCCTCAACCGGGCGGTTTTGCTAGCAGGAGTTCAAGCCCAACGAACACAGCCCGGAGACCCCTGGGGCAAAAACGGCTTCCGACGAACAATGGGTGCTTGCTGTGGAACACCTATCCCAAGTGGGGGTAGCCAGCTCAACAAAATGCCACACACCCAGGTGTAAGAAACAACATTGCCCAGGCATGGTCTAAGCCCCTCAGCTCGTCCCTGTGCTTTGGGGAGCCGGAGGGACACCCGAAGCCCACGGCCCTGAGACCCCTTTGCAAAAAGCCGGCTTCCCACGGAAACAGTTTTCCTGAGGTGCAGACCCTCTCACAAGTGGTTGTGGCAAGGTAAAGCCAATGCCCTCCACTTCTCTGGAAGAAACCCCAGTGCCCAGCCATGTTCTAAGCCCTCCCATCCTCCCTGGGCTTCTGGCAGCAGGAGTGAAAAGAGAGGAGCAGAGCACTGGGACCCGTTTGACAAAAACCGGCTTCCCACGGTAAAGTCTTTCTCCACGTGCAGACATGCTCCCAGGTGCCTGTGGCAAGGGGAAGGAAATGCCATACACTGACCTGGAAGAGACCACAGGGCCCAGGCACAGTCTGAACCCTTCCCTCAACCCGGCGGTTTTGCTAGCAGGAGTTCTAGCCCAACGAACACAGCCCGGAGACCCATGGGGCAAAAACGGCTTCCGACGAACAATAGGTGCTTGCTGTGGAACACCTATCCCAAGTGGGGGTAGCCAGCTCAACAAAATGCCACACACCCAGGTGTAAGAAACAACATTGCCCAGGCATGGTCTAAGCCCCTCACCTCGTCCCTGTGCTTTGGGGAGCCGGAGGGACACCCGAGGCCCACGGCCCTGAGACCCCTTTGCAAAAAGCCGGCTTCCCTCGGAAACAGTTTTCCTGAGGTGCAGACCCTCTCACAAGTGGTTGTGGCAAGGTAAAGCCAATGCCCTCCACTTCTCTGGAAGAAACCCCAGTGCCCAGCCATGTTCTAAGCCCTCCCATCCTCCCTGGGCTTCTGGCAGCAGGAGTGAAAAGAGAGGAGCAGAGCACTGGGACCCGTTTGACAAAAACCGGCTTCCCACGGGAAAGTCTTTCTCCACGTGCAGACATGCTCCCAGGTGCCTGTGGAAAGGGGAAGGAAATGCCATACACTGACCTGGAAGAGACCACAGGGCCCAGGCACAGTCTGAACCCATCCCTCAACCCGGCGGTTTTGCTAGCAGGAGTTCAAGCCCAACGAACACAGCCCGGAGACCCCTGGGGCAAAAACGGCTTCCGACGAACAATAGGTGCTTGCTGTGGAACACCTATCCCAAGTGGGGGTAGCCAGGTCAACAATGCCACACACCCAGGTGTAAGAAACAACATTGCCCAGGCATGGTCTAAGCCCCTCACCTCGTCCCTCTGCTTTGGGGAGCCAGAGGGACACCCGAGGCCCACGGCCCTGAGACCCCTTTGCAAAAAGCCGGCTTCCCACGGAAACAGTTTTCCTGAGGTGCAGACCCTATCCCAAGTGGTTGTGGCAAGGTAAAGCCAATGCCCTCCACTTCTCTGGAAGAAACCCCAGTGCCCAGCCATGTTCTAAGCCCTCCCATCCTCCCTGGGCTTCTGGCAGCAGGAGTGAAAAGAGAGGAGCAGAGCACTGGGACCCGTTTGACAAAAACCGGCTTATCACGGGAAAGTCTTTCTCCACGTGCAGACATGCTCCCAGGTGCCTGTGGCAAGGGGAAGGAAATGCCATACACTGACCTGGAAGAGACCACAGGGCCCATGCACAGTCTGAACCCTTCCCTCAACCCGGCGGTTTTGCTAGCAGGAGTTCTAGACCAAGGAACACAGCCCGGAGACCCCTGGGGCAAAAACGGCTTCCGAAGAACAATAGGTGCTTGCTGTGGAACACCTATCCCAAGTGGGGGTAGCCAGCTCAACAAAATGCCACACCCCCAGGTGTAAGAAACAACATTGCCCAGGCATGGTCTAAGCCCCTCACCTCGTCCCTGTGCTTTGGGGAGCCGGAGGGACACCCGAGGCCCACGGCCCTGAGACCCCTTTGCAAAAAGCCGGCTTCCCACGGAAACAGTTTTCCTGAGGTGCAGACCCTCTCACAAGTTCTTGTGGCAAGGTAAAGCCAATGCCCTCCTCTTCTCTGGAAGAAACCACAGTGCCCAGCCATGTTCTAAGCCCTCCCATCCTCCCTGGGCTTCTGGCAGCAGGAGTGAAAAGTGAGGAGCAGAGCACTGGGACCCGTTTGACAAAAACCGGCTTCCACGGGAATGTCTTTCTCCACGTGCAGACATGCTCCCAGGTGCCTGTGGCAAGGGGAAGGAAATGCCATACACTGACCTGGAAGAGACCACAGGGCCCAGGCACAGTCTGAACCCTTCCCTCAACCCGGCGGTTTTGCTAGCAGGAGTTCAAGCCCAACGAACACAGCCCGGACACCCCTGGGGCAAAAACGGCTTCCGACGAACAATGGGTGCTTGCTGTGGAACACCTATCCCAAGTGGGGGTAGCCAGCTCAACAAAATGCCACACACCCAGGTGTAAGAAACAACATTGCCCAGGCATGGTCTAAGCCCCTCACCTCGTCCCTGTGCTTTGGGGAGCCGGAGGGACACCCGAGGCCCACGGCCCTGAGACCCCTTTGCAAAAAGCAGGCTTCCCACGGAAACAGTTTTCCTGAGGTGCAGACCCTATCCCAAGTGGTTGTGGCAAGGTAAAGCCAATGCCCTCCACTTCTCTGGAAGAAACCACAGTGCCCAGCCATGTTCTAAGCCCTCCCATCCTCCCTGGGCTTCTGGCAGCAGGAGTGAAAAGAGAGGAGCAGAGCACTGGGACCCGTTTGACAAAAACCGGCTTCCACGGGAAAGTCTTTCTCCACGTGCAGACATGCTCCCAGGTGCCTGTGGCAAGGGGAAGGAAATGCCATACACTGACCTGGAAGAGACCACAGGGCCCAGGCACAGTCTGAAACCTTCCCTCAACCCGGCGGTTTTGCTAGCAGGAGTTCAAGCCCAACGAACACAGCCCGGAGACCCCTGGGGCAAAAACGGCTTCCGACGAACAATGGGTGCTTGCTGTGGAACACCTATCCCAAGTGGGGGTAGCCAGCTCAACAAAATGCCACACACCCAGGTGTAAGAAACAACATTGCCCAGGCATGGTCTAAGCCCCTCACCTCGTCCCTGTGCTTTGGGGAGCCGGAGGGACACCCGAGGCCCACGGCCCTGAGACCCCTTTGCAAAAAGCATGCTTCCCACGGAAACAGTTTTCCTGAGGTACAGACCCTCTCCCAAGTGGTTGTGGCAAGGTAAAGCCAATGCCCTCCACTTCTCTGGAAGAAACCACAGTGCCCAGCCATGTTCTAAGCCCTCCCATCCTCCCTGGGCTTCTGGCAGCAGGAGTGAAAAGAGAGGAGCAGAGCACTGGGACCCGTTTGACAAAAACCGGCTTCCCACGGGAAAGTCTTTCTCCACGTGCAGACATGCTCCCAGGTGCCTGTGGCAAGGGGAAGGAAATGCCATACACTGACCTGGAAGAGACCACAGGGCCCATGCACAGTCTGAACCCTTCCCTCAACCCGGCGGTTTTGCTAGCAGGAGTTCAAGCCCAACGAACACAGCCCGGAGACCCCTGGGGCAAAAACGGCTTCCGACGAACAATAGGTGCTTGCTGTGGAACACCTATCCCAAGTGGGGGTAGCCAGCTCAACAAAATGCCACACACCCAGGTGTAAGAAACAACATTGCCCAGGCATGGTCTAAGCCCCTCACCTCGTCCCTGTGCTTTGGGGAGCCGGAGGGACACCCGAGGCCCACGGCCCTGAGACCCCTTTGCAAAAAGCCGGTTTCCCACGGAAACAGTTTTCCTGAGGTACAGACCCTCTCACAAGTGGTTGTGGCAAGGTAAAGCAAATGCCCTCCACTTCTCTGGAAGAAACCACAGTGCCCAGCCATGTTCTAAGCCCTCCCATCCTCCCTGGGCTTCTGGCAGCAGGAGTGAAAAGAGAGGAGCAGAGCACTGGGACCCGTTTGACAAAAACCGGCTTCCACGGGAAAGTCTTTCTCCACGTGCAGACATGCTCCCAGGTGCCTGTGGCAAGGGGAAGGAAATGCCATACACTGACCTGGAAGAGACCACAGGGCCCAGGCACAGTCTGAACCCTTCCCTCAACCCGGCGGTTTTGCTAGCAGGAGTTCAACCCCAACGAACACAGCCCGGAGACCCCTGGGGCAAAAACGGCTTCCGAGGAACAATAGGTGCTTGCTGTGGAACACCTATCCCAAGTGGGGGTAGCCAGGTCACCAAAATGCCACACACCCAGGTGTAAGAAACAACATTGCCCAGGCATGGTCTAAGCCCCTCACCTCGTCCCTGTGCTTTGGGGATCCGGAGGGACACCCGAGGCCCACGGCCCTGAGACCCCTTTGCAAAAAGCCGGCTTCCCACGGAAACAGTTTTCCTGAGGTGCAGACCCTATCCCAAGTGGTTGTGGCAAGGTAAAGCCAATGCCCTCCACTTCTCTGGAAGAAACCACAGTGCCCAGCCATGTTCTAAGCCCTCCCATCCTCCCTGGGCTTCTGGCAGCAGGAGTGAAAAGTGAGGAGCAGAGCACTGGGACCCGTTTGACAAAAACATACTTCCACGGGAAAGTCTTTCTCCACGTGCAGACATGCTCCCAGGTGCCTGTGGCAAGGGGAAGGAAATGCCATACACTGACCTGGAAGAGACCACAGGGCCCAGGCACAGTCTGAACCCTTCCCTCAACCCGGCGGTTTTGCTAGCAGGAGTTCAAGCCCAACGAACACAGCCCGGACACCCCTGGGGCAAAAACGGCTTCCGACGAACAATGGGTGCTTGCTGTGGAACACCTATCCCAAGTGGGGGTAGCCAGCTCAACAAAATGCCACACACCCAGGTGTAAGAAACAACATTGCCCAGGCATGGTCTAAGCCCCTCACCTCGTCCCTGTGCTTTGGGGAGCCGGAGGGACACGCGAAGCCAACGGCCCTGAGACCCCTTTGCAAAAAGCCGGCTTCCCACGGAAACAGTTTTCCTGAGGTGCAGACCCTCTCACAAGTGGTTGTGGCAAGGTAAAGCCAATGTCCTCCACTTCTCTGGAAGAAACCACAGTGCCCAGCCATGTTCTAAGCCCTCCCATCCTCCCTGGGCTTCTGGCAGCAGGAGTGAAAAGAGAGGAGCAGAGCACTGGGACCCGTTTGACAAAAACCGGCTTCCCACGGGAAAGTCTTTCTCCACGTGCAGACATGCTCCCAGGTGCCTGTGGCAAGGGGAAGGAAATGCCATACACTGACCTGGAAGAGACCACAGGGCCCAGGCACAGTCTGAACCCTTCCCTCAACCCGGCGGTTTTGCTAGCAGGAGTTCTAGCCCAACGAACACAGCCCGGAGACCCCTGGGGCAAAAACGGCTTCCGACGAACAATAGGTGCTTGCTGTGGAACACCTATCCCAAGTGGGGGTAGCCAGCTCAACAAAATGCCACACACCCAGGTGTAAGAAACAACATTGCCCAGGCATGGTCTAAGCCCCTCACCTCGTCCCTGTGCTTTGGGGAGCCGGAGGGACACCCGAGGCCCATGGCCCTGTGACCCCTTTGCAAAAAGCCGGCTTCCCACGGAAACAGTTTTCCTGAGGTGCAGACCCTCTCACAAGTGGTTGTGGCAAGGTAAAGCAAATGCCCTCCACTTCTCTGGAAGAAACCACAGTTCCCAGCCATATTCTAAGCCCTCCCATCCTCCCTTGGCTTCTGGCAGCAGGAGTGAAAAGAGAGGAGCAGAGCACTGGGACCCGTTTGACGAAAACTGGCTTCCCACGGGAAAGCCTTTCTCCACGTGCAGACATGCTCCCAGGTGCCTGTGGCAAGGGGAAGGAAATGCCATACACTGACCTGGAAGAGACCACAGGGCCCAGGCACAGTCTGAACCCTTCCCTCAACCCGGCGGTTTTGCTAGCAGGAGTTCAAGCCCAACGAACACAGCCCGGAGACCCCTGGGGCAAAAACGGCTTCCGACGAACAATAGGTGCTTGCTGTGGAACACCTATCCCAAGTGGGGGTAGCCAGCTCAACAAAATGCCACACACCCAGGTGTAAGAAACAACATTGCCCAGGCATGGTCTAAGCCCCTCACCTCGTCCCTGTGCTTTGGGGAGCCGGAGGGACACCCGAGGCCCACGGCCCTGAGACCCCTTTGCAAAAAGCCGGCTTCCCACGGAAACAGTTTTCCTTAGGTGCAGACCCTCTCACAAGTGGTTGTGGCAAGGTAAAGCAAATGCCCTCCACTTCTCTGGAAGAAACCACAGTGCCCAGCCATGTTCTAAGCCCTCCCATCCTCCCTGGGCTTCTGGCAGCAGGAGTGAAAAGAGAGGAGCAGAGCCCTGGGACCCGTTTGACAAAAACTGGCTTCCCACGGGAAAGTCTTTCTCCACGTGCAGACATGCTCCCAGGTGCCTGTGGCAAGGGGAAGGAAATGCCATACACTGACCTGGAAGAGACCACAGGGCCCAGGCACAGTCTGAACCCATCCCTCAACCCGGCGGTTTTGGTAGCAGGAGTTCAAGCCCAACGAACACAGCCCGGAGACCCCTGGGGCAAAAACGGCTTCCGACGAACAATAGGTGCTTGCTGTGGAACACCTATCCCAAGTGGGGGTAGCCAGCTCAACAAAATGCCACACACCCAGGTGTAAGAAACAACATTGCCCAGGCATGGTCTAAGCCCCTCACCTCGTCCCTGTGCTTTGGGGAGCCGGAGGGACACCCGAGGCCCACGGCCCTGAGACCCCTTTGCAAAAAGCCGGCTTCCCACGGAAACAGTTTTCCTGAGGTGCAGACCCTATCCCAAGTGGTTGTGGCAAGGTAAAGCCAATGCCCTCCACTTCTCTGGAAGAAACCCCAGTGCCCAGCCATGTTCTAAGCCCTCCCATCCTCCCTGGGCTTCTGGCAGCAGGAGTGAAAAGAGAGGAGCAGAGCACTGGGACCCGTTTGACAAAAACCGGCTTCCCACGGGAAAGTCTTTCTCCACGTGCAGACATGCTCCCAGGTGCCTGTGGCAAGGGGAAGGAAATGCCATACACTGACCTGGAAGAGACCACAGGGCCCAGGCACAGTCTGAACCCTTCCCTCAACCCGGAGGTTTTGCTAGCAGGAGTTCAAGCCCAACGAACACAGCCCGGATACCCCTGGGGCAAAAACGGCTTTTGACGAACAATGGGTGCTTGCTGTGGAACACCTATCCCAAGTGGGGGTAGCCAGCTCAACAAAATGCCACACCCCCAGGTGTAAGAAACAACATTGCCCAGGCATGGTCTAAGCCCCTCACCTCGTCCCTGTGCTTTGGGGAGCCAGAGGGACACCCGAGGCCCACGGCCCTGAGACCCCTTTGCAAAAAGCGGGCTTCCCACGGAAACAGTTTTCCTGACGTGCAGACCCTATCCCAAGTGGTTGTGGCAAGGTAAAGCCAATGCCCTCCACTTCTCTGGAAGAAACCACAGTGCCCAGACATGTTCTAAGCCCTCCCATCCTCCCTGGGCTTCTGGCAGCAGGAGTGAAAAGTGAGGAGCAGAGCACTGGGACCCGTTTGACAAAAACATGCTTCCACGGGAAAGTCTTTCTCCACGTGCAGACATGGTCCCAGGTGCCTGTGGCAAGGGGAAGGAAATGCCATACACTGACCTGGAAGAGACCACAGGGCCCAGGCACAGTCTGAACCCTTCCCTCAACCCGGCGGTTTTGCTAGCAGGAGTTCAAGCCCAACGAACACAGCCCGGACACCCTGGGGCAAAAACGGCTTCCGACGAACAATGGGTGCTTGCTGTGGAACACCTATCCCAAGTGGGGGTAGCCAGCTCAACAAAATGCCACACACCCAGGTGTAAGAAACAACATTGCCCAGGCATGGTCTAAGCCCCTCACCTCGTCCCTGTGCTTTGGGGAGCCGGAGGGACACGCGAAGCCAACGGCCCTGAGACCCCTTTGCAAAAAGCCGGCTTCCCACGGAAACAGTTTTCCTGAGGTGCAGACCCTCTCACAAGTGGTTGTGGCAAGGTAAAGCCAATGTCCTCCACTTCTCTGGAAGAAACCACAGTGCCCAGCCATGTTCTAAGCCCTCCCATCCTCCCTGGGCTTCTGGCAGCAGGAGTGAAAAGAGAGGAGCAGAGCACTGGGACCCGTTTGACAAAAACCGGCTTCCCACGGGAAAGTCTTTCTCCACGTGCAGACATGCTCCCAGGTGCCTGTGGCAAGGGGAAGGAAATGCCATACACTGACCTGGAAGAGACCACAGGGCCCAGGCACAGTCTGAACCCTTCCCTCAACCCGGCGGTTTTGCTAGCAGGAGTTCTAGCCCAACGAAAACAGCCCGGAGACCCCTGGGGCAAAAACGGCTTCCGACGAACAATAGGTGCTTGCTGTGGAACACCTATCCCAAGTGGGGGTAGCCAGCTCAACAAAATGCCACACACCCTGGTGTAAGAAACAACATTGCCCAGGCATGGTCTAAGCCCCTCACCTCGTCCCTGTGCTTTGGGGAGCCGGAGGGACACCCGAGGCCCACGGCCCTGAGACCCCTTTGCAAAAAGCCGGCTTCCCACGGAAACAGTTTTCCTGAGGTGCAGACCCTCTCACAAGTGGTTGTGGCAAGGTAAAGCAAATGCCCTCCACTTCTCTGGAAGAAACCCCAGTGCCCAGCCATATTCTAAGCCCTCCCATCCTCCCTTGGCTTCTGGCAGCAGGAGTGAAAAGAGAGGAGCAGAGCACTGGGACCCGTTTGACAAAAACTGGCTTCCTACGGGAAAGCCTTTCTCCACGTGCAGACATGCTCCCAGGTGCCTGTGGCAAGGGGAAGGAAATGCCATACACTGACCTGGAAGAGACCACAAGGCCCAGGCACAGTCTGAACCCTTCCCTCAACCCGGCGGTTTTGGTAGCAGGAGTTCAAGCCCAACGAACACAGCCCGGAGACCCCTGGGGCAAAAACGGCTTCCGACGAACAATAGGTGCTTGCTGTGGAACACCTATCCCAAGTGGGGGTAGCCAGCTCAACAAAATGCCACACACCCAGGTGTAAGAAACAACATTGCCCAGGCATGGTCTAAGCCCCTCACCTCGTCCCTGTGCTTTGGGGAGCCGGAGGGACACCCGAGGCCCACGGCCCTGAGACCCCTTTGCAAAAAGCCGGCTTCCCACGGAAACAGTTTTCCTGAGGTGCAGACCCTCTCACAAGTGGTTGTGGCAAGGTAAAGCAAATGCCCTCCACTTCTCTGGAAGAAACCACAGTGCCCAGCCATGTTCTAAGCCCTCCCATCCTCCCTGGGCTTCTGGCAGCAGGAGTGAAAAGAGAGGAGCAGAGCACTGGGACCCGTTTGACAAAAACTGGCTTCCCACGGGAAAGCCTTTCTCCACGTGCAGACATGCTCCCAGGTGCCTGTGGCAAGGGGAAGGAAATGCCATACACTGACCTGGAAGAGACCACAGGGCCCAGGCACAGTCTGAACCCTTCCCTCAACCCGGCGGTTTTGCTAGCAGGAGTTCAAGCCCAACGAACACAGCCCGGAGACCCCTGGGGCAAAAACGGCTTCCGACGAACAATAGGTGCTTGCTGTGGAACACCTATCCCAAGTGGGGGTAGCCAGCTCAACAAAATGCCACACACCCAGGTGTAAGAAACAACATTGCCCAGGCATGGTCTAAGCCCCTCACCTCGTCCCTGTGCTTTGGGGAGCCGGAGGGACACCCGAGGCCCACGGCCCTGAGACCCCTTTGCAAAAAGCCGGCTTCCCACGGAAACACTTTTCCTTAGGTGCAGACCCTCTCACAAGTGGTTGTGGCAAGGTAAAGCCAATGCCCTCCACTTCTCTGGAAGAAACCACAGTGCCCAGCCATGTTCTAAGCCCTCCCATCCTCCCTGGGCTTCTGGCAACAGGAGTGAAAAGAGAGGAGCAGAGCACTGGGACCCGTTTGACAAAAACTGGCTTCCCACGGGAAAGCCTTTCTCCACGTGCAGACATGCTCCCAGGTGCCTGTAGCAAGGGGAAGGAAATGCCATACACTGACCTGGAAGAGACCACAGGGCCCAGGCACAGTCTGAACCCATCCCTCAACCCGGCGGTTTTGGTAGCAGGAGTTCAAGCCCAACGAACACAGCCCGGAGACCCCTGGGGCAAAAACGGCTTCCGACGAACAATAGGTGCTTGCTGTGGAACACCTATCCCAAGTGGGGGTAGCCAGCTCAACAAAATGCCACACACCCAGGTGTAAGAAACAACATTGCCCAGGCATGGTCTAAGCCCCTCACCTCGTCCCTGTGCTTTGGGGAGCCGGAGGGACACCCGAGGCCCACGGCCCTGAGACCCCTTTGCAAAAAGCCGGCTTCCCACGGAAACAGTTTTCCTGAGGTGCAGACCCTATCCCAAGTGGTTGTGGCAAGGTAAAGCCAATGCCCTCCACTTCTCTGGAAGAAACCCCAGTGCCCAGCCATGTTCTAAGCCCTCCCATCCTCCCTGGGCTTCTGGCAGCAGGAGTGAAAAGAGAGGAGCAGAGCACTGGGACCCGTTTGACAAAAACCGGCTTCCCACGGGAAAGTCTTTCTCCACGTGCAGACATGCTCCCAGGTGCCTGTGGCAAGGGGAAGGAAATGCCATACACTGACCTGGAAGAGACCACAGGGCCCAGGCACAGTCTGAACCCTTCCCTCAACCCGGCGGTTTTGCTAGCAGGAGTTCAAGCCCAACGAACACAGCCCGGATACCCCTGGGGCAAAAACGGCTTTTGACGAACAATGGGTGCTTGCTGTGGAACACCTATCCCAAGTGGGGGTAGCCAGCTCAACAAAATGCCACACACCCAGGTGTAAGAAACAACATTGCCCAGGCATGGTCTAAGCCCCTCACCTCGTCCCTGTGCTTTGGGGAGCCGGAGGGACACGCGAAGCCCACGGCCCTGAGACCCCTTTGCAAAAAGCCGGCTTCCCACGGAAACAGTTTTCCTGAGGTGCAGACCCTCTCACAAGTGGTTGTGGCAAGGTAAAGCCAATGTCCTCCACTTCTCTGGAAGAAACCACAGTGCCCAGCCATGTTCTAAGCCCTCCCATCCTCCCTGGGCTTCTGGCAGCAGGAGTGAAAAGAGAGGAGCAGAGCACTGGGACCCGTTTGACAAAAACCGGCTTCCCACGGGAAAGTCTTTCTCCACGTGCAGACATGCTCCCAGGTGCCTGTGGCAAGGGGAAGGAAATGCCATACACTGACCTGGAAGAGACCACAGGGCCCAGGCACAGTCTGAACCCTTCCCTCAACCCGGCGGTTTTGCTAGCAGGAGTTCTAGCCCAACGAACACAGCCCGGAGACCCCTGGGTCAAAAACGGCTTCCGACGAACAATAGGTGCTTGCTGTGGAACACCTATCCCAAGTGGGGGTAGCCAGGTCAACAAAATGCCACACACCCAGGTGTAAGAAACAACATTGCCCAGGCATGGTCTAAGCCCCTCACCTCGTCCCTGTGCTTTGGGGAGCCGGAGGGACACCCGAGGCCCACGGCCCTGAGACCCCTTTGCAAAAAGCCGGCTTCCCACGGAAACAGTTTTCCTTAGGTGCAGACCCTCTCACAAGTGGTTGTGGCAAGGTAAAGCAAATGCCCTCCACTTCTCTGGAAGAAACCACAGTGCCCAGCCATGTTCTAAGCCCTCCCATCCTCCCTGGGCTTCTGGCAGCAGGAGTGAAAAGAGAGGAGCAGAGCACTGGGACCCGTTTGACAAAAACTGGCTTCCCAAGGGAAAGCCTTTCTCCACGTGCAGACATGCTCCCAGGTGCCTGTGGCAAGGGGAAGGAAATGCCATACACTGACCTGGAAGAGACCACAAGGCCCAGGCACAGTCTGAACCCTTCCCTCAACCCGGCGGTTTTGGTAGCAGGAGTTCAAGCCCAACGAACACAGCCCGGAGACCCCTGGGGCAGAAACGGCTTCCGACGAACAATAGGTGCTTGCTGTGGAACACCGATCCCAAGTGGGTGTAGCCAGCTCAACAAAATGCCACACACCCAGGTGTAAGAAACAACATTGCCCAGGCATGGTCTAAGCCCCTCACCTCGTCCCTGTGCTTTGGGGAGCCGGAGGGACACCCGAGGCCCACGGCCCTGAGACCCCTTTGCAAAAAGCCGGCTTCCCACGGAAACAGTTTTCCTGAGGTGCAGACCCTATCCCAAGTGGTTGTGGCAAGGTAAAGCCAATGCCCTCCACTTCTCTGGAAGAAACCCCAGTGCCCAGCCATGTTCTAAGCCCTCCCATCCTCCCTGGGCTTCTGGCAGCAGGAGTGAAAAGAGAGGAGCAGAGCACTGGGACCCGTTTGACAAAAACCGGCTTCCCACGGGAAAGTCTTTCTCCACGTGCAGACATGCTCCCAGGTGCCTGTGGCAAGGGGAAGGAAATGCCATACACTGACCTGGAAGAGACCACAGGGCCCAGGCACAGTCTGAACCCTTCCCTCAACCCGGCGGTTTTGCTAGCATGACTTCAAGCCCAACGAACACAGCCCGGAGACCCCTGGGTCAAAAACGGCTTCCGACGAACAATAGGTGCTTGCTGTGGAAAACCTATCCCAAGTGGGGGTAGCCAGCTCAACAAAATGCCACACCCCCAGGTGTAAGAAACAACATTGCCCAGGCATGGTCTAAGCCCCTCACCTGGTCCCTGTGCTTTGGGGAGCCGGAGGGACACCCGAGGCCCACGGCCCTGAGACCCCTTTGCAAAAAGCCGGCTTCCCACGGAAACAGTTTTCCTTAGGTGCAGACCCTCTCACAAGTGGTTGTGGCAAGGTAAAGCAAATGCCCTCCACTTCTCTGGAAGAAACCACAGTGCCCAGCCATGTTCTAAGCCCTCCCATCCTCCCTGGGCTTCTGGCAGCAGGAGTGAAAAGAGAGGAGCAGAGCACTGGGACCCGTTTGACAAAAACAGGCTTCCCACGGGAAAGCCTTTCTCCACGTGCAGACATGCTCCCAGGTGCCTGTGGCAAGGGGAAGGAAATGCCATACACTGACCTGGAAGAGACCACAGGGCCCAGGCACAGTCTGAACCCTTCCCTCAACCCGGCGGTTTTGCTAGCAGGAGTTCAAGCCCAACGAACACAGCCCGGAGACCCCTGGGGCAAAAACGGCTTCCGACGAACAATAGGTGCTTGCTGTGGAACACCTATCCCAAGTGGGGGTAGCCAGCTCAACAAAATGCCACACACCCAGGTGTAAGAAACAACATTGCCCAGGCATGGTCTAAGCCCCTCACCTCGTCCCTGTGCTTTGGGGAGCCGGAGGGACACCCGAGGCCCACGGCCCTGAGACCCCTTTGCAAAAAGCCGGCTTCCCACGGAAACAGTTTTCCTTAGGTGCAGACCCTCTCACAAGTGGTCGTGGCAAGGTAAAGCAAATGCCCTCCACTTCTCTGGAAGAAACCACAGTGCCCAGCCATGTTCTAAGCCCTCCCATCCTCCCTGGCCTTCTGGCAGCAGGAGTGAAAAGAGAGGAGCAGAGCACTGGGACCCGTTTGACAAAAACTGGCTTCCCACGGGAAAGCCTTTCTCCACGTGCAGACATGCTCCCAGGTGCCTGTGGCAAGGGGAAGGAAATGCCATACACTGACCTGGAAGAGACCACAGGGCCCAGGCACAGTCTGAACCCTTCCCTCAACCCGGCGGTTTTGGTAGCAGGAGTTCAAGCCCAACGAACACAGCCCGGAGACCCCTGGGGCAAAAACGGCTTCCGACGAACAATAGGTGCTTGCTGTGGAACACCTATCCCAAGTGGGGGTAGCCAGCTCAACAAAATGCCACACACCCAGGTGTAAGAAACAGCATTGCCCAGGCATGGTCTAAGCCCCTCACCTCGTCCCTGTGCTTTGGGGAGCCGGAGGGACACCCGAGGCCCACGGCCCTGAGACCCCTTTGCAAAAAGCCGGCTTCCCACGGAAACAGTTTTCCTGAGGTGCAGACCCTATCCCAAGTGGTTGTGGCAAGGTAAAGCCAATGCCCTCCACTTCTCTGGAAGAAACCCCAGTGCCCAGCCATGTTCTAAGCCCTCCCATCCTCCCTGGGCTTCTGGCAGCAGGAGTGAAAAGAGAGGAGCAGAGCACTGGGACCCGTTTGACAAAAACCGGCTTCCCACGGGAAAGTCTTTCTCCACGTGCAGACATGCTCCCAGGTGCCTGTGGCAAGGGGAAGGAAATGCCATACACTGACCTGGAAGAGACCACAGGGCCCAGGCACAGTCTGAACCCTTCCCTCAACCCGGCGGTTTTGCTAGCAGGAGTTCTAGCCCAACGAACACAGCCCGGAGACCCCTGGGGCAAAAACGGCTTCCGACGAACAATAGGTGCTTGCTGTGGAACACCTATCCCAAGTGGGGGTAGCCAGGTCAACAAAATGCCACACACCCAGGTGTAAGAAACAACATTGCCCAGGCATGGTCTAAGCCCCTCACCTCGTCCCTGTGCTTTGGGGAGCCGGAGGGACACCCGAGGCCCACGGCCCTGAGACCCCTTTGCAAAAAGCCGGCTTCCCACGGAAACAGTTTTCCTTAGGTGCAGACCCTCTCACAAGTGGTTGTGGCAAGGTAAAGCAAATGCCCTCCACTTCTCTGGAAGAAACCACAGTGCCCAGCCATGTTCTAAGCCCTCCCATCCTCCCTGGGCTTCTGGCAGCAGGAGTGAAAAGAGAGGAGCAGAGCACTGGGACCCGTTTGACAAAAACTGGCTTCCCACGGGAAAGCCTTTCTCCACGTGCAGGCATGCTCCCAGGTGCCTGTGGCAAGGGGAAGGAAATGCCATACACTGACCTGGAAGAGACCACAGGGCCCAGGCACAGTCTGAACCCTTCCCTCAACCCGGCGGTTTTGCTAGCAGGAGTTCAAGCCCAACGAACACAGCCCGGAGACCCCTGGGGCAAAAACGGCTTCCGACGAACAATGGGTGCTTGCTGTGGAACACCTATCCCAAGTGGGGGTAGCCAGCTCAACAAAATGCCACACACCCAGGTGTAAGAAAC
Source organism: Ursus americanus (assembly GCF_024610735.1). Classification (NCBI taxonomy): domain Eukaryota; kingdom Metazoa; phylum Chordata; class Mammalia; order Carnivora; family Ursidae; genus Ursus; species Ursus americanus. Next base: position 143,288 of record NW_028273701.1, on the reverse strand, counting down.
AACATTGCCCAGGCATGGTCTAAGCCCCTCACCTCGTCCCTGTGCTTTGGGGAGCCGGAGGGACACTCGAGGCCCACGGCCCTGAGACCCCTTTGCAAAAAGCCGGCTTCCCACGGAAACAGTTTTCCTGAGGTGTAGACCCTATCCCAAGTGGTTGTGGCAAGGTAAAGCCAATGCCCTCCACTTCTCTGGAAGAAACCACAGTGCCCAGCCATGTTCTAAGCCCTCCCATCCTCCCTGGGCTTCTGGCAGCAGGAGTGAAAAGAGAGGAGCAGAGCACTGGGACCCGTTTGACAAAAACCGGCTTCCCACGGGAAAGTCTTTCTCCACGTGCAGACATGCTCCCAGGTCTCTGGCAAGGGGAAGGAAATGCCATACACTGACCTGGAAGAGACCACAGGGCCCAGGCACAGTCTGAACCCTTCCCTCAACCCGGCGGTTTTGCTAGCAGGAGTTCAAGCCCAACGAACACAGCCCGGAGACCCCTGGGGCAAAAACGGCTTCCGACGAACAATAGGTGTTTGCTGTGGAACACCTATCCCAAGTGGGGGTAGCCAGGTCAACAAAATGCCACACACCCAGGTGTAAGAAACAACATTGCCCAGGCATGGTCTAAGCCCCTCACCTCGTCCCTGTGCTTTGGGGAGACGGAGGGACACACGAGGCCCATGGCCCTGAGACCCCTTTGCAAAAAGCCGGCTTCCCACGGAGACAGTTTTCCTGAGGTGTAGACCCTCTCCCAAGTGGTTGTGGCAAGGTAAAGCCAATGCCCTCCACTTCTCTGGAAGAAACCACAGTGCCCAGCCATGTTCTAAGCCCTCCCATCCTCCCTGGGCTTCTGGCAGCAGGAGTGAAAAGTGAGGAGCAGAGCACTGGGACCCGTTTGACAAAAACCGGCTTCCCAAGGGAAAGTCTTTCTCCACGTGCAGACATGCTCCCAGGTGCCTGTGGCAAGGGGAAGGAAATGCCATACACTGACCTGGAAGAGACCACAGGGCCCAGGCACAGTCTGAACCCTTCCCTCAACCCGGCGGTTTTGCTAGCAGGAGTTCAAGCCCAACGAACACAGCCCGGAGACCCCTGGGGCAAAAACGGCTTCCGACGAACAATAGTTGCTTGCTGTGGAACACCTATCCCAAGTGGGGGTAGCCAGCTCAACAAAATGCCACACACCCAGGTGTAAGAAACAACATTGCCCAGTCATGGTCTAAGCCCCTCACCTCGTCCCTGTGCTTTGGGGAGCCGGAGGGACACCCGAGGCCCACGGCCCTGAGACTCCTTTGCAAAAAGCCGGCTTCCCATGGAGACAGTTTTCCTGAGGTGTAGACCCTCTCCCAAGTTGTTGTGGCAAGGTAAAGCCAATGCCCTCCACTTCTCTGGAAGAAACCACAGTGCCCAGCCATGTTCTAAGCCCTCCCATCCTCCCTGGCCTTCTGGCAGCAGGAGTGAAAAGAGAGGAGCAGAGCACTGGGACCCGTTTGACAAAAACTGGCTTCCCACGGGAAAGCCTTTCTCCACGTGCAGACATGCTCCCAGGTGCCTGTGGCAAGGGGAAGGAAATGCCATACACTGACCTGGAAGAGACCACAGGGCCCAGGCACAGTCTGAACCCTTCCCTCAACCCGGCGGTTTTGCTTGCAGGAGTTCACGCCCAACGAACACAGCCCGGAGACCCCTGGGGCAAAAACGGCTTCCGACGAACAATAGGTGCTTGCTGTGGAACACCTATCCCAAGTGGGGGTAGCCAGCTCAACAAAATGCCACACACCCAGGTGTAAGAAACAACATTGCCCAGGCATGGTCTAAGCCCCTCACCTCGTCCCTGTGCTTTGGGGAGCCGGAGGGACACCCGAGGCCCACGGCCCTGAGACCCCTTTGCAAAAAGCCGGCTTCCCACGGAAACAGTTTTCCTTAGGTGCAGACCCTCTCACAAGTGGTCGTGGCAAGGTAAAGCAAATGCCCTCCACTTCTCTGGAAGAAACCACAGTGCCCAGCCATGTTCTAAGCCCTCCCATCCTCCCTGGGCTTCTGGCAGCAGGAGTGAAAAGAGAGGAGCAGAGCACTGGGACCCGTTTGACAAAAACTGGCTTCCCACGGGAAAGCCTTTCTCCACGTGCAGACATGCTCCCAGGTGCCTGTGGCAAGGGGAAGGAAATGCCATACACTGACCTGGAAGAGACCACAGGGCCCAGGCGCAGTCTGAACCCTTCCCTCAACCCGGCGGTTTTGGTAGCAGGAGTTCAAGCCCAACGAACACAGCCCGGAGACCCCTGGGGCAAAAACGGCTTCCGACGAACAATAGGTGCTTGCTGTGGAACACCTATCCCAAGTGGGGGTAGCCAGCTCAACAAAATGCCACACACCCAGGTGTAAGAAACAACATTGCCCAGGCATGGTCTAAGCCCCTCACCTCGTCCCTGTGCTTTGGGGAGCCGGAGGGACACCCGAGGCCCACGGCCCTGAGACCCCTTTGCAAAAAGCCGGCTTCCCACGGAAACAGTTTTCCTGAGGTGTAGACCCTATCCCAAGTGGTTGTGGCAAGGTAAAGCCAATGCCCTCCACTTCTCTGGAAGAAACCACAGTGCCCAGCCATGTTCTAAGCCCTCCCATCCTCCCTGGGCTTCTGGCAGCAGGAGTGAAAAGAGAGGAGCAGAGCACTGGGACCCGTTTGACAAAAACCGGCTTCCCACGGGAAAGTCTTTCTCCACGTGCAGACATGCTCCCAGGTCTCTGGCAAGGGGAAGGAAATGCCATACACTGACCTGGAAGAGACCACAGGGCCCAGGCACAGTCTGAACCCTTCCCTCAACCCGGCGGTTTTGCTAGCAGGAGTTCAAGCCCAACGAACACAGCCCGGAGACCCCTGGGGCAAAAACGGCTTCCGACGAACAATAGGTGCTTGCTGTGGAACACCTATCCCAAGTGGGGGTAGCCAGCTCAACAAAATGCCACACACCAGGGTGTAAGAAACAACATTGCCCAGGCATGGTCTAAGCCCCTCACCTCGTCCCTGTGCTTTGGGGAGCCGGAGGGACACCCGAGGCCCACGGCCCTGAGACCCCTTTGCAAAAAGCCGGCTTCCCACGGAAACAGTTTTCCTGAGGTGTAGAACCTATCCCAAGTGGTTGTGGAAAGGTAAAGCCAATGCCCTCCACTTCTCCGGAAGAAACCACAGTGCCCAGCCATGTTCTAAGCCCTCCCATCCTCCCTGGGCTTCTGGCAGCAGGAGTGAAAAGAGAGGAGCAGAGCACTGGGACCCGTTTGACAAAAACCGGCTTCCCACGGGAAAGTCTTTCTCCACGTGCAGACATGCTCCCAGGTCTCTGGCAAGGGGAAGGAAATGCCATACACTGACCTGGAAGAGACCACAGGGCCCAGGCACAGTCTGAACCCTTCCCTCAACCCGGCGGTTTTGCTAGCAGGAGTTCAAGCCCAAGGAACACAGCCCGGAGACCCCTGGGGCAAAAACGGCGTCCGACGAACAATAGGTGCTTGCTGTGGAACACCTATCCCAAGTGGGGGTAGCCAGCTCAACAAAATGCCACACACCCAGGTGTAAGAAACAACATTGCCCAGGCATGGTCTAAGCCCCTCACCTCGTCCCTGTGCTTTGGGGAGCCGGAGGGACACACGAGGCCCATGGCCCTGAGACCCCTTTGCAAAAAGCCGGCTTCCCACGGAGACAGTTTTCCTGAGGTGTAGACCCTCTCCCAAGTGGTTGTGGCAAGGTAAAGCCAATGCCCTCCACTTCTCTGGAAGAAACCACAGTGCCCAGCCATGTTCTAAGCCCTCCCATCCTCCCTGGGCTTCTGGCAGCAGGAGTGAAAAGAGAGGAGCAGAGCACTGGGACCCGTTTGACAAAAACCGGCTTCCCACGGGAAAGTCTTTCTCCACGTGCAGACATGCTCCCAGGTGCCTGTGGCAAGGGGAAGGAAATGCCATACACTGACCTGGAAGAGACCACAGGGCCCAGGCACAGTCTGAACCCTTCCCGCAACCCGGCGGTTTTGCTAGCAGGAGTTCTAGCCCAACGAACACAGCCCGGAGACCCCTGGGTCGAAAACGGCTTCCGACGAACAATAGGTGCTTGCTGTGGAACACCTATCCCAAGTGGGGGTAGCTAGCTCAACAAAATGCCACACACCCAGGTGTAAGAAACAACATTGCCCAGGCATGGTCTAAGCCCCTCACCTCGTCCCTGTGCTTTGGGGAGCCGGAGGGACACCCGAGGCCCACGGCCCTGAGACCCCTTTGCAATAAGCCGGCTTCCCACGGAAACAGTTTTCCTGAGGTGCAGACCCTCTCACAAGTGGTTGTGGCAAGGTAAAGCCAATGCCCTCCACTTCTCTGGAAGAAACCCCAGTGCCCAGCCATGTTCTAAGCCCTCCCATCCTCCCTGGGCTTCTGGCAGGAGGAGTGAAAAGTGAGGAGCAGAGCACTGGGACCCGTTTGACAAAAACCGGCTTCCACGGGAAAGTCTTTCTCCACGTGCAGACATGCTCCCAGGTGCCTGTGGCAAGGGGAAGGAAATGCCATACACTGACCTGGAAGAGACCACAGGGCCCAGGCACAGTCTGAACCCTTCCCTCAACCCGGCGGTTTTGCTAGCAGGAGTTCAAGCCCAACGAACACAGCCCGGACACCCCTGGGGCAAAAACGGCTTCCGACGACCAATGGGTGCTTGCTGTGGAACACCTATCCCAAGTGGGGGTAGCCAGGTCAACAAAATGCCACACACCCAGGTGTAAGAAACAACATTGCCCAGGCATGGTCTAAGCCCCTCACCTCGTCCCTGTGCTTTGGGGAGCCGGAGGGACACGCGAAGCCCACGGCCCTGAGACCCCTTTGCAAAAAGCCGGCTTCCCACAGAAACAGTTTTCCTGAGGTGCAGACCCTCTCACAAGTGGTTGTGGCAAGGTAAAGCCAATGCCCTCCACTTCTCTGGAAGAAACCACAGTGCCCAGCCATGTTCTAAGCCCTCCCATCCTCCCTGGGCTTCTGGCAGCAGGAGTGAAAAGAGAGGAGCAGAGCACTGGGACCCGTTTGACAAAAACCGGCTTCCCACGGGAAAGTCTTTCTCCACGTGCAGACATGCTCCCAGGTCTCTGGCAAGGGGAAGGAAATGCCATACACTGACCTGGAAGAGACCACAGGGCCCAGGCACAGTCTGAACCCTTCCCTCAACCCGGCGGTTTTGCTAGCAGGAGTTCAAGCCCAACGAACACAGCCCGGAGACCCCTGGGGCAAAAACGGCTTCCGACGAACAATAGGTGCTTGCTGTGGAACACCTATCCCAAGTGGGGGTAGCCAGCTCAACAAAATGCCACACACCAGGGTGTAAGAAACAACATTGCCCAGGCATGGTCTAAGCCCCTCACCTCGTCCCTGTGCTTTGGGGAGCCGGAGGGACACCCGAGGCCCACGGCCCTGAGACCCCTTTGCAAAAAGCCGGCTTCCCACGGAAACAGTTTTCCTGAGGTGTAGAACCTATCCCAAGTGGTTGTGGAAAGGTAAAGCCAATGCCCTCCACTTCTCCGGAAGAAACCACAGTGCCCAGCCATGTTCTAAGCCCTCCCATCCTCCCTGGGCTTCTGGCAGCAGGAGTGAAAAGAGAGGAGCAGAGCACTGGGACCCGTTTGACAAAAACCGGCTTCCCACGGGAAAGTCTTTCTCCACGTGCAGACATGCTCCCAGGTCTCTGGCAAGGGGAAGGAAATGCCATACACTGACCTGGAAGAGACCACAGGGCCCAGGCACAGTCTGAACCCTTCCCTCAACCCGGCGGTTTTGCTAGCAGGAGTTCAAGCCCAAGGAACACAGCCCGGAGACCCCTGGGGCAAAAACGGCTTCCGACGAACAATAGGTGCTTGCTGTGGAACACCTATCCCAAGTGGGGGTAGCCAGCTCAACAAAATGCCACACACCCAGGTGTAAGAAACAACATTGCCCAGGCATGGTCTAAGCCCCTCACCTCGTCCCTGTGCTTTGGGGAGCCGGAGGGACACACGAGGCCCATGGCCCTGAGACCCCTTTGCAAAAAGCCGGCTTCCCACGGAGACAGTTTTCCTGAGGTGTAGACCCTCTCCCAAGTGGTTGTGGCAAGGTAAAGCCAATGCCCTCCACTTCTCTGGAAGAAACCACAGTGCCCAGCCATGTTCTAAGCCCTCCCATCCTCCCTGGGCTTCTGGCAGCAGGAGTGAAAAGAGAGGAGCAGAGCACTGGGACCCGTTTGACAAAAACCGGCTTCCCACGGGAAAGTCTTTCTCCACGTGCAGACATGCTCCCAGGTGCCTGTGGCAAGGGGAAGGAAATGCCATACACTGACCTGGAAGAGACCACAGGGCCCAGGCACAGTCTGAACCCTTCCCGCAACCCGGCGGTTTTGCTAGCAGGAGTTCTAGCCCAACGAACACAGCCCGGAGACCCCTGGGTCGAAAACGGCTTCCGACGAACAATAGGTGCTTGCTGTGGAACACCTATCCCAAGTGGGGGTAGCTAGCTCAACAAAATGCCACACACCCAGGTGTAAGAAACAACATTGCCCAGGCATGGTCTAAGCCCCTCACCTCGTCCCTGTGCTTTGGGGAGCCGGAGGGACACCCGAGGCCCACGGCCCTGAGACCCCTTTGCAATAAGCCGGCTTCCCACGGAAACAGTTTTCCTGAGGTGCAGACCCTCTCACAAGTGGTTGTGGCAAGGTAAAGCCAATGCCCTCCACTTCTCTGGAAGAAACCCCAGTGCCCAGCCATGTTCTAAGCCCTCCCATCCTCCCTGGGCTTCTGGCAGCAGGAGTGAAAAGTGAGGAGCAGAGCACTGGGACCCGTTTGACAAAAACCGGCTTCCACGGGAAAGTCTTTCTCCACGTGCAGACATGCTCCCAGGTGCCTGTGGCAAGGGGAAGGAAATGCCATACACTGACCTGGAAGAGACCACAGGGCCCAGGCACAGTCTGAACCCTTCCCTCAACCCGGCGGTTTTGCTAGCAGGAGTTCAAGCCCAACGAACACAGCCCGGACACCCCTGGGGCAAAAACGGCTTCCGACGACCAATGGGTGCTTGCTGTGGAACACCTATCCCAAGTGGGGGTAGCCAGGTCAACAAAATGCCACACACCCAGGTGTAAGAAACAACATTGCCCAGGCATGGTCTAAGCCCCTCACCTCGTCCCTGTGCTTTGGGGAGCCGGAGGGACACGCGAAGCCCACGGCCCTGAGACCCCTTTGCAAAAAGCCGGCTTCCCACAGAAACAGTTTTCCTGAGGTGCAGACCCTCTCACAAGTGGTTGTGGCAAGGTAAAGCCAATGCCCTCCACTTCTCTGGAAGAAACCACAGTGCCCAGCCATGTTCTAAGCCCTCCCATCCTCCCTGGGCTTCTGGCAGCAGGAGTGAAAAGAGAGGAGCAGAGCACTGGGACCCGTTTGACAAAAACCGGCTTCCCACAGGAAAGTCTTTCTCCACGTGCAGACATGCTCCCAGGTGCCTGTGGCAAGGGGAAGGAAATGCCATACACTGACCTGGAAGAGACCACAGGGCCCAGGCACAGTCTGAACCCTTCCCTCAACCCGGCGGTTTTGCTAGCAGGAGTTCAAGCCCAACGAACACAGCCCGGAGACCCCTGGGGCAAAAACGGCTTCCGACGAACAATAGGTGCTTGCTGTGGAACACCTATCCCAAGTGGGGGTAGCCAGCTCAACAAAATGCCACACACCCAGGTGTAAGAAACAACATTGCCCAGGCATGGTCTAAGCCCCTCACCTCGTCCCTGTGCTTTGGGGAGCCGGAGGGACACCCGAGGCCCACGGCCCTGAGACCCCTTGGCAAAAAGCCGGCTTCCCACGGAAACAGTTTTCCTTAGGTGCAGACCCTCTCACAAGTGGTTGTGGCAAGGTAAAGCAAATGCCCTCCACTTCTCTGGAAGAAACCACAGTGCCCAGCCATGTTCTAAGCCCTCCCATCCTCCCTGGGCTTCTGGCAGCAGGAGTGAAAAGAGAGGAGCAGAGCACTGGGACCCGTTTGACAAAAACTGGCTTCCCACGGGAAAGCCTTTCTCCACGTGCAGACATGCTCCCAGGTGCCTGTGGCAAGGGGAAGGAAATGCCATACACTGACCTGGAAGAGACCACAAGGCCCAGGCACAGTCTGAACCCTTCCCTCAACCCGGCGGTTTTGCTAGCAGGAGCTCAAGCCCAACGAACACAGCCCGGAGACCCCTGGGGCAAAAACGGCTTCCGACGAACAATAGGTGCTTGCTGTGGAACACCTATCCCAAGTGGGGGTAGCCAGCTCAACAAAATGCCACACCCCCAGGTGTAAGAAACAACATTGCCCAGGCATGGTCTAAGCCCCTCACCTCGTCCCTGTGCTTTCGGGAGCCGGAGGGACACCCGAGGCCCACGGCCCTGAGACCCCTTTGCAAAAAGCCGGCTTCCCACGGAAACAGTTTTCCTTAGGTGCAGACCCTATCCCAAGTGGTTGTGGCAAGGTAAAGCAAATGCCCTCCACTTCTCTGGAAGAAACCACAGTGCCCAGCCATGTTCTAAGCCCTCTCATCCCCCCTGGGCTTCTGGCAGCAGGAGTGAAAAGAGAGGAGCAGAGCACTGGGACCCGTTTGACAAAAACTGGCTTCCCACGGGAAAGCCTTTCTCCACGTGCAGACATGCTCCCAGGTGCCTGTGGCAAGGGGAAGGAAATGCCATACACTGACCTGGAAGAGACCACAGGGCCCAGGCACAGTCTGAACCCTTCCCTCAACCCGGCGGTTTTGCTAGCATGACTTCAAGCCCAACGAACACAGCCCGGAGACCCCTGGGTCAAAAACGGCTTCCGACGAACAATAGGTGCTTGCTGTGGAACACCTATCCCAAGTGGGGGTAGCCAGCTCAACAAAATGCCACACCCCCAGGTGTAAGAAACAACATTGCCCAGGCATGGTCTAAGCCCCTCACCTCGTCCCTGTGCTTTGGGGAGCCGGAGGGACACCCGAGACCCACGGCCCTGAGACCCCTTTGCAAAAAGCAGGCTTCCCACGGAAACAGTTTTCCTGAGGTGCAGACCCTATCCGAAGTGGTTGTGGCAAGGTAAAGCAAATGCCCTCCACTTCTCTGGAAGAAACCACAGTGCCCAGCCATGTTCTAAGCCCTCCCATCCTCCCTGGGCTTCTGGCAGCAGGAGTGAAAAGAGAGGAGCAGAGCACTGGGACCCGTTTGACAAAAACCGGCTTCCCACGGGAAAGTCTTTCTCCACGTGCAGACATGCTCCCAGGTGCCTGTGGCAAGGGGAAGGAAATGCTATACACTGACCTGGAAGAGACCACAGGGCCCAGGCACAGTCTGAACCCTTCCCTCAACCCGGTGGTTTTGCTAGCAGGAGTTCAAGCCCAACGAACACAGCCCGGAGACCCCTGGGGCAAAAACGGCTTCCGACGAACAATAGGTGCTTGCTGTGGAACACCTATCCCAAGTGGGGGTAGCCAGCTCAACAAAATGCCACACACCTAGGTGTAAGAAACAACATTGCCCAGGCATGATCTAAGCCCCTCACCTCGTCCCTGTGCTTTGGGGAGCCGGAGGGACACACGAGGCCCATGGCCCTGAGACCCCTTTGCAAAAAGCCGGCTTCCCACGGAAACAGTTTTCCTGAGGTGCAGACCCTATCCCAAGTGGTTGTGGCAAGGTAAAGCCAATGCCCTCCACTTCTCTGGAAGAAACCACAGTGCCCAGCCATGTTCTAAGCCCTCCCATCCTCCCTGGGCTTCTGGCAGCAGGAGTGAAAAGTGAGGAGCAGAGCACTGGGACCCGTTTGACAAAAACCGGCTTCCCAAGGGAAAGTCTTTCTCCACGTGCAGACATGCTCCCAGGTGCCTGTGGCAAGGGGAAGGAAATGCCATACACTGACCTGGAAGAGACCACAGGGCCCAGGCACAGACTGAACCCTTTCCTCAACCCGGCGGTTTGCTAGCAGGAGTTCAAGCCCAACGAACACAGCCCGGAGTCCCCTGGGGCAAAAACGGCTTCCGACGAACAATAGGTGCTTGCTGTGGAACACCTATCCCAAGTGGGGGTAGCCAGCTCAACAAAATGCCACACACCCAGGTGTAAGAAACAACATTGCCCAGGCATGGTCTAAGCCCCTCACCTCGTCCCTGTGCTTTGGGGAGCCGGAGGGACACCCGAGACCCACGGCCCTGAGACCCCTTTGCAAAAAGCCGGCTTCCCACGGAAACAGTTTTCCTGAGGTGCAGACCCTATCCCAAGTGGTTGTGGCAAGGTAAAGCCAATGCCCTCCACTTCTCTGGAAGAAACCACAGTGCCCAGCCATGTTCTAAGCCCTCCCATCCTCCCTGGGCTTCTGGCAGCAGGAGTGAAAAGTGAGGAGCAGAGCACTGGGACCCGTTTGACAAAAACCGGCTTCCACGGGAAAGTCTTTCTCCACGTGCAGACATGCTCCCAGGTGCCTGTGGCAACGGGAAGGAAATGCCATACACTGACCTGGAAGAGACCACAGGGCCCAGGCACAGTCTGAACCCTTCCCTCAACCCGGCGGTTTTGCTAGCAGGAGTTCAAGCCCAACGAACACAGCCTGGAGACCCCTGGGGCAAAAACGGCTTCCGACGAACAATAGGTGCTTGCTGTGGAACACCTATCCCAAGTGGGGGTAGCCAGCTCAACAAAATGCCACACACCCAGGTGTAAGAAACAACATTGTCCAGCCATGGTCTAAGCCCCTCACCTCGTCCCTGTGCTTTGGGGAGCCGGAGGGACACCCGAGGCCCATGGACCTGAGAACCCTTTGCAAAAAGCCGGCTTCCCACGGAAACAGTTTTCCTGAGGTGCAGACACTCTCACAAGTGGTTGTGGCAAGGTAAAGCAAATGCCCTCCACTTCTCTGGAAGAAACCACAGTGCCCAGCCATGTTCTAAGCCCTCCCATCCTCCCTGGGCTTCTGGCAGCAGGAGTGAAAAGAGAGGAGCAGAGCACTGGGACCCGTTTGACAAAACCGGCTTCCCACGGGAAAGTCTTTCTCCACGTGCAGACATGCTCCCAGGTGCCTGTGGCAAGGGGAAGGAAATGCCATACACTGACCTGGAAGAGACCACAGGGCCCAGGCACAGTCTGAACCCTTCCCTCAACCCGGCGGTTTTGCTAGCAGGAGTTCAAGCCCAACGAACACAGCCCGGAGACCCCTGGGGCAAAAACGGCTTCCGACGAACAATAGGTGCTTGCTGTGGAACACCTATCCCAAGTGGGGGTAGCCAGCTCAACAAAATGCCACACACCCAGGTGTAAGAAACAACATTGCCCAGGCATGGTCTAAGCCCCTCACCTCGTCCCTGTGCTTTGGGGAGCCGGAGGGACACCCGAGACCCACGGCCCTGAGACCCCTTTGCAAAAAGCCGGCTTCCCACGGAAACAGTTTTCCTGAGGTGCAGACCCTATCCCAAGTGGTTGTGGCAAGGTAAAGCCAATGCCCTCCACTTCTCTGGAAGAAACCACAGTGCCCAGCCATGTTCTAAGCCCTCCCATCCTCCCTGGGCTTCTGGCAGCAGGAGTGAAAAGAGAGGAGCAGAGCACTGGGACCCGTTTGACAAAAACCGGCTTCCCACGGGAAAGTCTTTCTCCACGTGCAGACATGATCCCAGGTGCCTGTGGCAAGGGGAAGGAAATGCCATACACTGACCTGGAAGAGACCACAGGGCCCAGGCACAGTCTGAACCCTTCCCTCAACCCGGCGGTTTTGCTAGCAGGAGTTCAAGCCCAACGAACACAGCCCGGAGACCCCTGGGGCAAAAACGGCTTCCGACGAACAATAGGTGCTTGCTGTGGAACACCTATCCCAAGTGGGGGTAGCCAGCTCAACAAAATGCCACACACCCAGGTGTAAGAAACAACATTGCCCAGGCATGGTCTAAGCCCCTCACCTCGTCCCTGTGCTTTGGGGAGCCGGAGGGACACACGAGGCCCACGGCCCTGAGACCCCTTTGCAAAAAGCAGGCTTCCCACGGAAACAGTTTTCCTGAGGTGCAGACCCTATCCCAAGTGGTTGTGGCAAGGTAAAGCCAATGCCCTCCACTTCTCTGGAAGAAACCACAGTGCCCAGCCATGTTCTAAGCCCTCCCATCCTCCCTGGGCTTCTGGCAGCAGGAGTGAAAAGAGAGGAGCAGAGCACTGGGACCCGTTTGACAAAAACCGGCTTCCCACGGGAAAGTCTTTCTCCACGTGCAGACATGCTCCCAGGTGCCTGTGGCAAGGGGAAGGAAATGCCATACACTGACCTGGAAGAGACCACAGGGCCCAGACACAGTCTGAACCCTTCCCTCAACCCGGCGGTTTTGCTAGCAGGAGTTCAAGCCCAACGAACACATCCCGGAGACCCCTGGGGCAAAAACGGCTTCCGACGAACAATAGGTGCTTGCTGTGGAACACCTTTCCCAAGTGGGGGTAGCCAGCTCAACAAAATGCCACACACCCAGGTGTAAGAAACAACATTGCCCAGGCATGGTCTAAGCCCCTCACCTCGTCCCTGTGCTTTGGGGAGCCGGAGGGACACCCGAGGCCCACGGCCCTGAGACCCCTTTGCAAAAAGCCGGCTTCCCACGGAAACAGTTTTCCTTAGGTGCAGACCCTCTCACAAGTGGTTGTGGCAAGGTAAAGCAAATGCCCTCCACTTCTGTGGAAGAAACCACAGTGCCCAGCCATGTTCTAAGCCCTCCCATCCTCCCTGGGCTTCTGGCAGCAGGAGTGAAAAGAGAGGAGCAGAGCACTGGGACCCGTTTGACAAAAACTGGCTTCCCACGGGAAAGCCTTTCTCCACGTGCAGACATGCTCCCAGGTGCCTGTGGCAAGGGGAAGGAAATGCCATACACTGACCTGGAAGAGACCACAAGGCCCAGGCACAGTCTGAACCCTTCCCTCAACCCGGCGGTTTTGCTAGCAGGAGCTCAAGCCCAACGAACACAGCCCGGAGACCCCTGGGGCAAAAACGGCTTCCGACGAACAATAGGTGCTTGCTGTGGAACACCTATCCCAAGTGGGGGTAGCCAGCTCAACAAAATGCCACACCCCCAGGTGTAAGAAACAACATTGCCCAGGCATGGTCTAAGCCCCTCACCTCGTCCCTGTGCTTTCGGGAGCCGGAGGGACACCCGAGGCCCACGGCCCTGAGACCCCTTTGCAAAAAGCCGGCTTCCCACGGAAACAGTTTTCCTTAGGTGCAGACCCTATCCCAAGTGGTTGTGGCAAGGTAAAGCAAATGCCCTCCACTTCTCTGGAAGAAACCACAGTGCCCAGCCATGTTCTAAGCCCTCCCATCCCCCCTGGGCTTCTGGCAGCAGGAGTGAAAAGAGAGGAGCAGAGCACTGGGACCCGTTTGACAAAAACTGGCTTCCCACGGGAAAGCCTTTCTCCACGTGCAGACATGCTCCCAGGTGCCTGTGGCAAGGGGAAGGAAATGCCATACACTGACCTGGAAGAGACCACAGGGCCCAGGCACAGTCTGAACCCTTCCCTCAACCCGGCGGTTTTGCTAGCATGACTTCAAGCCCAACGAACACAGCCCGGAGACCCCTGGGTCAAAAACGGCTTCCGACGAACAATAGGTGCTTGCTGTGGAACACCTATCCCAAGTGGGGGTAGCCAGCTCAACAAAATGCCACACCCCCAGGTGTAAGAAACAACATTGCCCAGGCATGGTCTAAGCCCCTCACCTCGTCCCTGTGCTTTGGGGAGCCGGAGGGACACCCGAGACCCACGGCCCTGAGACCCCTTTGCAAAAAGCAGGCTTCCCACGGAAACAGTTTTCCTGAGGTGCAGACCCTATCCGAAGTGGTTGTGGCAAGGTAAAGCAAATGCCCTCCACTTCTCTGGAAGAAACCACAGTGCCCAGCCATGTTCTAAGCCCTCCCATCCTCCCTGGGCTTCTGGCAGCAGGAGTGAAAAGAGAGGAGCAGAGCACTGGGACCCGTTTGACAAAAACCGGCTTCCCACGGGAAAGTCTTTCTCCACGTGCAGACATGCTCCCAGGTGCCTGTGGCAAGGGGAAGGAAATGCTATACACTGACCTGGAAGAGACCACAGGGCCCAGGCACAGTCTGAACCCTTCCCTCAACCCGGTGGTTTTGCTAGCAGGAGTTCAAGCCCAACGAACACAGCCCGGAGACCCCTGGGGCAAAAACGGCTTCCGACGAACAATAGGTGCTTGCTGTGGAACACCTATCCCAAGTGGGGGTAGCCAGCTCAACAAAATGCCACACACCTAGGTGTAAGAAACAACATTGCCCAGGCATGATCTAAGCCCCTCACCTCGTCCCTGTGCTTTGGGGAGCCGGAGGGACACACGAGGCCCATGGCCCTGAGACCCCTTTGCAAAAAGCCGGCTTCCCACGGAAACAGTTTTCCTGAGGTGCAGACCCTATCCCAAGTGGTTGTGGCAAGGTAAAGCCAATGCCCTCCACTTCTCTGGAAGAAACCACAGTGCCCAGCCATGTTCTAAGCCCTCCCATCCTCCCTGGGCTTCTGGCAGCAGGAGTGAAAAGTGAGGAGCAGAGCACTGGGACCCGTTTGACAAAAACCGGCTTCCCAAGGGAAAGTCTTTCTCCACGTGCAGACATGCTCCCAGGTGCCTGTGGCAAGGGGAAGGAAATGCCATACACTGACCTGGAAGAGACCACAGGGCCCAGGCACAGTCTGAACCCTTTCCTCAACCCGGCGGTTTTGCTAGCAGGAGTTCAAGCCCAACGAACACAGCCCGGAGTCCCCTGGGGCAAAAACGGCTTCCGACGAACAATAGGTGCTTGCTGTGGAACACCTATCCCAAGTGGGGGTAGCCAGCTCAACAAAATGCCACACACCCAGGTGTAAGAAACAACATTGCCCAGGCATGGTCTAAGCCCCTCACCTCGTCCCTGTGCTTTGGGGAGCCGGAGGGACACCCGAGACCCACGGCCCTGAGACCCCTTTGCAAAAAGCCGGCTTCCCACGGAAACAGTTTTCCTGAGGTGCAGACCCTATCCCAAGTGGTTGTAGCAAGGTAAAGCCAATGCCCTCCACTTCTCTGGAAGAAACCACAGTGCCCAGCCATGTTCTAAGCCCTCCCATCCTCCCTGGGCTTCTGGCAGCAGGAGTGAAAAGTGAGGAGCAGAGCACTGGGACCCGTTTGACAAAAACCGGCTTCCACGGGAAAGTCTTTCTCCACGTGCAGACATGCTCCCAGGTGCCTGTGGCAAGGGGAAGGAAATGCCATACACTGACCTGGAAGAGACCACAGGGCCCAGGCACAGTCTGAACCCTTCCCTCAACCCGGCGGTTTTGCTAGCAGGAGTTCAAGCCCAACGAACACAGCCTGGAGACCCCTGGGGCAAAAACGGCTTCCGACGAACAATAGGTGCTTGCTGTGGAATACCTATCCCAAGTGGGGGTAGCCAGCTCAACAAAATGCCACACACCCAGGTGTAAGAAACAACATTGTCCAGCCATGGTCTAAGCCCCTCACCTCGTCCCTGTGCTTTGGGGAGCCGGAGGGACACCCGAGGCCCATGGACCTGAGAACCCTTTGCAAAAAGCCGGCTTCCCACGGAAACAGTTTTCCTGAGGTGCAGACACTCTCACAAGTGGTTGTGGCAAGGTAAAGCAAATGCCCTCCACTTCTCTGGAAGAAACCACAGTGCCCAGCCATGTTCTAAGCCCTCCCATCCTCCCTGGGCTTCTGGCAGCAGGAGTGAAAAGAGAGGAGCAGAGCACTGGGACCCGTTTGACAAAACCGGCTTCCCACGGGAAAGTCTTTCTCCACGTGCAGACATGCTCCCAGGTGCCTGTGGCAAGGGGAAGGAAATGCCATACACTGACCTGGAAGAGACCACAGGGCCCAGGCACAGTCTGAACCCTTCCCTCAACCCGGCGGTTTTGCTAGCAGGAGTTCAAGCCCAACGAACACAGCCCGGAGACCCCTGGGGCAAAAACGGCTTCCGACGAACAATAGGTGCTTGCTGTGGAACACCTATCCCAAGTGGGGGTAGCCAGCTCAACAAAATGCCACACACCCAGGTGTAAGAAACAACATTGCCCAGGCATGGTCTAAGCCCCTCACCTCGTCCCTGTGCTTTGGGGAGCCGGAGGGACACCCGAGACCCACGGCCCTGAGACCCCTTTGCAAAAAGCCGGCTTCCCACGGAAACAGTTTTCCTGAGGTGCAGACCCTATCCCAAGTGGTTGTGGCAAGGTAAAGCCAATGCCCTCCACTTCTCTGGAAGAAACCACAGTGCCCAGCCATGTTCTAAGCCCTCCCATCCTCCCTGGGCTTCTGGCAGCAGGAGTGAAAAGAGAGGAGCAGAGCACTGGGACCCGTTTGACAAAAACCGGCTTCCCACGGGAAAGTCTTTCTCCACGTGCAGACATGCTCCCAGGTGCCTGTGGCAAGGGGAAGGAAATGCCATACACTGACCTGGAAGAGACCACAGGGCCCAGGCACAGTCTGAACCCATCCCTCAACCCGGCGGTTTTGCTAGCAGGAGTTCAAGCCCAACGAACACAGCCCGGAGACCCCTGGGGCAAAAACGGCTTCCGACGAACAATAGGTGCTTGCTGTGGAACACCTATCCCAAGTGGGGGTAGCCAGCTCAACAAAATGCCACACACCCAGGTGTAAGAAACAACATTGCCCAGGCATGGTCTAAGCCCCTCACCTCGTCCCTGTGCTTTGGGGAGCCGGAGGGACACCCGAGGCCCACGGCCCTGAGACCCCTTTGCAAAAAGCAGGCTTCCCACGGAAACAGTTTTCCTGAGGTGCAGACCCTATCCCAAGTGGTTGTGGCAAGGTAAAGCCAATGCCCTCCACTTCTCTGGAAGAAACCACAGTGCCCAGCCATGTTCTAAGCCCTCCCATCCTCCCTGGGCTTCTGGCAGCAGGAGTGAAAAGAGAGGAGCAGAGCACTGGGACCCGTTTGACAAAAACCGGCTTCCCACGGGAAAGTCTTTCTCCACGTGCAGACATGCTCCCAGGTGCCTGTGGCAAGGGGAAGGAAATGCCATACACTGACCTGGAAGAGACCACAGGGCCCAGACACAGTCTGAACCCTTCCCTCAACCCGGCGGTTTTGCTAGCAGGAGTTCAAGCCCAACGAACACATCCCGGAGACCCCTGGGGCAAAAACGGCTTCCGACGAACAATAGGTGCTTGCTGTGGAACACCTTTCCCAAGTGGGGGTAGCCAGCTCAACAAAATGCCACACACCCAGGTGTAAGAAACAACATTGCCCAGGCATGGTCTAAGCCCCTCACCTCGTCCCTGTGCTTTGGGGAGCCGGAGGGACACCCGAGGCCCACGGCCCTGAGACCCCTTTGCAAAAAGCCGGCTTCCCTCGGAAACAGTTTTCCTGAGGTGCAGACCCTCTCACAAGTGGTTGTGGCAAGGTAAAGCCAATGCCCTCCACTTCTCTGGAAGAAACCCCAGTGCCCAGCCATGTTCTAAGCCCTCCCATCCTCCCTGGGCTTCTGGCAGCAGGAGTGAAAAGAGAGGACCAGAGCACTGGGACCCGTTTGACAAAAACCGGCTTCCCACGGGAAAGTCTTTCTCCACGTGCAGACATGCTCCCAGGTGCCTGTGGAAAGGGGAAGGAAATGCCATACACTGACCTGGAAGAGACCACAGGGCCCAGGCACAGTCTGAACCCTTCCCTCAACCCGGCGGTTTTGCTAGCAGGAGTTCTACCCCAACGAACACAGCCCGGAGACCCCTGGGGCAAAAACGGCTTCCGACGAACAATAGGTGCTTGCTGTGGAACACCTATCCCAAGTGGGGGTAGCCAGCTCAACAAAATGCCACACCCCCAGGTGTAAGAAACAACATTGCCCAGGCATGGTCTAAGCCCCTCACCTCGTCCCTGTGCTTTGGGGAGCCGGAGGGACACCCGAGGCCCACGGCCCTGAGACCCCTTTGCAAAAAGCCGGCTTCCCACGGAAACAGTTTTCCTGAGGTACAGACCCTATCCCAAGTGGTTGTGGCAAGGTAAAGCAAATGCCCTCCACTTCTCTGGAAGAAACCACAGTGCCCAGCCATGTTCTAAGCCCTCCCATCCTCCCTGGGCTTCTGGCAGCAGGAGTGAAAAGAGAGGAGCAGAGCACTGGGACCCGTTTGACAAAAACCGGCTTCCCACGGGAAAGTCTTTCTCCACGTGCAGACATGCTCCCAGGTGCCTGAGGCAAGGGGAAGGAAATGCCATACACTGACCTGGAAGAGACCACAGGGCCCAGGCACAGTCTGAACCCTTCCCTCAACCCGGCGGTTTTGCTAGCAGGAGTTCAACCCCAACGAACACAGCCCGGAGACCCCTGGGGCAAAAACGGCTTCCGACGAACAATAGGTGCTTGCTGTGGAACACCTATCCCAAGTGGGGGTAGCCAGCTCAACAAAATGCCACACACCCAGGTGTAAGAAACAACATTGCCCAGGCATGGTCTAAGCCCCTCACCTCGTCCCTGTGCTTTGGGGAGCCGGAGGGACACCCGAGGCCCACGGCCCTGAGACCCCTTTGCAAAAAGCCGGCTTCCCACGGAAACAGTTTTCCTGAGGTGCAGACCCTCTCACAAGTGCTTGTGGCAAGGTAAAGCCAATGCCCTCCACTTCTCTGGAAGAAACCACAGTGCCCAGCCATGTTCTAAGCCCTCCCATCCTCCCTGGGCTTCTGGCAGCAGGAGTGAAAAGAGAGGAGCAGAGCACTGGGACCCGTTTGACAAAAACCAGCTTCCACGGGAATGTCTTTCTCCACGTGCAGACATGCTTCCAGGTGCCTGTGGCAAGGGGAAGGAAATGCCATACACTGACCTGGAAGAGACCACAGGGCCCAGGCACAGTCTGAACCCTTCCCTCAACCCGGCGGTTTTGCTAGCAGGAGTTCTAGCCCAACGAACACAGCCCGGAGACCCCTGGGGCAAAAACGGCTTCCGACGAACAATAGGTGCTTGCTGTGGAACACCTATCCCAAGTGGGGGTAGCCAGCTCAACAAAATGCCACACACCCAGGTGTAAGAAACAACATTGCCCAGGCATGGTCTAAGCCCCTCACCTCGTCCCTGTGCTTTGGGGAGCCGGAGGGACACCCGAGGCCCACGGCCCTGAGACCCCTTTGCAAAAAGCCGGCTTCCCACGGAAACAGTTTTCCTTAGGTGCAGACCCTCTCACAAGTGGTTGTGGCAAGGTAAAGCCAGTGCCCTCCACTTCTCTGGAAGAAACCCCAGTGCCCAGCCATGTTCTAAGCCCTCCCATCCTCCCTGGGCTTCTGGCAGCAGGAGTGAAAAGAGAGGAGCAGAGCACTGGGACCCGTTTGACAAAAACCGGCTTCCCACGGGAAAGTCTTTCTCCACGTGCAGACATGCTCCCAGGTGCCTGTGGCAAGGGGAAGGAAATGCCATACACTGACCTGGAAGAGACCACAGGGCCCAGGCACAGTCTGAACCCTTCCCTCAACCCGGCGGTTTTGCTAGCAGGAGTTCTAGCCCAACGAACACAGCCCGGAGACCCCTGGGGCAAAAACGGCTTCCGACGAACAATAGGTGCTTGCTGTGGAACACCTATCCCAAGTGGGGGTAGCCAGCTCAACAAAATGCCACACACCCAGGTGTAAGAAACAACATTGCCCAGGCATGGTCTAAGCCCCTCACCTCGTCCCTGTGCTTTGGGGAGCCGGAGGGACACCCGAGGCCCATGGCCCTGTGACCCCTTTGCAAAAAGCCGGCTTCCCACGGAAACAGTTTTCCTGAGGTGCAGACCCTCTCACAAGTGGTTGTGGCAAGGTAAAGCCAATGCCCTCCACTTCTCTGGAAGAAACCACAGTGCCCAGCCATGTTCTAAGCCCTCCCATCCTCCCTGGGCTTCTGGCAGCAGGAGTGAAAAGAGAGGAGCAGAGCACTGGGACCCGTTTGACAAAAACCGGCTTCCCACGGGAAAGTCTTTCTCCACGTGCAGACATGCTCCCAGGTGCCTGTGGCAAGGGGAAGGAAATGCCATACACTGACCTGGAAGAGACCACAGGGCCCAGACACAGTCTGAACCCTTCCCTCAACCCGGCGGTTTTGCTAGCAGGAGTTCAAGCCCAACGAACACATCCCGGAGACCCCTGGGGCAAAAACGGCTTCCGACGAACAATAGGTGCTTGCTGTGGAACACCTTTCCCAAGTGGGGGTAGCCAGCTCAACAAAATGCCACACACCCAGGTGTAAGAAACAACATTGCCCAGGCATGGTCTAAGCCCCTCACCTCGTCCCTGTGCTTTGGGGAGCCGGAGGGACACCCGAGGCCCACGGCCCTGAGACCCCTTTGCAAAAAGCCGGCTTCCCACGGAAACAGTTTTCCTTAGGTGCAGACCCTCTCACAAGTGGTTGTGGCAAGGTAAAGCAAATGCCCTCCACTTCTCTGGAAGAAACCACAGTGCCCAGCCATGTTCTAAGCCCTCCCATCCTCCCTGGGCTTCTGGCAGCAGGAGTGAAAAGAGAGGAGCAGAGCACTGGGACCCGTTTGACAAAAACTGGCTTCCCACGGGAAAGCCTTTCTCCACGTGCAGACATGCTCCCAGGTGCCTGTGGCAAGGGGAAGGAAATGCCATACACTGACCTGGAAGAGACCACAAGGCCCAGGCACAGTCTGAACCCTTCCCTCAACCCGGCGGTTTTGCTAGCAGGAGCTCAAGCCCAACGAACACAGCCCGGAGACCCCTGGGGCAAAAACGGCTTCCGACGAACAATAGGTGCTTGCTGTGGAACACCTATCCCAAGTGGGGGTAGCCAGCTCAACAAAATGCCACACCCCCAGGTGTAAGAAACAACATTGCCCAGGCATGGTCTAAGCCCCTCACCTCGTCCCTGTGCTTTCGGGAGCCGGAGGGACACCCGAGGCCCACGGCCCTGAGACCCCTTTGCAAAAAGCCGGCTTCCCACGGAAACAGTTTTCCTTAGGTGCAGACCCTATCCCAAGTGGTTGTGGCAAGGTAAAGCAAATGCCCTCCACTTCTCTGGAAGAAACCACAGTGCCCAGCCATGTTCTAAGCCCTCCCATCCCCCCTGGGCTTCTGGCAGCAGGAGTGAAAAGAGAGGAGCAGAGCACTGGGACCCGTTTGACAAAAACTGGCTTCCCACGGGAAAGCCTTTCTCCACGTGCAGACATGCTCCCAGGTGCCTGTGGCAAGGGGAAGGAAATGCCATACACTGACCTGGAAGAGACCACAGGGCCCAGGCACAGTCTGAACCCTTCCCTCAACCCGGCGGTTTTGCTAGCATGACTTCAAGCCCAACGAACACAGCCCGGAGACCCCTGGGTCAAAAACGGCTTCCGACGAACAATAGGTGCTTGCTGTGGAACACCTATCCCAAGTGGGGGTAGCCAGCTCAACAAAATGCCACACCCCCAGGTGTAAGAAACAACATTGCCCAGGCATGGTCTAAGCCCCTCACCTCGTCCCTGTGCTTTGGGGAGCCGGAGGGACACCCGAGACCCACGGCCCTGAGACCCCTTTGCAAAAAGCAGGCTTCCCACGGAAACAGTTTTCCTGAGGTGCAGACCCTATCCGAAGTGGTTGTGGCAAGGTAAAGCAAATGCCCTCCACTTCTCTGGAAGAAACCACAGTGCCCAGCCATGTTCTAAGCCCTCCCATCCTCCCTGGGCTTCTGGCAGCAGGAGTGAAAAGAGAGGAGCAGAGCACTGGGACCCGTTTGACAAAAACCGGCTTCCCACGGGAAAGTCTTTCTCCACGTGCAGACATGCTCCCAGGTGCCTGTGGCAAGGGGAAGGAAATGCTATACACTGACCTGGAAGAGACCACAGGGCCCAGGCACAGTCTGAACCCTTCCCTCAACCCGGTGGTTTTGCTAGCAGGAGTTCAAGCCCAACGAACACAGCCCGGAGACCCCTGGGGCAAAAACGGCTTCCGACGAACAATAGGTGCTTGCTGTGGAACACCTATCCCAAGTGGGGGTAGCCAGCTCAACAAAATGCCACACACCTAGGTGTAAGAAACAACATTGCCCAGGCATGATCTAAGCCCCTCACCTCGTCCCTGTGCTTTGGGGAGCCGGAGGGACACACGAGGCCCATGGCCCTGAGACCCCTTTGCAAAAAGCCGGCTTCCCACGGAAACAGTTTTCCTGAGGTGCAGACCCTATCCCAAGTGGTTGTGGCAAGGTAAAGCCAATGCCCTCCACTTCTCTGGAAGAAACCACAGTGCCCAGCCATGTTCTAAGCCCTCCCATCCTCCCTGGGCTTCTGGCAGCAGGAGTGAAAAGTGAGGAGCAGAGCACTGGGACCCGTTTGACAAAAACCGGCTTCCCAAGGGAAAGTCTTTCTCCACGTGCAGACATGCTCCCAGGTGCCTGTGGCAAGGGGAAGGAAATGCCATACACTGACCTGGAAGAGACCACAGGGCCCAGGCACAGTCTGAACCCTTTCCTCAACCCGGCGGTTTTGCTAGCAGGAGTTCAAGCCCAACGAACACAGCCCGGAGTCCCCTGGGGCAAAAACGGCTTCCGACGAACAATAGGTGCTTGCTGTGGAACACCTATCCCAAGTGGGGGTAGCCAGCTCAACAAAATGCCACACACCCAGGTGTAAGAAACAACATTGCCCAGGCATGGTCTAAGCCCCTCACCTCGTCCCTGTGCTTTGGGGAGCCGGAGGGACACCCGAGACCCACGGCCCTGAGACCCCTTTGCAAAAAGCCGGCTTCCCACGGAAACAGTTTTCCTGAGGTGCAGACCCTATCCCAAGTGGTTGTAGCAAGGTAAAGCCAATGCCCTCCACTTCTCTGGAAGAAACCACAGTGCCCAGCCATGTTCTAAGCCCTCCCATCCTCCCTGGGCTTCTGGCAGCAGGAGTGAAAAGTGAGGAGCAGAGCACTGGGACCCGTTTGACAAAAACCGGCTTCCACGGGAAAGTCTTTCTCCACGTGCAGACATGCTCCCAGGTGCCTGTGGCAAGGGGAAGGAAATGCCATACACTGACCTGGAAGAGACCACAGGGCCCAGGCACAGTCTGAACCCTTCCCTCAACCCGGCGGTTTTGCTAGCAGGAGTTCAAGCCCAACGAACACAGCCTGGAGACCCCTGGGGCAAAAACGGCTTCCGACGAACAATAGGTGCTTGCTGTGGAATACCTATCCCAAGTGGGGGTAGCCAGCTCAACAAAATGCCACACACCCAGGTGTAAGAAACAACATTGTCCAGCCATGGTCTAAGCCCCTCACCTCGTCCCTGTGCTTTGGGGAGCCGGAGGGACACCCGAGGCCCATGGACCTGAGAACCCTTTGCAAAAAGCCGGCTTCCCACGGAAACAGTTTTCCTGAGGTGCAGACACTCTCACAAGTGGTTGTGGCAAGGTAAAGCAAATGCCCTCCACTTCTCTGGAAGAAACCACAGTGCCCAGCCATGTTCTAAGCCCTCCCATCCTCCCTGGGCTTCTGGCAGCAGGAGTGAAAAGAGAGGAGCAGAGCACTGGGACCCGTTTGACAAAACCGGCTTCCCACGGGAAAGTCTTTCTCCACGTGCAGACATGCTCCCAGGTGCCTGTGGCAAGGGGAAGGAAATGCCATACACTGACCTGGAAGAGACCACAGGGCCCAGGCACAGTCTGAACCCTTCCCTCAACCCGGCGGTTTTGCTAGCAGGAGTTCAAGCCCAACGAACACAGCCCGGAGACCCCTGGGGCAAAAACGGCTTCCGACGAACAATAGGTGCTTGCTGTGGAACACCTATCCCAAGTGGGGGTAGCCAGCTCAACAAAATGCCACACACCCAGGTGTAAGAAACAACATTGCCCAGGCATGGTCTAAGCCCCTCACCTCGTCCCTGTGCTTTGGGGAGCCGGAGGGACACCCGAGACCCACGGCCCTGAGACCCCTTTGCAAAAAGCCGGCTTCCCACGGAAACAGTTTTCCTGAGGTGCAGACCCTATCCCAAGTGGTTGTGGCAAGGTAAAGCCAATGCCCTCCACTTCTCTGGAAGAAACCACAGTGCCCAGCCATGTTCTAAGCCCTCCCATCCTCCCTGGGCTTCTGGCAGCAGGAGTGAAAAGAGAGGAGCAGAGCACTGGGACCCGTTTGACAAAAACCGGCTTCCCACGGGAAAGTCTTTCTCCACGTGCAGACATGCTCCCAGGTGCCTGTGGCAAGGGGAAGGAAATGCCATACACTGACCTGGAAGAGACCACAGGGCCCAGGCACAGTCTGAACCCATCCCTCAACCCGGCGGTTTTGCTAGCAGGAGTTCAAGCCCAACGAACACAGCCCGGAGACCCCTGGGGCAAAAACGGCTTCCGACGAACAATAGGTGCTTGCTGTGGAACACCTATCCCAAGTGGGGGTAGCCAGCTCAACAAAATGCCACACACCCAGGTGTAAGAAACAACATTGCCCAGGCATGGTCTAAGCCCCTCACCTCGTCCCTGTGCTTTGGGGAGCCGGAGGGACACCCGAGGCCCACGGCCCTGAGACCCCTTTGCAAAAAGCAGGCTTCCCACGGAAACAGTTTTCCTGAGGTGCAGACCCTATCCCAAGTGGTTGTGGCAAGGTAAAGCCAATGCCCTCCACTTCTCTGGAAGAAACCACAGTGCCCAGCCATGTTCTAAGCCCTCCCATCCTCCCTGGGCTTCTGGCAGCAGGAGTGAAAAGAGAGGAGCAGAGCACTGGGACCCGTTTGACAAAAACCGGCTTCCCACGGGAAAGTCTTTCTCCACGTGCAGACATGCTCCCAGGTGCCTGTGGCAAGGGGAAGGAAATGCCATACACTGACCTGGAAGAGACCACAGGGCCCAGACACAGTCTGAACCCTTCCCTCAACCCGGCGGTTTTGCTAGCAGGAGTTCAAGCCCAACGAACACATCCCGGAGACCCCTGGGGCAAAAACGGCTTCCGACGAACAATAGGTGCTTGCTGTGGAACACCTTTCCCAAGTGGGGGTAGCCAGCTCAACAAAATGCCACACACCCAGGTGTAAGAAACAACATTGCCCAGGCATGGTCTAAGCCCCTCACCTCGTCCCTGTGCTTTGGGGAGCCGGAGGGACACCCGAGGCCCACGGCCCTGAGACCCCTTTGCAAAAAGCCGGCTTCCCTCGGAAACAGTTTTCCTGAGGTGCAGACCCTCTCACAAGTGGTTGTGGCAAGGTAAAGCCAATGCCCTCCACTTCTCTGGAAGAAACCCCAGTGCCCAGCCATGTTCTAAGCCCTCCCATCCTCCCTGGGCTTCTGGCAGCAGGAGTGAAAAGAGAGGACCAGAGCACTGGGACCCGTTTGACAAAAACCGGCTTCCCACGGGAAAGTCTTTCTCCACGTGCAGACATGCTCCCAGGTGCCTGTGGAAAGGGGAAGGAAATGCCATACACTGACCTGGAAGAGACCACAGGGCCCAGGCACAGTCTGAACCCTTCCCTCAACCCGGCGGTTTTGCTAGCAGGAGTTCTACCCCAACGAACACAGCCCGGAGACCCCTGGGGCAAAAACGGCTTCCGACGAACAATAGGTGCTTGCTGTGGAACACCTATCCCAAGTGGGGGTAGCCAGCTCAACAAAATGCCACACCCCCAGGTGTAAGAAACAACATTGCCCAGGCATGGTCTAAGCCCCTCACCTCGTCCCTGTGCTTTGGGGAGCCGGAGGGACACCCGAGGCCCACGGCCCTGAGACCCCTTTGCAAAAAGCCGGCTTCCCACGGAAACAGTTTTCCTGAGGTACAGACCGTATCCCAAGTGGTTGTGGCAAGGTAAAGCAAATGCCCTCCACTTCTCTGGAAGAAACCACAGTGCCCAGCCATGTTCTAAGCCCTCCCATCCTCCCTGGGCTTCTGGCAGCAGGAGTGAAAAGAGAGGAGCAGAGCACTGGGACCCGTTTGACAAAAACCGGCTTCCCACGGGAAAGTCTTTCTCCACGTGCAGACATGCTCCCAGGTGCCTGAGGCAAGGGGAAGGAAATGCCATACACTGACCTGGAAGAGACCACAGGGCCCAGGCACAGTCTGAACCCTTCCCTCAACCCGGCGGTTTTGCTAGCAGGAGTTCAACCCCAACGAACACAGCCCGGAGACCCCTGGGGCAAAAACGGCTTCCGACGAACAATAGGTGCTTGCTGTGGAACACCTATCCCAAGTGGGGGTAGCCAGCTCAACAAAATGCCACACACCCAGGTGTAAGAAACAACATTGCCCAGGCATGGTCTAAGCCCCTCACCTCGTCCCTGTGCTTTGGGGAGCCGGAGGGACACCCGAGGCCCACGGCCCTGAGACCCCTTTGCAAAAAGCCGGCTTCCCACGGAAACAGTTTTCCTGAGGTGCAGACCCTCTCACAAGTGCTTGTGGCAAGGTAAAGCCAATGCCCTCCACTTCTCTGGAAGAAACCACAGTGCCCAGCCATGTTCTAAGCCCTCCCATCCTCCCTGGGCTTCTGGCAGCAGGAGTGAAAAGAGAGGAGCAGAGCACTGGGACCCGTTTGACAAAAACCAGCTTCCACGGGAATGTCTTTCTCCACGTGCAGACATGCTTCCAGGTGCCTGTGGCAAGGGGAAGGAAATGCCATACACTGACCTGGAAGAGACCACAGGGCCCAGGCACAGTCTGAACCCTTCCCTCAACCCGGCGGTTTTGCTAGCAGGAGTTCTAGCCC
The DNA here is from genome assembly GCF_024610735.1 of Ursus americanus. NCBI lineage: Eukaryota > Metazoa > Chordata > Mammalia > Carnivora > Ursidae > Ursus > Ursus americanus. The sequence continues at coordinate 116,664 of NW_028273701.1, read as the reverse complement.
AACGAACACAGCCCGGAGACCCCTGGGGCAAAAACGGCTTCCGACGAACAATAGGTGCTTGCTGTGGAACACCTATCCCAAGTGGGGGTAGCCAGCTCAACAAAATGCCACACACCCAGGTGTAAGAAACAACATTGCCCAGGCATGGTCTAAGCCCCTCACCTCGTCCCTGTGCTTTGGGGAGCCGGAGGGACACCCGAGGCCCATGGCCCTGTGACCCCTTTGCAAAAAGCCGGCTTCCCACGGAAACAGTTTTCCTGAGGTGCAGACCCTCTCACAAGTGGTTGTGGCAAGGTAAAGCAAATGCCCTCCACTTCTCTGGAAGAAACCACAGTGCCCAGCCATATTCTAAGCCCTCCCATCCTCCCTTGGCTTCTGGCAGCAGGAGTGAAAAGAGAGGAGCAGAGCACTGGGACCCGTTTGACAAAAACTGGCTTCCCACGGGAAAGCCTTTCTCCACGTGCAGACATGCTCCCAGGTGCCTGTGGCAAGGGGAAGGAAATGCCATACACTGACCTGGAAGAGACCACAGGGCCCAGGCACAGTCTGAACCCTTCCCTCAACCCGGCGGTTTTGCTAGCAGGAGTTCAAGCCCAACGAACACAGCCCGGAGACCCCTGGGGCAAAAACGGCTTCCGACGAACAATAGGTGCTTGCTGTGGAACACCTATCCCAAGTGGGGGTAGCCAGCTCAACAAAATGCCACACACCCAGGTGTAAGAAACAACATTGCCCAGGCATGGTCTAAGCCCCTCACCTCGTCCCTGTGCTTTGGGGAGCCGGAGGGACACCCGAGGCCCACGGCCCTGAGACCCCTTTGCAAAAAGCCGGCTTCCCACGGAAACAGTTTTCCTTAGGTGCAGACCCTCTCACAAGTGGTTGTGGCAAGGTAAAGCAAATGCCCTCCACTTCTCTGGAAGAAACCACAGTGCCCAGCCATGTTCTAAGCCCTCCCATCCTCCCTGGGCTTCTGGCAGCAGGAGTGAAAAGAGAGGAGCAGAGCCCTGGGACCCTTTTGACAAAAACTGGCTTCCCACGGGAAAGTCTTTCTCCACGTGCAGACATGCTCCCAGGTGCCTGTGGCAAGGGGAAGGAAATGCCATACACTGACCTGGAAGAGACCACAGGGCCCAGGCACAGTCTGAACCCATCCCTCAACCCGGCGGTTTTGGTAGCAGGAGTTCAAGCCCAACGAACACAGCCCGGAGACCCCTGGGGCAAAAACGGCTTCCGACGAACAATAGGTGCTTGCTGTGGAACACCTATCCCAAGTGGGGGTAGCCAGCTCAACAAAATGCCACACACCCAGGTGTAAGAAACAACATTGCCCAGGCATGGTCTAAGCCCCTCACCTCGTCCCTGTGCTTTGGGGAGCCGGAGGGACACCCGAGGCCCACGGCCCTGAGACCCCTTTGCAAAAAGCCGGCTTCCCACGGAAACAGTTTTCCTGAGGTGCAGACCCTATCCCAAGTGGTTGTGGCAAGGTAAAGCCAATGCCCTCCACTTCTCTGGAAGAAACCCCAGTGCCCAGCCATGTTCTAAGCCCTCCCATCCTCCCTGGGCTTCTGGCAGCAGGAGTGAAAAGAGAGGAGCAGAGCACTGGGACCCGTTTGACAAAAACCGGCTTCCCACGGGAAAGTCTTTCTCCACGTGCAGACATGCTCCCAGGTGCCTGTGGCAAGGGGAAGGAAATGCCATACACTGACCTGGAAGAGACCACAGGGCCCAGGCACAGTCTGAACCCTTCCCTCAACCCGGAGGTTTTGCTAGCAGGAGTTCAAGCCCAACGAACACAGCCCGGATACCCCTGGGGCAAAAACGGCTTTTGACGAACAATGGGTGCTTGCTGTGGAAAACCTATCCCAAGTGGGGGTAGCCAGCTCAACAAAATGCCACACCCCCAGGTGTAAGAAACAACATTGCCCAGGCATGGTCTAAGCCCCTCACCTCGTCCCTGTGCTTTGGGGATCCGGAGGGACACCCGAGGCCCACGGCCCTGAGACCCCTTTGCAAAAAGCGGGCTTCCCACGGAAACAGTTTTCCTGACGTGCAGACCCTATCCCAAGTGGTTGTGGCAAGGTAAAGCCAATGCCCTCCACTTCTCTGGAAGAAACCACAGTGCCCAGACATGTTCTAAGCCCTCCCATCCTCCCTGGGCTTCTGGCAGCAGGAGTGAAAAGTGAGGAGCAGAGCACTGGGACCCGTTTGACAAAAACATGCTTCCACGGGAAAGTCTTTCTCCACGTGCAGACATGCTCCCAGGTGCCTGTGGCAAGGGGAAGGAAATGCCATACACTGACCTTGAAGAGACCACAGGGCCCAGGCACAGTCTGAACCCTTCCCTCAACCCGGCGGTTTTGCTAGCAGGAGTTCAAGCCCAACGAACACAGCCCGGACACCCCTGGGGCAAAAACGGCTTCCGACGAACAATGGGTGCTTGCTGTGGAACACCTATCCCAAGTGGGGGTAGCCAGCTCAACAAAATGCCACACACCCAGGTGTAAGAAACAACATTGCCCAGGCATGGTCTAAGCCCCTCACCTCGTCCCTGTGCTTTGGGGAGCCGGAGGGACACGCGAAGCCAACGGCCCTGAGACCCCTTTGCAAAAAGCCGGCTTCCCACGGAAACAGTTTTCCTGAGGTGCAGACCCTCTCACAAGTGGTTGTGGCAAGGTAAAGCCAATGTCCTCCACTTCTCTGGAAGAAACCACAGTGCCCAGCCATGTTCTAAGCCCTCCCATCCTCCCTGGGCTTCTGGCAGCAGGAGTGAAAAGAGAGGAGCAGAGCACTGGGACCCGTTTGACAAAAACCGGCTTCCCACGGGAAAGTCTTTCTCCACGTGCAGACATGCTCCCAGGTGCCTGTGGCAAGGGGAAGGAAATGCCATACACTGACCTGGAAGAGACCACAGGGCCCAGGCACAGTCTGAACCCTTCCCTCAACCCGGCGGTTTTGCTAGCAGGAGTTCTAGCCCAACGAACACAGCCCGGAGACCCCTGGGGCAAAAACGGCTTCCGACGAACAATAGGTGCTTGCTGTGGAACACCTATCCCAAGTGGGGGTAGCCAGCTCAACAAAATGCCACACACCCAGGTGTAAGAAACAACATTGCCCAGGCATGGTCTAAGCCCCTCACCTCGTCCCTGTGCTTTGGGGAGCCGGAGGGACACCCGAGGCCCACGGCCCTGAGACCCCTTTGCAAAAAGCCGGCTTCCCACGGAAACAGTTTTCCTGAGGTGCAGACCCTCTCACAAGTGGTTGTGGCAAGGTAAAGCAAATGCCCTCCACTTCTCTGGAAGAAACCCCAGTGCCCAGCCATATTCTAAGCCCTCCCATCCTCCCTTGGCTTCTGGCAGCAGGAGTGAAAAGAGAGGAGCAGAGCACTGGGACCCGTTTGACAAAAACTGGCTTCCTACGGGAAAGCCTTTCTCCACGTGCAGACATGCTCCCAGGTGCCTGTGGCAAGGGGAAGGAAATGCCATACACTGACCTGGAAGAGACCACAAGGCCCAGGCACAGTCTGAACCCTTCCCTCAACCCGGCGGTTTTGGTAGCAGGAGTTCAAGCCCAACGAACACAGCCCGGAGACCCCTGGGGCAAAAACGGCTTCCGACGAACAATAGGTGCTTGCTGTGGAACACCTATCCCAAGTGGGGGTAGCCAGCTCAACAAAATGCCACACACCCAGGTGTAAGAAACAACATTGCCCAGGCATGGTCTAAGCCCCTCACCTCGTCCCTGTGCTTTGGGGAGCCGGAGGGACACCCGAGGCCCACGGCCCTGAGACCCCTTTGCAAAAAGCCGGCTTCCCACGGAAACAGTTTTCCTGAGGTGCAGACCCTCTCACAAGTGGTTGTGGCAAGGTAAAGCAAATGCCCTCCACTTCTCTGGAAGAAACCACAGTGCCCAGCCATGTTCTAAGCCCTCCCATCCTCCCTGGGCTTCTGGCAGCAGGAGTGAAAAGAGAGGAGCAGAGCACTGGGACCCGTTTGACAAAAACTGGCTTCCCACGGGAAAGCCTTTCTCCACGTGCAGACATGCTCCCAGGTGCCTGTGGCAAGGGGAAGGAAATGCCATACACTGACCTGGAAGAGACCACAGGGCCCAGGCACAGTCTGAACCCTTCCCTCAACCCGGCGGTTTTGCTAGCAGGAGTTCAAGCCCAACGAACACAGCCCGGAGACCCCTGGGGCAAAAACGGCTTCCGACGAACAATAGGTGCTTGCTGTGGAACACCTATCCCAAGTGGGGGTAGCCAGCTCAACAAAATGCCACACACCCAGGTGTAAGAAACAACATTGCCCAGGCATGGTCTAAGCCCCTCACCTCGTCCCTGTGCTTTGGGGAGCCGGAGGGACACCCGAGGCCCACGGCCCTGAGACCCATTTGCAAAAAGCCGGCTTCCCACGAAAACACTTTTCCTTAGGTGCAGACCCTCTCACAAGTGGTTGTGGCAAGGTAAAGCCAATGCCCTCCACTTCTCTGGAAGAAACCACAGTGCCCAGCCATGTTCTAAGCCCTCCCATCCTCCCTGGGCTTCTGGCAGCAGGAGTGAAAAGAGAGGAGCAGAGCACTGGGACCCGTTTGACAAAAACTGGCTTCCCACGGGAAAGCCTTTCTCCACGTGCAGACATGCTCCCAGGTGCCTGTAGCAAGGGGAAGGAAATGCCATACACTGACCTGGAAGAGACCACAGGGCCCAGGCACAGTCTGAACCCATCCCTCAACCCGGCGGTTTTGGTAGCAGGAGTTCAAGCCCAACGAACACAGCCCGGAGACCCCTGGGGCAAAAACGGCTTCCGACGAACAATAGGTGCTTGCTGTGGAACACCTATCCCAAGTGGGGGTAGCCAGCTCAACAAAATGCCACACACCCAGGTGTAAGAAACAACATTGCCCAGGCATGGTCTAAGCCCCTCACCTCGTCCCTGTGCTTTGGGGAGCCGGAGGGACACCCGAGGCCCACGGCCCTGAGACCCCTTTGCAAAAAGCCGGCTTCCCACGGAAACAGTTTTCCTGAGGTGCAGACCCTATCCCAAGTGGTTGTGGCAAGGTAAAGCCAATGCCCTCCACTTCTCTGGAAGAAACCCCGGTGCCCAGCCATGTTCTAAGCCCTCCCATCCTCCCTGGGCTTCTGGCAGCAGGAGTGAAAAGAGAGGAGCAGAGCACTGGGACCCGTTTGACAAAAACCGGCTTCCCACGGGAAAGTCTTTCTCCACGTGCAGACATGCTCCCAGGTGCCTGTGGCAAGGGGAAGGAAATGCCATACACTGACCTGGAAGAGACCACAGGGCCCAGGCACAGTCTGAACCCTTCCCTCAACCCGGCGGTTTTGCTAGCAGGAGTTCAAGCCCAACGAACACAGCCCGGATACCCCTGGGGCAAAAACGGCTTTTGACGAACAATGGGTGCTTGCTGTGGAACACCTATCCCAAGTGGGGGTAGCCAGCTCAACAAAATGCCACACACCCAGGTGTAAGAAACAACATTGCCCAGGCATGGTCTAAGCCCCTCACCTCGTCCCTGTGCTTTGGGGAGCCGGAGGGACACGCGAAGCCCACGGCCCTGAGACCCCTTTGCAAAAAGCCGGCTTCCCACGGAAACAGTTTTCCTGAGGTGCAGACCCTCTCACAAGTGGTTGTGGCAAGGTAAAGCCAATGCCCTCCACTTCTCTGGAAGAAACCACAGTGCCCAGCCATGTTCTAAGCCCTCCCATCCTCCCTGGGCTTCTGGCAGCAGGAGTGAAAAGAGAGGAGCAGAGCACTGGGACCCGTTTGACAAAAACCGGCTTCCCACGGGAAAGTCTTTCTCCACGTGCAGACATGCTCCCAGGTGCCTGTGGCAAGGGGAAGGAAATGCCATACACTGACCTGGAAGAGACCACAGGGCCCAGGCACAGTCTGAACCCTTCCCTCAACCCGGCGGTTTTGCTAGCAGGAGTTCTAGCCCAACGAACACAGCCCGGAGACCCCTGGGTCAAAAACGGCTTCCGACGAACAATAGGTGCTTGCTGTGGAACACCTATCCCAAGTGGGGGTAGCCAGGTCAACAAAATGCCACACACCCAGGTGTAAGAAACAACATTGCCCAGGCATGGTCTAAGCCCCTCACCTCGTCCCTGTGCTTTGGGGAGCCGGAGGGACACCCGAGGCCCACGGCCCTGAGACCCCTTTGCAAAAAGCCGGCTTCCCACGGAAACAGTTTTCCTGAGGTGCAGACCCTCTCACAAGTGGTTGTGGCAAGGTAAAGCAAATGCCCTCCACTTCTCTGGAAGAAACCACAGTGCCCAGCCATGTTCTAAGCCCTCCCATCCTCCCTGGGCTTCTGGCAGCAGGAGTGAAAAGAGAGGAGCAGAGCACTGGGACCCGTTTGACAAAAACTGGCTTCCCAAGGGAAAGCCTTTCTCCACGTGCAGACATGCTCCCAGGTGCCTGTGGCAAGGGGAAGGAAATGCCATACACTGACCTGGAAGAGACCACAAGGCCCAGGCACAGTCTGAACCCTTCCCTCAACCCGGCGGTTTTGGTAGATGGAGTTCAAGCCCAACGAACACAGCCCGGAGACCCCTGGGGCAGAAACGGCTTCCGACGAACAATAGGTGCTTGCTGTGGAACACCGATCCCAAGTGGGTGTAGCCAGCTCAACAAAATGCCACACACCCAGGTGTAAGAAACAACATTGCCCAGGCATGGTCTAAGCCCCTCACCTCGTCCCTGTGCTTTGGGGAGCCGGAGGGACACCCGAGGCCCACGGCCCTGAGACCCCTTTGCAAAAAGCCGGCTTCCCACGGAAACAGTTTTCCTGAGGTGCAGACCCTATCCCAAGTGGTTGTGGCAAGGTAAAGCCAATGCCCTCCACTTCTCTGGAAGAAACCCCAGTGCCCAGCCATGTTCTAAGCCCTCCCATCCTCCCTGGGCTTCTGGCAGCAGGAGTGAAAAGAGAGGAGCAGAGCACTGGGACCCGTTTGACAAAAACCGGCTTCCCACGGGAAAGTCTTTCTCCACGTGCAGACATGCTCCCAGGTGCCTGTGGCAAGGGGAAGGAAATGCCATACACTGACCTGGAAGAGACCACAGGGCCCAGGCACAGTCTGAACCCTTCCCTCAACCCGGCGGTTTTGCTAGCATGACTTCAAGCCCAACGAACACAGCCCGGAGACCCCTGGGTCAAAAACGGCTTCCGACGAACAATAGGTGCTTGCTGTGGAAAACCTATCCCAAGTGGGGGTAGCCAGCTCAACAAAATGCCACACCCCCAGGTGTAAGAAACAACATTGCCCAGGCATGGTCTAAGCCCCTCACCTCGTCCCTGTGCTTTGGGGAGCCGGAGGGACACCCGAGGCCCACGGCCCTGAGACCCCTTTGCAAAAAGCCGGCTTCCCACGGAAACAGTTTTCCTGAGGTGCAGACCCTCTCACAAGTGGTTGTGGCAAGGTAAAGCAAATGCCCTCCACTTCTCTGGAAGAAACCACAGTGCCCAGCCATGTTCTAAGCCCTCCCATCCTCCCTGGGCTTCTGGCAGCAGGAGTGAAAAGAGAGGAGCAGAGCACTGGGACCCGTTTGACAAAAACAGGCTTCCCACGGGAAAGCCTTTCTCCACGTGCAGACATGCTCCCAGGTGCCTGTGGCAAGGGGAAGGAAATGCCATACACTGACCTGGAAGAGACCACAGGGCCCAGGCACAGTCTGAACCCTTCCCTCAACCCGGCGGTTTTGCTAGCAGGAGTTCAAGCCCAACGAACACAGCCCGGACACCCCTGGGGCAAAAACGGCTTCCGACGAACAATGGGTGCTTGCTGTGGAACACCTATCCCAAGTGGGGGTAGCCAGCTCAACAAAATGCCACACACCCAGGTGTAAGAAACAACATTGCCCAGGCATGGTCAAAGCCCCTCACCTCGTCCCTGTGCTTTGGGGAGCCGGAGGGACACCCGAGGCCCACGGCCCTGAGACCCCTTTGCAAAAAGCCGGCTTCCCACGGAAACAGTTTTCCTTAGGTGCAGACCCTCTCACAAGTGGTCGTGGCAAGGTAAAGCAAATGCCCTCCACTTCTCTGGAAGAAACCACAGTGCCCAGCCATGTTCTAAGCCCTCCCATCCTCCCTGGCCTTCTGGCAGCAGGAGTGAAAAGAGAGGAGCAGAGCACTGGGACCCGTTTGACAAAAACTGGCTTCCCACGGGAAAGCCTTTCTCCACGTGCAGACATGCTCCCAGGTGCCTGTGGCAAGGGGAAGGAAATGCCATACACTGACCTGGAAATGACCACAGGGCCCAGGCACAGTCTGAACCCTTCCCTCAACCCGGCGGTTTTGGTAGCAGGAGTTCAAGCCCAACGAACACAGCCCGGAGACCCCTGGGGCAAAAACGGCTTCCGACGAACAATAGGTGCTTGCTGTGGAACACCTATCCCAAGTGGGGGTAGCCAGCTCAACAAAATGCCACACACCCAGGTGTAAGAAACAACATTGCCCAGGCATGGTCTAAGCCCCTCACCTCGTCCCTGTGCTTTGGGGAGCCGGAGGGACACCCGAGGCCCACGGCCCTGAGACCCCTTTGCAAAAAGCCGGCTTCCCACGGAAACAGTTTTCCTGAGGTGCAGACCCTATCCCAAGTGGTTGTGGCAAGGTAAAGCCAATGCCCTCCACTTCTCTGGAAGAAACCCCAGTGCCCAGCCATGTTCTAAGCCCTCCCATCCTCCCTGGGCTTCTGGCAGCAGGAGTGAAAAGAGAGGAGCAGAGCACTGGGACCCGTTTGACAAAAACCGGCTTCCCACGGGAAAGTCTTTCTCCACGTGCAGACATGCTCCCAGGTGCCTGTGGCAAGGGGAAGGAAATGCCATACACTGACCTGGAAGAGACCACAGGGCCCAGGCACAGTCTGAACCCTTCCCTCAACCCGGCGGTTTTGCTAGCAGGAGTTCTAGCCCAACGAACACAGCCCGGAGACCCCTGGGGCAAAAACGGCTTCCGACGAACAATAGGTGCTTGCTGTGGAACACCTATCCCAAGTGGGGGTAGCCAGCTCAACAAAATGCCACACACCCAGGTGTAAGAAACAACATTGCCCAGGCATGGTCTAAGCCCCTCACCTCGTCCCTGTGCTTTGGGGAGCCGGAGGGACACCCGAGGCCCACGGCCCTGAGACCCCTTTGCAAAAAGCCGGCTTCCCTCGGAAACAGTTTTCCTTAGGTGCAGACCCTCTCACAAGTGGTTGTGGCAAGGTAAAGCAAATGCCCTCCACTTCTCTGGAAGAAACCACAGTGCCCAGCCATGTTCTAAGCCCTCCCATCCTCCCTGGGCTTCTGGCAGCAGGAGTGAAAAGAGAGGAGCAGAGCACTGGGACCCGTTTGCCAAAAACTGGCTTCCCACGGGAAAGCCTTTCTCCACGTGCAGACATGCTCCCAGGTGCCTGTGGCAAGGGGAAGGAAATGCCATACACTGACCTGGAAGAGACCACAGGGCCCAGGCACAGTCTGAACCCTTCCCTCAACCCGGCGGTTTTGCTAGCAGGAGTTCAAGCCCAACGAACACAGCCCGGAGACCCCTGGGGCAAAAACGGCTTCCGACGAACAATGGGTGCTTGCTGTGGAACACCTATCCCAAGTGGGGGTAGCCAGCTCAACAAAATGCCACACACCCAGGTGTAAGAAACAACATTGCCCAGGCATGGTCTAAGCCCCTCACCTCGTCCCTGTGCTTTGGGGAGCCGGAGGGACACTCGAGGCCCACGGCCCTGAGACCCCTTTGCAAAAAGCCGGCTTCCCACGGAAACAGTTTTCCTGAGGTGTAGACCCTATCCCAAGTGGTTGTGGCAAGGTAAAGCCAATGCCCTCCACTTCTCTGGAAGAAACCCCAGTGCCCAGCCATGTTCTAAGCCCTCCCATCCTCCCTGGGCTTCTGGCAGCAGGAGTGAAAAGAGAGGAGCAGAGCACTGGGACCCGTTTGACAAAAACCGGCTTCCCACGGGAAAGTCTTTCTCCACGTGCAGACATGCTCCCAGGTCTCTGGCAAGGGGAAGGAAATGCCATACACTGACCTGGAAGAGACCACAGGGCCCAGGCACAGTCTGAACCCTTCCCTCAACCCGGCGGTTTTGCTAGCAGGAGTTCAAGCCCAACGAACACAGCCCGGAGACCCCTGGGGCAAAAACGGCTTCCGACGAACAATAGGTGCTTGCTGTGGAACACCTATCCCAAGTGGGGGTAGCCAGGTCAACAAAATGCCACACACCCAGGTGTAAGAAACAACATTGCCCAGGCATGGTCTAAGCCCCTCACCTCGTCCCTGTGCTTTGGGGAGACGGAGGGACACACGAGGCCCATGGCCCTGAGACCCCTTTGCAAAAAGCCGGCTTCCCACGGAGACAGTTTTCCTGAGGTGTAGACCCTCTCCCAAGTGGTTGTGGCAAGGTAAAGCCAATGCCCTCCACTTCTCTGGAAGAAACCACAGTGCCCAGCCATGTTCTAAGCCCTCCCATCCTCCCTGGGCTTCTGGCAGCAGGAGTGAAAAGTGAGGAGCAGAGCACTGGGACCCGTTTGACAAAAACCGGCTTCCCAAGGGAAAGTCTTTCTCCACGTGCAGACATGCTCCCAGGTGCCTGTGGCAAGGGGAAGGAAATGCCATACACTGACCTGGAAGAGACCACAGGGCCCAGGCACAGTCTGAACCCTTCCCTCAACCCGGCGGTTTTGCTAGCAGGAGTTCAAGCCCAACGAACACAGCCCGGAGACCCCTGGGGCAAAAACGGCTTCCGACGAACAATAGTTGCTTGCTGTGGAACACCTATCCCAAGTGGGGGTAGCCAGCTCAACAAAATGCCACACACCCAGGTGTAAGAAACAACATTGCCCAGTCATGGTCTAAGCCCCTCACCTCGTCCCTGTGCTTTGGGGAGCCGGAGGGACACCCGAGGCCCACGGCCCTGAGACTCCTTTGCAAAAAGCCGGCTTCCCATGGAGACAGTTTTCCTGAGGTGTAGACCCTCTCCCAAGTTGTTGTGGCAAGGTAAAGCCAATGCCCTCCACTTCTCTGGAAGAAACCACAGTGCCCAGCCATGTTCTAAGCCCTCCCATCCTCCCTGGCCTTCTGGCAGCAGGAGTGAAAAGAGAGGAGCAGAGCACTGGGACCCGTTTGACAAAAACTGGCTTCCCACGGGAAAGCCTTTCTCCACGTGCAGACATGCTCCCAGGTGCCTGTGGCAAGGGGAAGGAAATGCCATACACTGACCTGGAAGAGACCACAGGGCCCAGGCACAGTCTGAACCCTTCCCTCAACCCGGCGGTTTTGCTTGCAGGACTTCACGCCCAACGAACACAGCCCGGAGACCCCTGGGGCAAAAACGGCTTCCGACGAACAATAGGTGCTTGCTGTGGAACACCTATCCCAAGTGGGGGTAGCCAGCTCAACAAAATGCCACACACCCAGGTGTAAGAAACAACATTGCCCAGGCATGGTCTAAGCCCCTCACCTCGTCCCTGTGCTTTGGGGAGCCGGAGGGACACCCGAGGCCCACGGCCCTGAGACCCCTTTGCAAAAAGCCGGCTTCCCACGGAAACAGTTTTCCTTAGGTGCAGACCCTCTCACAAGTGGTCGTGGCAAGGTAAAGCAAATGCCCTCCACTTCTCTGGAAGAAACCACAGTGCCCAGCCATGTTCTAAGCCCTCCCATCCTCCCTGGGCTTCTGGCAGCAGGAGTGAAAAGAGAGGAGCAGAGCACTGGGACCCGTTTGACAAAAACTGGCTTCCCACGGGAAAGCCTTTCTCCACGTGCAGACATGCTCCCAGGTGCCTGTGGCAAGGGGAAGGAAATGCCATACACTGACCTGGAAGAGACCACAGGCCCCAGGCACAGTCTGAACCCTTCCCTCAACCCGGCGGTTTTGCTAGCAGGAGTTCAAGCCCAAGGAACACAGCCCGGAGACCCCTGGGGCAAAAACGGCTTCCGAGGAACAATAGGTGCTTGCTGTGGAACACCTATCCCAAGTGGGGGTAGCCAGCTCAACAAAATGCCACACACCCAGGTGTAAGAAACAACATTGCCCAGGCATGGTCTAAGCCCCTCACCTCGTCCCTGTGCTTTGGGGAGCCGGAGGGACACCCGAGGCCCACGGCCCTGAGACCCCTTTGCAAAAAGCCGGCTTCCCACGGAAACAGTTTTCCTGAGGTGTAGACCCTATCCCAAGTGGTTGTGGCAAGGTAAAGCCAATGCCCTCCACTTCTCTGGAAGAAACCACAGTGCCCAGCCATGTTCTAAGCCCTCCCATCCTCCCTGGGCTTCTGGCAGCAGGAGTGAAAAGAGAGGAGCAGAGCACTGGGACCCGTTTGACAAAAACCGGCTTCCCACGGGAAAGTCTTTCTCCACGTGCAGACATGCTCCCAGGTCTCTGGCAAGGGGAAGGAAATGCCATACACTGACCTGGAAGAGACCACAGGGCCCAGGCACAGTCTGAACCCTTCCCTCAACCCGGCGGTTTTGCTAGCAGGAGTTCAAGCCCAACGAACACAGCCCGGAGACCCCTGGGGCAAAAACGGCTTCCGACGAACAATAGGTGCTTGCTGTGGAACACCTATCCCAAGTGGGGGTAGCCAGCTCAACAAAATGCCACACACCCAGGTGTAAGAAACAACATTGCCCAGGCATGGTCTAAGCCCCTCACCTCGTCCCTGTGCTTTGGGGAGCCGGAGGGACACCCGAGGCCCACGGCCCTGAGACCCCTTTGGAAAAAGCCGGCTTCCCACGGAAACAGTTTTCCTGAGGTGTAGAACCTATCCCAAGTGGTTGTGGAAAGGTAAAGCCAATGCCCTCCACTTCTCCGGAAGAAACCACAGTGCCCAGCCATGTTCTAAGCCCTCCCATCCTCCCTGGGCTTCTGGCAGCAGGAGTGAAAAGAGAGGAGCAGAGCACTGGGACCCGTTTGACAAAAACCGGCTTCCCACGGGAAAGTCTTTCTCCACGTGCAGACATGCTCCCAGGTCTCTGGCAAGGGGAAGGAAATGCCATACACTGACCTGGAAGAGACCACAGGGCCCAGGCACAGTCTGAACCCTTCCCTCAACCCGGCGGTTTTGCTAGCAGGAGTTCAAGCCCAAGGAACACAGCCCGGAGACCCCTGGGGCAAAAACGGCTTCCGACGAACAATAGGTGCTTGCTGTGGAACACCTATCCCAAGTGGGGGTAGCCAGCTCAACAAAATGCCACACACCCAGGTGTAAGAAACAACATTGCCCAGGCATGGTCTAAGCCCCTCACCTCGTCCCTGTGCTTTGGGGAGCCGGAGGGACACACGAGGCCCATGGCCCTGAGACCCCTTTGCAAAAAGCCGGCTTCCCACGGAGACAGTTTTCCTGAGGTGTAGACCCTCTCCCAAGTGGTTGTGGCAAGGTAAAGCCAATGCCCTCCACTTCTCTGGAAGAAACCACAGTGCCCAGCCATGTTCTAAGCCCTCCCATCCTCCCTGGGCTTCTGGCAGCAGGAGTGAAAAGAGAGGAGCAGAGCACTGGGACCCGTTTGACAAAAACCGGCTTCCCACGGGAAAGTCTTTCTCCACGTGCAGACATGCTCCCAGGTGCCTGTGGCAAGGGGAAGGAAATGCCATACACTGACCTGGAAGAGACCACAGGGCCCAGGCACAGTCTGAACCCTTCCCGCAACCCGGCGGTTTTGCTAGCAGGAGTTCTAGCCCAACGAACACAGCCCGGAGACCCCTGGGTCGAAAACGGCTTCCGACGAACAATAGGTGCTTGCTGTGGAACACCTATCCCAAGTGGGGGTAGCTAGCTCAACAAAATGCCACACACCCAGGTGTAAGAAACAACATTGCCCAGGCATGGTCTAAGCCCCTCACCTCGTCCCTGTGCTTTGGGGAGCCGGAGGGACACCCGAGGCCCACGGCCCTGAGACCCCTTTGCAATAAGCCGGCTTCCCACGGAAACAGTTTTCCTGAGGTGCAGACCCTCTCACAAGTGGTTGTGGCAAGGTAAAGCCAATGCCCTCCACTTCTCTGGAAGAAACCCCAGTGCCCAGCCATGTTCTAAGCCCTCCCATCCTCCCTGGGCTTCTGGCAGCAGGAGTGAAAAGTGAGGAGCAGAGCACTGGGACCCGTTTGACAAAAACCGGCTTCCACGGGAAAGTCTTTCTCCACGTGCAGACATGCTCCCAGGTGCCTGTGGCAAGGGGAAGGAAATGCCATACACTGACCTGGAAGAGACCACAGGGCCCAGGCACAGTCTGAACCCTTCCCTCAACCCGGCGGTTTTGCTAGCAGGAGTTCAAGCCCAACGAACACAGCCCGGACACCCCTGGGGCAAAAACGGCTTCCGACGACCAATGGGTGCTTGCTGTGGAACACCTATCCCAAGTGGGGGTAGCCAGGTCAACAAAATGCCACACACCCAGGTGTAAGAAACAACATTGCCCAGGCATGGTCTAAGCCCCTCACCTCGTCCCTGTGCTTTGGGGAGCCGGAGGGACACGCGAAGCCCACGGCCCTGAGACCCCTTTGCAAAAAGCCGGCTTCCCACAGAAACAGTTTTCCTGAGGTGCAGACCCTCTCACAAGTGGTTGTGGCAAGGTAAAGCCAATGCCCTCCACTTCTCTGGAAGAAACCACAGTGCCCAGCCATGTTCTAAGCCCTCCCATCCTCCCTGGGCTTCTGGCAGCAGGAGTGAAAAGAGAGGAGCAGAGCACTGGGACCCGTTTGACAAAAACCGGCTTCCCACAGGAAAGTCTTTCTCCACGTGCAGACATGCTCCCAGGTGCCTGTGGCAAGGGGAAGGAAATGCCATACACTGACCTGGAAGAGACCACAGGGCCCAGGCACAGTCTGAACCCTTCCCTCAACCCGGCGGTTTTGCTAGCAGGAGTTCAAGCCCAACGAACACAGCCCGGAGACCCCTGGGGCAAAAACGGCTTCCGACGAACAATAGGTGCTTGCTGTGGAACACCTATCCCAAGTGGGGGTAGCCAGCTCAACAAAATGCCACACACCCAGGTGTAAGAAACAACATTGCCCAGGCATGGTCTAAGCCCCTCACCTCGTCCCTGTGCTTTGGGGAGCCGGAGGGACACCCGAGGCCCACGGCCCTGAGACCCCTTTGCAAAAAGCCGGCTTCCCACGGAAACAGTTTTCCTTAGGTGCAGACCCTCTCACAAGTGGTTGTGGCAAGGTAAAGCAAATGCCCTCCACTTCTCTGGAAGAAACCCCAGTGCCCAGCCATGTTCTAAGCCCTCCCATCCTCCCTGGGCTTCTGGCAGCAGGAGTGAAAAGAGAGGAGCAGAGCACTGGGACCCGTTTGACAAAAACTGGCTTCCCACGGGAAAGCCTTTCTCCACGTGCAGACATGCTCCCAGGTGCCTGTGGCAAGGGGAAGGAAATGCCATACACTGACCTGGAGGAGACCACATTGCCCATGCACAGTCTGAACACTTCCCTCAACCCGGCGGTTTTGCTAGCAGGAGTTCTAGCCCAACGAACACAGCCCGGAGACCCCTGGGGCAAAAACGGCTTCCGACGAACAATAGGTGCTTGCTGTGGAACACCTATCCCAAGTGGGGGTAGCCAGCTCAACAAAATGCCACACACCCAGGTGTAAGAAACAACATTGCCCAGCCATGGTCTAAGCCCCTCACCTCGTCCCTGTGCTTTGGGGAGCCGGAGGGACACCCGAGGCCCACGGCCCTGAGACCCCTTTGCAAAAAGCCGGCTTCCCACGGAAACAGTTTTCCTGAGGTGCAGACCCTCTCACAAGTGGTTGTGGCAAGGTAAAGCCAATGCCCTCCACTTCTCTGGAAGAAACCACAGTGCCCAGCCATGTTCTAAGCCCTCCCATCCTCCCTGGGCTTCTGGCAGCAGGAGTGAAAAGAGAGGAGCAGAGCACTGGGACCCGTTTGACAAAAACCGGCTTCCACGGGAAAGTCTTTCTCCACGTGCAGACATGCTCCCAGGTGCCTGTGGCAAGGGGAAGGAAATGCCATACACTGACCTGGAAGAGACCACAGGGCCCAGGCACAGTCTGAACCCTTCCCTCAACCCGGCGGTTTTGCTAGCAGGAGTTCAAGCCCAACGAACACAGCCCGGAGACCCCTGGGGCAAAAACGGCTTCCGACGAACAATGGGTGCTTGCTGTGGAACACCTATCCCAAGTGGGGGTAGCCAGCTCAACAAAATGCCACACACCCAGGTGTAAGAAACAACATTGCCCAGGCATGGTCTAAGCCCCTCACCTCGTCCCTGTGCTTTGGGGAGCCGGAGGGACACCCGAGGCCCACGGCCCTGAGACCCCTTTGCAAAAAGCATGCTTCCCACGGAAACAGTTTTCCTGAGGTGCAGACCCTATCCCAAGTGGTTGTGGCAAGGTAAAGCCAATGCCCTCCACTTCTCTGGAAGAAACCACAGTGCCCAGCCATGTTCTAAGCCCTCCCATCCTCCCTGGGCTTCTGGCAGCAGGAGTGAAAAGAGAGGAGCAGAGCACTGGGACCCGTTTGACAAAAACCGGCTTCCCACGGGAAAGTCTTTCTCCACGTTCAGACATGCTCCCAGGTGCCTGTGGCAAGGGGAAGGAAATGCCATACACTGACCTGGAAGAGACCACAGGGCCCAGGCACAGTCTGAACCCTTCCCTCAACCCGGCGGTTTTGCTAGCAGGAGTTCAAGCCCAACGAACACAGCCCGGAGACCCCTGGGGCAAAAACGGCTTCCGACGAACAATAGGTGCTTGCTGTGGAACACCTATCCCAAGTGGGGGTAGCCAGCTCAACAAAATGCCACACACCCAGGTGTAAGAAACAACATTGCCCAGGCATGGTCTAAGCCCCTCACCTCGTCCCTGTGCTTTGGGGAGCCGGAGGGACACCCGAGGCCCATGGTCCTGAGACCCCTTTGCAAAAAGCCGGCTTCCCACGGAAACAGTTTTCCTGAGGTGCAGACCCTCTCACAAGTGGTTGTGGCAAGGTAAAGCAAATGCCCTCCACTTCTCTGGAAGAAACCACAGTGCCCAGCCATGTTCTAAGCCCTCCCATCCTCCCTGGGCTTCTGGCAGCAGGAGTGAAAAGAGAGGAGCAGAGCACTGGGACCCGTTTGACAAAAACCGGCTTCCCACGGGAAAGTCTTTCTCCACGTGCAGACATGCTCCCAGGTGCCTGTGGCAAGGGGAAGGAAATGCCATACACTGACCTGGAAGAGACCACAGGGCCCAGGCACAGTCTGAACCCTTCCGTCAACCCGGCGGTTTTGCTAGCAGGAGTTCAAGCCCAACGAACACAGCCCGGAGACCCCTGGGGCAAAAACGACTTCCGACGAACAATAGGTGCTTGCTGTGGAACACCTATCCCAAGTGGGGGTAGCCAGCTCAACAAAATGCCACACACCCAGGTGTAAGAAACAACATTGCCCAGCCATGCTCTAAGCCCCTCACCTCGTCCCTGTGCTTTGGGGAGCCGGAGGGACACACGAGGCCCATGGCCCTGAGACCCCTTTGCAAAAAGCCGGCATCCCACGGGGACAGTTTTCCTGAGGTGTAGACCCTCTCCCAAGTGGTTGTGGCAAGGTAAAACCAATGCCCTCCACTTCTCTGGAAGAAACCACAGTGCCCAGCCATGTTCTAAGCCCTCCCATCCTCCCTGGGCTTCTGGCAGCAGGAGTGAAAAGTGAGGAGCAGAGCACTGGGACCCGTTTGACAAAAACCGGCTTCCACGGGAAAGTCTTTCTCCACGTGCAGACATGCTCCCAGGTGCCTGTGGCAAGGGGAAGGAAATGCCATACACTGACCTGGAAGAGACCACAGGGCCCATGCACAGTCTGAACCCTTCCCTCAACCCGGCGGTTTTGCTAGCAGGAGTTCAAGCCCAACGAACACAGCCCGGACACCCCTGGGGCAAAAACGGCTTCCGACGAACAATGGGTGCTTGCTGTGGAACACCTATCCCAAGTGGGGGTAGCCAGCTCAACAAAATGCCACACACCCAGGTGTAAGAAACAACATTGCCCAGGCATGGTCTAAGCCCCTCACCTCGTCCCTGTGCTTTGGGGAGCCGGAGGGACACCCGAGGCCCACGGCCCTGAGACCCCTTTGCAAAAAGCATGCTTCCCACGGAAACAGTTTTCCTGAGGTGTAGACCCTCTCCCAAGTGGTTGTGGCAAGGTAAAGCCAATGCCCTCAACTTCTCTGGAAGAAACCACAGTGCCCAGCCATGTTCTAAGCCCTCCCATCCTCCCTGGGCTTCTGGCAGCAGGAGTGAAAAGTGAGGAGCAGAGCACTGGGACCCGTTTGACAAAAACCGGCTTCCCACGGGAAAGTCTTTCTCCACGTGCAGACATGCTCCCAGGTGCCTGTGGCAAGGGGAAGGAAATGCCATACACTGACCTGGAAGAGACCACAGGGCCCATGCACAGTCTGAACCCTTCCCTCAACCCGGCGGTTTTGCTAGCAGGAGTTCTAGCCCAACGAACACAGCCCGGAGACCCCTGGGGCAAAAACGGCTTCCGACGAACAATAGGTGCTTGCTGTGGAACACCTATCCCAAGTGGGTGTAGCCAGGTCACCAAAATGCCACACACCCAGGTGTAAGAAACAACATTGCCCAGGCATGGTCTAAGCCCCTCACCTCGTCCCTGTGCTTTGGGGAGCCGGAGGGACACCCGAGGCCCACGGCCCTGAGACCCCTTTGCAAAAAGCCGGCTTCCCACGGAAACAGTTTTCCTGAGGTGCAGACCCTCTCACAAGTGGTTGTGGCAAGGTAAAGCCAATGCCCTCCACTTCTCTGGAAGAAACCACAGTGCCCAGCCATGTTCTAAGCCCTCCCATCCTCCCTGGGCTTCTGGCAGCAGGAGTGAAAAGAGAGGAGCAGAGCACTGGGACCCGTTTGACAAAAACCGGCTTCCACGGGAAAGTCTTTCTCCACGTGCAGACATGCTCCCAGGTGCCTGTGGCAAGGGGAAGGAAATGCCATACACTGACCTGGAAGAGACCACAGGGCCCAGGCACAGTCTGAACCCTTCCCTCAACCCGGCGGTTTTGCTAGCAGGAGTTCAAGCCCAACGAACACAGCCCAGAGACCCCTGGGGCAAAAACGGCTTCCGACGAACAATGGGTGCTTGCTGTGGAACACCTATCCCAAGTGGGGGTAGCCAGCTCAACAAAATGCCACACACCCAGGTGTAAGAAACAACATTGCCCAGGCATGGTCTAAGCCCCTCACCTCGTCCCTGTGCTTTGGGGAGCCGGAGGGACACCCGAGGCCCACGGCCCTGAGACCCCTTTGCAAAAAGCATGCTTCCCACGGAAACAGTTTTCCTGAGGTGCAGACCCTATCCCAAGTGGTTGTGGCAAGGTAAAGCCAATGCCCTCCACTTCTCTGGAAGAAACCACAGTGCCCAGCCATGTTCTAAGCCCTCCCATCCTCCCTGGGCTTCTGGCAGCAGGAGTGAAAAGAGAGGAGCAGAGCACTGGGACCCGTTTGACAAAAACCGGCTTCCCACGGGAAAGTCTTTCTCCACGTTCAGACATGCTCCCAGGTGCCTGTGGCAAGGGGAAGGAAATGCCATACACTGACCTGGAAGAGACCACAGGGCCCAGGCACAGTCTGAACCCTTCCCTCAACCCGGCGGTTTTGCTAGCAGGAGTTCAAGCCCAACGAACACAGCCCGGAGACCCCTGGGGCAAAAACGGCTTCCGACGAACAATAGGTGCTTGCTGTGGAACACCTATCCCAAGTGGGGGTAGCCAGCTCAACAAAATGCCACACACCCAGGTGTAAGAAACAACATTGCCCAGGCATGGTCTAAGCCCCTCACCTCGTCCCTGTGCTTTGGGGAGCCGGAGGGACACCCGAGGCCCATGGTCCTGAGACCCCTTTGCAAAAAGCCGGCTTCCCACGGAAACAGTTTTCCTGAGGTGCAGACCCTCTCACAAGTGGTTGTGGCAAGGTAAAGCAAATGCCCTCCACTTCTCTGGAAGAAACCACAGTGCCCAGCCATGTTCTAAGCCCTCCCATCCTCCCTGGGCTTCTGGCAGCAGGAGTGAAAAGAGAGGAGCAGAGCACTGGGACCCGTTTGACAAAAACCGGCTTCCCACGGGAAAGTCTTTCTCCACGTGCAGACATGCTCCCAGGTGCCTGTGGCAAGGGGAAGGAAATGCCATACACTGACCTGGAAGAGACCACAGGGCCCAGGCACAGTCTGAACCCTTCCGTCAACCCGGCGGTTTTGCTAGCAGGAGTTCAAGCCCAACGAACACAGCCCGGAGACCCCTGGGGCAAAAACGACTTCCGACGAACAATAGGTGCTTGCTGTGGAACACCTATCCCAAGTGGGGGTAGCCAGCTCAACAAAATGCCACACACCCAGGTGTAAGAAACAACATTGCCCAGCCATGCTCTAAGCCCCTCACCTCGTCCCTGTGCTTTGGGGAGCCGGAGGGACACACGAGGCCCATGGCCCTGAGACCCCTTTGCAAAAAGCCGGCATCCCACGGGGACAGTTTTCCTGAGGTGTAGACCCTCTCCCAAGTGGTTGTGGCAAGGTAAAACCAATGCCCTCCACTTCTCTGGAAGAAACCACAGTGCCCAGCCATGTTCTAAGCCCTCCCATCCTCCCTGGGCTTCTGGCAGCAGGAGTGAAAAGTGAGGAGCAGAGCACTGGGACCCGTTTGACAAAAACCGGCTTCCACGGGAAAGTCTTTCTCCACGTGCAGACATGCTCCCAGGTGCCTGTGGCAAGGGGAAGGAAATGCCATACACTGACCTGGAAGAGACCACAGGGCCCAGGCACAGTCTGAACCCTTCCCTCAACCCGGCGGTTTTGCTAGCAGGAGTTCAAGCCCAACGAACACAGCCCGGACACCCCTGGGGCAAAAACGGCTTCCGACGAACAATGGGTGCTTGCTGTGGAACACCTATCCCAAGTGGGGGTAGCCAGCTCAACAAAATGCCACACACCCAGGTGTAAGAAACAACATTGCCCAGGCATGGTCTAAGCCCCTCACCTCGTCCCTGTGCTTTGGGGAGCCGGAGGGACACCCGAGGCCCACGGCCCTGAGACCCCTTTGCAAAAAGCATGCTTCCCACGGAAACAGTTTTCCTGAGGTGTAGACCCTCTCCCAAGTGGTTGTGGCAAGGTAAAGCCAATGCCCTCAACTTCTCTGGAAGAAACCACAGTGCCCAGCCATGTTCTAAGCCCTCCCATCCTCCCTGGGCTTCTGGCAGCAGGAGTGAAAAGTGAGGAGCAGAGCACTGGGACCCGTTTGACAAAAACCGGCTTCCCACGGGAAAGTCTTTCTCCACGTGCAGACATGCTCCCAGGTGCCTGTGGCAAGGGGAAGGAAATGCCATACACTGACCTGGAAGAGACCACAGGGCCCATGCACAGTCTGAACCCTTCCCTCAACCCGGCGGTTTTGCTAGCAGGAGTTCTAGCCCAAGGAACACAGCCCGGAGACCCCTGGGGCAAAAACGGCTTCCGACGAACAATAGGTGCTTGCTGTGGAACACCTATCCCAAGTGGGGGTAGCCAGGTCACCAAAATGCCACACACCCAGGTGTAAGAAACAACATTGCCCAGGCATGGTCTAAGCCCCTCACCTCGTCCCTGTGCTTTGGGGAGCCGGAGGGACACCCGAGGCCCACGGCCCTGAGACCCCTTTGCAAAAAGCCGGCTTCCCACGGAAACAGTTTTCCTGAGGTGCAGACCCTCTCACAAGTGGTTGTGGCAAGGTAAAGCAAATGCCCTCCACTTCTCTGGAAGAAACCACAGTGGCCAGCCATGTTCTAAGCCCTCCCATCCTCCCTGGGCTTCTGGCAGCAGGAGTGAAAAGAGAGGAGCAGAGCACTGGGACCCGTTTGACAAAAACCGGCTTCCCACGGGAAAGTCTTTCTCCACGTGCAGACATGCTCCCAGGTGCCTGTGGCAAGGGGAAGGAAATGCCATACACTGACCTGGAAGAGACCACAGGGCCCAGGCACAGTCTGAACCATTCCCTCCACCCGGCGGTTTTGCTAGCAGGAGTTCAAGCCCAACGAACACAGCCCGGAGACCCCTGGGGAAAAAACGGCTTCCGACGAACAATAGGTGCTTGCTGTGGAACACCTATCCCAAGTGGGGGTAGCCAGCTCAACAAAATGCCACACACCCAGGTGTAAGAACCAACATTGCGCAGGCATGGTCTAAGCCCCTCACCTCGTCCCTGTGCTTCGGGGAGCCGGAGGGACACACGAGGCCCATGGCCCTGAGACCCCTTTGCAAAAAGCCGGCATCCCACGGAGACAGTTTTCCTGAGGTGTAAACCCTCTCCCAAGTGGTTGTGGCAAGGTAAAGCCAATGCCCTCAACTTCTCTGGAAGAAACCACAGTGCCCAGCCATGTTCTAAGCCCTCCCATCCTCCCTGGGCTTCTGGCAGCAGGAGTGAAAAGTGAGGAGCAGAGCACTGGGACCCTTTTGACAAAAACCGGCTTCCCACGGGAAAGTCTTTCTCCACGTGCAGACATGCTCCCAGGTGCCTGTGGCAAGGGGAAGGAAATGCCATACACTGACCTGGAAGAGACCACAGGGCCCATGCACAGTCTGAACACTGCCCTCAACCCGGCGGTTTTGCTAGCAGGAGTTCTAGCCCAACGAACACAGCCCGGAGACCCCTGGGGCAAAAACGGCTTCCGACGAACAATAGGTGCTTGCTGTGGAACACCTATCCCAAGTGGGGGTAGCCAGCTCAACAAAATGCCACACACCCAGGTGTAAGAAACAACATTGCCCAGCCATGGTCTAAGCCCCTCACCTCGTCCCTGTGCTTTGGGGAGCCGGAGGGACACCCGAGGCCCACGGCCCTGAGACCCCTTTGCAAAAAGCCGGCTTCCCACGGAAACAGTTTTCCTGAGGTGCAGACCCTCTCACAAGTGGTTGTGGCAAGGTAAAGCCAATGCCCTCCACTTCTCTGGAAGAAACCACAGTGCCCAGCCATGTTCTAAGCCCTCCCATCCTCCCTGGGCTTCTGGCAGCAGGAGTGAAAAGAGAGGAGCAGAGCACTGGGACCCGTTTGACAAAAACCGGCTTCCACGGGAAAGTCTTTCTCCACGTGCAGACATGCTCCCAGGTGCCTGTGGCAAGGGGAAGGAAATGCCATACACTGACCTGGAAGAGACCACAGGGCCCAGGCACAGTCTGAACCCTTCCCTCAACCCGGCGGTTTTGCTAGCAGGAGTTCAAGCCCAACGAACACAGCCCGGAGACCCCTGGGGCAAAAACGGCTTCCGACGAACAATGGGTGCTTGCTGTGGAACACCTATCCCAAGTGGGGGTAGCCAGCTCAACAAAATGCCACACACCCAGGTGTAAGAAACAACATTGCCCAGGCATGGTCTAAGCCCCTCACCTCGTCCCTGTGCTTTGGGGAGCCGGAGGGACACCCGAGGCCCACGGCCCTGAGACCCCTTTGCAAAAAGCATGCTTCCCACGGAAACAGTTTTCCTGAGGTGCAGACCCTATCCCAAGTGGTTGTGGCAAGGTAAAGCCAATGCCCTCCACTTCTCTGGAAGAAACCACAGTGCCCAGGCATGTTCTAAGGCCTCCCATCCTCCCTGGGCTTCTGGCAGCAGGAGTGAAAAGAGAGGAGCAGAGCACTGGGACCCGTTTGACAAAAACCGGCTTCCCACGGGAAAGTCTTTCTCCACGTGCAGACATGCTCCCAGGTGCCTGTGGCAAGGGGAAGGAAATGCCATACACTGACCTGGAAGAGACCACAGGGCCCAGGCACAGTCTGAACCCTTCCCTCAACCCGGCGGTTTTGCTAGCAGGAGTTCAAGCCCAACGAACACAGCCCGGAGACCCCTGGGGCAAAAACGGCTTCCGACGAACAATAGCTGCTTGCTGTGGAACACCTATCCCAAGTGGGGGTAGCCAGCTCAACAAAATGCCACACACCCAGGTGTAAGAAACAACATTGCCCAGGCATGGTCTAAGCCCCTCACCTCGTCCCTGTGCTTTGGGGAGCCGGAGGGACACACGAGGCCCATGGCCCTGAGACCCCTTTGCAAAAAGCCGGCTTCCCACGGAAACAGTTTTCCTGAGGTGTAGACCCTCTCCCAAGTGGTTGTGGCAAGGTAAAGCCAATGCCCTCCACTTCTCTGGAAGAAACCACAGTGCCCAGCCATGTTCTAAGCCCTCCCATCCTCCCTGGGCTTCTGGCAGCAGGAGTGAAAAGTGGGAGCAGAGCACTGGGACCCGTTTGACAAAAACCGGCTTCCCACGGGAAAGTCTTTCTCCACGTGCAGACATGCTCCCAGGTGCCTGTGGCAAGGGGAAGGAAATGCCATACACTGACCTGGAAGAGACCACAGGGCCCATGCACAGTCTGAACCCTTCCCTCAACCCGGCGGTTTTGCTAGCAGGAGTTCTAGCCCAACGAACACAGCCCGGAGACCCCTGGGGCAAAAACGGCTTCCGACGAACAATAGCTGCTTGCTGTGGAACACCTATCCCAAGTGGGGGTAGACAGCTCAACAAAATGCCACACACCCAGGTGTAAGAACCAACATTGCGCAGGCATGGTCTAAGCCCCTCACCTCGTCCCTGTGCTTTGGGGAGCCGGAGGGACACCCGAGGCCCACGGCCCTGAGACCCCTTTGCAAAAAGCCGGCTTCCCACGGAAACAGTTTTCCTGAGGTGCAGACCCTCTCACAAGTGGTTGTGGCAAGGTAAAGCAAATGCCCTCCACTTCTCTGGAAGAAACCACAGTGCCCAGCCATGTTCTAAGCCCTCCCATCCTCCCTGGGCTTCTGGCAGCAGGAGTGAAAAGAGAGGAGCAGAGCACTGGGACCGGTTTGACAAAAACCGGCTTCCACGGGAAAGTCTTTCTCCACGTGCAGACATGCTCCCAGGTGCCTGTGGCAAGGGGAAGGAAATGCCATACACTGACCTGGAAGAGACCACAGGGCCCAGGCACAGTCTGAACCCTTCCCTCAACCCGGCGGTTTTGCTAGCAGGAGTTCAAGCCCAACGAACACAGCCCGGAGACCCCTGGGGCAAAAACGGCTTCCGACGAACAATGGGTGCTTGCTGTGGAACACCTATCCCAAGTGGGGGTAGCCAGCTCAACAAAATGCCACACACCCAGGTGTAAGAAACAACATTGCCCAGGCATGGTCTAAGCCCCTCACCTCGTCCCTGTGCTTTGGGGAGCCGGAGGGACACCCGAGGCCCACGGCCCTGAGACCCCTTTGCAAAAAGCAGGCTTCCCACGGAAACAGTTTTCCTGAGGTGCAGACCCTATCCCAAGTGGTTGTGGCAAGGTAAAGCCAATGCCCTCCACTTCTCTGGAAGAAACCACAGTGCCCAGCCATGTTCTAAGCCCTCCCATCCTCCCTGGGCTTCTGGCAGCAGGAGTGAAAAGAGAGGAGCAGAGCACTGGGACCCGTTTGACAAAAACCGGCTTCCACGGGAAAGTCTTTCTCCACGTGCAGACATGCTCCCAGGTGCCTGTGGCAAGGGGAAGGAAATGCCATACACTGACCTGGAAGAGACCACAGGGCCCAGGCACAGTCTGAACCCTTCCCTCAACCCGGCGGTTTTGCTAGCAGGAGTTCAAGCCCAACGAACACAGCCCGGAGACCCCTGGGGCAAAAACGGCTTCCGACGAACAATGGGTGCTTGCTGTGGAACACCTATCCCAAGTGGGGGTAGCCAGCTCAACAAAATGCCACACACCCAGGTGTAAGAAACAACATTGCCCAGGCATGGTCGAAGCCCCTCACCTCGTCCCTGTGCTTTGGGGAGCCGGAGGGACACCCGAGGCCCACGGCCCTGAGACCCCTTTGCAAAAAGCATGCTTCCCACGGAAACAGTTTTCCTGAGGTACAGACCCTATCCCAAGTGGTTGTGGCAAGGTAAAGCCAATGCCCTCCACTTCTCTGGAAGAAACCACAGTGCCCAGCCATGTTCTAAGCCCTCCCATCCTCCGTGGGCTTCTGGCAGCAGGAGTGAAAAGAGAGGAGCAGAGCAATGGGACCCGTTTGAGAAAAACCGGCTTCCCACGGGAAAGTCTTTCTCCACGTGCAGACATGCTCCCAGGTGCCTGTGGCAAGGGGAAGGAAATGCCATACACTGACCTGGAAGAGACCACAGGGCCCAGGCACAGTCTGAACCCTTCCCTCAACCCGGCGGTTTTGCTAGCAGGAGTTCAACCCCAACGAACACAGCCCGGAGACCCCTGGGGCAAAAACGGCTTCCGACGAACAATGGGTGCTTGCTGTGGAACACCTATCCCAAGTGGGGGTAGCCAGCTCAACAAAATGCCACACACCCAGGTTTAAGAAACAACATTGCCCAGGCATGGTCTAAGCCCCTCACCTCGTCCCTGTGCTTTGGGGAGCCGGAGGGACACCCGAGGCCCACGGCCCTGAGACCCCTTTGCAAAAAGCCGGCTTCCCACGGAAACAGTTTTCCTGAGGTGCAGACCCTATCCCAAGTGGTTGTGGCAAGGTAAAGCCAATGCCCTCCACTTCTCTGGAAGAAACCACAGTGCCCAGCCATGTTCTAAGCCCTCCCATCCTCCCTGGGCTTCTGGCAGCAGGAGTGAAAAGAGAGGAGCAGAGCACTGGGACCCGTTTGACAAAAACCGGCTTCCCACGGGAAAGTCTTTCTCCACGTGCAGACATGCTCCCAGGTGCCTGTGGCAAGGGGAAGGAAATGCCATACACTGACCTGGAAGAGACCACAGGGCCCAGGCACAGTCTGAACCCTTCCCTCAACCCGGCGGTTTTGCTAGCAGGAGTTCAAGCCCAACGAACACAGCCCGGAGACCCCTGGGGCAAAAACGGCTTCCGACGAACAATGGGTGCTTGCTGTGGAACACCTATCCCAAGTGGGGGTAGCCAGCTCAACAAAATGCCACACACCCAGGTGTAAGAAACAACATTGCCCAGGCATGGTCTAAGCCCCTCACCTCGTCCCTGTGCTTTGGGGAGCCGGAGGGACACCCGAGGCCCACGGCCCTGAGACCCCTTTGCAAAAAGCAGGCTTCCCACGGAAACAGTTTTCCTGAGGTGCAGACCCTATCCCAAGTGGTTGTGGCAAGGTAAAGCCAATGCCCTCCACTTCTCTGGAAGAAACCACAGTGCCCAGCCATGTTCTAAGCCCTCCCATCCTCCCTGGGCTTCTGGCAGCAGGAGTGAAAAGAGAGGAGCAGAGCACTGGGACCCGTTTGACAAAAACCGGCTTCCACGGGAAAGTCTTTCTCCACGTGCAGACATGCTCCCAGGTGCCTGTGGCAAGGGGAAGGAAATGCCATACACTGACCTGGAAGAGACCACAGGGCCCAGGCACAGTCTGAACCCTTCCCTCAACCCGGCGGTTTTGCTAGCAGGAGTTCAAGCCCAACGAACACAGCCCGGAGACCCCTGGGGCAAAAACGGCTTCCAACGAACAATAGGTGCTTGCTGTGGAACACCTATCCCAAGTGGGGGTAGCCAGCTCAACAAAATGCCACACACCCAGGTGTAAGAAACAACATTGCCCAGGCATGGTCTAAGCCCCTCACCTCGTCCCTGTGCTTTGGGGAGCCGGAGGGACACACGAGGCCTATGGCCCTGAGACCCCTTTGCAAAAAGCCGGCATCCCACGGAGACAGTTTTCCTGAGGTGTAGACCCTCTCCCAAGTGGTTGTGGCAAGGTAAAGCCAATGCCCTCCACTTCTCTGGAAGAAACCACAGTGCCCAGCCATGTTCTAAGCCCTCCCATCCTCCCTGGGCTTCGGGCAGCAGGAGTGAAAAGAGAGGAGCAGAGCACTGGGACCCGTTTGACAAAAACCGGCTTCCCACGGGAAAGTCTTTCTCCACGTGCAGACATGCTCCCAGGTGCCTGTGGCAAGGGGAAGGAAATGCCATACACTGACCTGGAAGAGACCACAGGGCCCAGGCACAGTCTGAACCCTTCCCTCAACCCGGCGGTTTTGCTAGCAGGAGTTCTAGCCCAACGAACACAGCCCGGAGACCCCTGGGGCAAAAACGGCTTCCGACGAACAATAGGTGCTTGCTGTGGAACACCTATCCCAAGTGGGGGTAGCCAGCTCAACAAAATGCCACACACCCAGGTGTAAAAACCAACATTGCGCAGGCATGGTCTAAGCCCCTCACCTCGTCCCTGTGCTTTGGGGAGCCGGAGGGACACCCGAGGCCCACGGCCCTGAGACCCCTTTGCAAAAAGCCGGTTTCCCACGGAAACAGTTTTCCTGAGGTGCAGACCCTCTCACAAGTGGTTGTGGCAAGGTAAAGCAAATGCCCTCCACTTCTCTGGAAGAAACCACAGTGCCCAGCCATGTTCTAAGCCCTCCCATCCTCCCTGGGCTTCTGGCAGCAGGAGTGAAAAGAGAGGAGCAGAGCACTGGGACCCGTTTGACAAAAACCGGCTTCCACGGGAAAGTCTTTCTCCACGTGCAGACATGCTCCCAGGTGCCTGTGGCAAGGGGAAGGAAATGCCATACACTGACCTGGAAGAGACCACAGGGCCCAGGCACAGTCTGAACCCTTCCCTCAACCCGGCGGTTTTGCTAGCAGGAGTTCAACCCCAACGAACACAGCCCGGAGACCCCTGGGGCAAAAACGGCTTCCTACGAACAATGGGTGCTTGCTGTGGAACACCTATCCCAAGTGGGGGTAGCCAGCTCAACAAAATGCCACACACCCAGGTGTAAGAAACAACATTGCCCAGGCATGGTCTAAGCCCCTCACCTCGTCCCTGTGCTTTGGGGAGCCGGAGGGACACACGAGGCCCATGGCCCTGAGACCCCTTTGCAAAAAGCCGGCATCCCACGGAGACAGTTTTCCTGAGGTGTAGACCCTCTCCCAAGTGGTTGTGGCAAGGTAAAGCCAATGCCCTCCACTTCTCTGGAAGAAACCACAGTGCCCAGCCATGTTCTAAGCCCTCCCATCCTCCCTGGGCTTCGGGCAGCAGGAGTGAAAAGAGAGGAGCAGAGCACTGGGACCCGTTTGACAAAAACCGGCTTCCCACGGGAAAGTCTTTCTCCACGTGCAGACATGCTCCCAGGTGCCTGTGGCAAGGGGAAGGAAATGCCATACACTGACCTGGAAGAGACCACAGGGCCCAGGCACAGTCTGAACCCTTCCCTCAACCCGGCGGTTTTGCTAGCAGGAGTTCTAGCCCAACGAACACAGCCCGGAGACCCCTGGGGCAAAAACGGCTTCCGACGAACAATAGGTGCTTGCTGTGGAACACCTATCCCAAGTGGGGGTAGCCAGCTCAACAAAATGCCACACACCCAGGTGTAAAAACCAACATTGCGCAGGCATGGTCTAAGCCCCTCACCTCGTCCCTGTGCTTTGGGGAGCCGGAGGGACACCCGAGGCCCACGGCCCTGAGACCCCTTTGCAAAAAGCCGGTTTCCCACGGAAACAGTTTTCCTGAGGTGCAGACCCTCTGACAAGTGGTTGTGGCAAGGTAAAGCAAATGCCCTCCACTTCTCTGGAAGAAACCACAGTGCCCAGCCATGTTCTAAGCCCTCCCATCCTCCCTGGGCTTCTGGCAGCAGGAGTGAAAAGAGAGGAGCAGAGCACTGGGACCCGTTTGACAAAAACCGGCTTCCACGGGAAAGTCTTTCTCCACGTGCAGACATGCTCCCAGGTGCCTGTGGCAAGGGGAAGGAAATGCCATACACTGACCTGGAAGAGACCACAGGGCCCAGGCACAGTCTGAACCCTTCCCTCAACCCGGCGGTTTTGCTAGCAGGAGTTCAACCCCAACGAACACAACCCGGAGACCCCTGGGGCAAAAACGGCTTCCTACGAACAATGGGTGCTTGCTGTGGAACACCTATCCCAAGTGGGGGTAGCCAGCTCAACAAAATGCCACACACCCAGGTGTAAGAAACAACATTGCCCAGGCATGGTCTAAGCCCCTCACCTCGTCCCTGTGCTTTGGGGAGCCGGAGGGACACCCGAGGCCCACGGCCCTGAGACCCCTTTGCAAAAAGCCGGCTTCCCACGGAAACAGTTTTCCTGAGGTGCAGACCCTATCCCAAGTGGTTGTGGCAAGGTAAAGCAAATGCCCTCCACTTCTCTGGAAGAAACCACAGTGCCCAGCCATGTTCTAAGCCCTCCCATCCTCCCTGGGCTTCTGGCAGCAGGAGTGAAAAGAGAGGAGGAGAGCACTGGGACCCGTTTGACAAAAACCGGCTTCCCACGGGAAAGTCTTTCTCCACGTGCAGACATGCTCCCAGGTGCCTGTGGCAAGGGGAAGGAAATGCCATACACTGACCTGGAAGAGACCACAGGGCCCAGGCACAGTCTGAACCCTTCCCTCAACCCGGCGGTTTTGCTAGCAGGAGTTCAACCCCAACGAACACAGCCCGGAGACCCCTGGGGCAAAAACGGCTTCCGACGAACAATAGGTGCTTGCTGTGGAACACCTATCCCAAGTGGGGGTAGCCAGCTCAACAAAATGCCACACACCCAGATGTAAGAAACAACATTGCCCAGCCATAGTCTAAGCCCCTCACCTCGTCCCTGTGCTTTGGGGAGCCGGAGGGACACCCGAGGCCCACGGCCCTGAGACCCCTTTGCAAAAAGCCGGCTTCCCACGGAGACAGTTTTCCTGAGGTGTAGACCCTCTCCCAAGTGGTTGTGGCAAGGTAAAGCCAATGCCCTCCACTTCTCTGGAAGAAACCACAGTGCCCAGCCATGTTCTAAGCCCTCCCATCCTCCCTGGGCTTCTGGCAGCAGGAGTGAAAAGAGAGGAGCAGAGCACTGGGACCGTTTGACAAAAACCGGCTTCCCACGGGAAAGTCTTTCTCCGCGTGCAGACATGCTCCCAGGTGCCTGTGGCAAGGGGAAGGAAATGCCATACACTGACCTGGAAGAGACCACAGGGCCCAGGCACAGTCTGAACCCTTCCCTCAACCCGGCGGTTTTGCTAGCAGGAGTTCAAGCCCAACGAACACAGCCCGGAGACCCCTGGGGCAAAAACGGCTTCCGACGAACAACAGGTGCTTGCTGTGGAACACCTATCCCAAGTGGGGGTAGCCAGCTCAACAAAATGCCACACACCCAGGTGTAAGAAACAACATTGCGCAGGCATGGTCTAAGCCCCTCACCTCGTCCCTGTGCTTTGGGGAGCCGGAGGGACACCCGAGGCCCACGGCCCTGAGACCCCTTTGCAAAAAGCCGGCTTCCCACGGAAACAGTTTTCCTGAGGTGCAGACCCTCTCACAAGTGGTTGTGGCAAGGTAAAGCAAATGCCCTCGACTTCTCTGGAAGAAACCACAGTGCCCAGCCATGTTCTAAGCCCTCCCATCCTCCCTGGGCTTCTGGCAGCAGGAGTGAAAAGAGAGGAGCAGAGCACTGGGACCCGTTTGACAAAACCGGCTTCCCACGGGAAAGTCTTTCTCCACGTGCAGACATGCTCCCAGGTGCCTGTGGCAAGGGGAAGGAAATGCCATACACTGACCTGGAAGAGACCACAGGGCCCAGGCACAGTCTGAACCCTTCCCTCAACCCGGCGGTTTTGCTAGCAGGAGTTCAAGCCCAACGAACACAGCCCGGAGACCCTTGGGGCAAAAACGGCTTCCGACGAACAATAGGTGCTTGCTGTGGAACACCTATCCCAAGTGGGGGTAGCCAGCTCAACAAAATGCCACACACCCAGGTGTAAGAAACAACATTGCCCAGGCATGGTCTAAGCCCCTCACCTCGTCCCTGTGCTTTGGGGAGCCGGAGGGACACCCGAGGCCCACGGCCCTGAGACCCCTTTGCAAAAAGCCGGCTTCCCACGGAAACAGTTTTCCTGAGGTGTAGACCCTACCCCAAGTGGTTGTGGCAAGGTAAAGCCAATGCCCTCCACTTCTCTGGAAGAAACCACAGTGCCCAGCCATGTTCTAAGCCCTCCCATCCTCCCTGGGCTTCTGGCAGCAGGAGTGAAAAGAGAGGAGCAGAGCACTGGGACCCGTTTGACAAAATCCGGCTTCCCACGGGAAAGTCTTTCTCCACGTGCAGACATGCTCCCAGGTGCCTGTGGCAAGGGGAAGGAAATGCCATACACTGACCTGGAAGAGACCACAGGGCCCAGGCACAGTCTGAACCCTTCCCTCAACCCGGCGGTTTTGCTATCAGGAGTTCTAGCCCAACGAACACAGCCCGGAGACCCCTGGGTCAAAAACGGCTTCCGACGAACAATAGGTGCTTGCTGTGGAACACCTATCCCAAGTGGGGGTAGCCAGCTCAACAAAATGCCACACACCCAGGTGTAAGAAAAAACATTGCCGAGGCA
Source organism: Ursus americanus (assembly GCF_024610735.1). Classification (NCBI taxonomy): domain Eukaryota; kingdom Metazoa; phylum Chordata; class Mammalia; order Carnivora; family Ursidae; genus Ursus; species Ursus americanus. The sequence continues at coordinate 84,410 of NW_028273701.1, read as the reverse complement.
TGGTCTCTCCCCTCACCTCGTCCCTGTGCTTTGGGGAGCCGGAGGGACACCCGAGGCCCACGGCCCTGAGACCCCTTTGCAAAAAGCCGGCTTCCCACGGAAACAGTTTTCCTGAGGTGCAGACCCTCTCACAAGTGGTTGTGGCAAGGTAAAGCAAATGCCCTCCACTTCTCTGGAAGAAACCACAGTGCCCAGCCATGTTCTAAGCCCTCCCATCCTCCCTGGGCTTCTGGCAGCAGGAGTGAAAAGAGAGGAGCAGAGCACTGGGACCCGTTTGACAAAAACCGGCTTCCACGGGAAAGTCTTTCTCCACGTGCAGACATGCTCCCAGGTGCCTGTGGCAAGGGGAAGGAAATGCCATACACTGACCTGGAAGAGACCACAGGGCCCAGGCACAGTCTGAACCCTTCCCTCAACCGGGCGGTTTTGCTAGCAGGAGTTCAAGCCCAACGAACACAGCCCGGACACCCCTGGGGCAAAAACGGCTTCCGACGAACAATGGGTGCTTGCTGTGGAACACCTATCCCAAGTGGGGGTAGCCAGCTCAACAAAATGCCACACACCCAGGTGTAAGAAACAACATTGCCCAGGCATGGTCTAAGCCCCTCAGCTCGTCCCTGTGCTTTGGGGAGCCGGAGGGACACCCGAAGCCCACGGCCCTGAGACCCCTTTGCAAAAAGCCGGCTTCCCACGGAAACAGTTTTCCTGAGGTGCAGACCCTCTCACAAGTGGTTGTGGCAAGGTAAAGCCAATGCCCTCCACTTCTCTGGAAGAAACCCCAGTGCCCAGCCATGTTCTAAGCCCTCCCATCCTCCCTGGGCTTCTGGCAGCAGGAGTGAAAAGAGAGGAGCAGAGCACTGGGACCCGTTTGACAAAAACCGGCTTCCCACAGTAAATTCTTTCTCCACGTGCAGACATGCTCCCAGGTGCCTGTGGCAAGGGGAAGGAAATGCCATACACTGACCTGGAAGAGACCACAGGGCCCAGGCACAGTCTGAACCCTTCCCTCAACCCGGCGGTTTTGCTAGCAGGAGTTCAACCCCAACGAACACAGCCCGGAGACCCATGGGGCAAAAACGGCTTCCGACGAACAATAGGTGCTTGCTGTGGAACACCTATCCCAAGTGGGGGTAGCCAGCTCAACAAAATGCCACACACCCAGGTGTAAGAAACAACATTACCCAGGCATGGTCTAAGCCCCTCACCTCGTCCCTGTGCTTTGGGGAGCCGGAGGGACACCCGAGGCCCACGGCCCTGAGACCCCTTTGCAAAAAGCCGGCTTCCCACGGAAACAGTTTTCCTGAGGTGTAGACCCTACCCCAAGTGGTTGTGGCAAGGTAAAGCCAATGCCCTCCACTTCTCTGGAAGAAACCACAGTGCCCAGCCATGTTCTAAGCCCTCCCATCCTCCCTGGGCTTCTGGCAGCAGGAGTGAAAAGAGAGGAGCAGAGCACTGGGACCCGTTTGACAAAAACCGGCTTCCCACGGGAAAGTCTTTCTCCACGTGCAGACATGCTCCCAGGTGCCTGTGGCAAGGGGAAGGAAATGCCATACACTGACCTGGAAGAGACCACAGGGCCCAGGCACAGTCTGAACCCTTCCCTCAACCCGGCGGTTTTGCTAGCAGGAATTCAAGCCCAACGAACACAGCCCGGAGACCCCTGGGTCAAAAACGGCTTCCGACGAACAATAGGTGCTTGCTGTGGAACACCTATCCCAAGTGGGGGTAGCCAGCTCAACAAAATGCCACACACCCAGGTGTAAGAAACAACATTGCCCAGGCATGGTCTAAGCCCCTCACCTCGTCCCTGTGCTTTGGGGAGCCGGAGGGACACCCGAGGCCCACGGCCCTGAGACCCCTTTGCAAAAAGCCGGCTTCCCTCGGAAACAGTTTTCCTGAGGTGCAGACCCTCTCACAAGTGGTTGTGGCAAGGTAAAGCCAATGCCCTCCACTTCTCTGGAAGAAACCCCAGTGCCCAGCCATGTTCTAAGCCCTCCCATCCTCCCTGGGCTTCTGGCAGCAGGAGTGAAAAGAGAGGAGCAGAGCACTGGGACCCGTTTGACAAAAACCGGCTTCCCACGGGAAAGTCTTTCTCCACGTGCAGACATGCTCCCAGGTGCCTGTGGAAAGGGGAAGGAAATGCCATACACTGACCTGGAAGAGACCACAGGGCCCAGGCACAGTCTGAACCCATCCCTCAACCCGGCGGTTTTGCTAGCAGGAGTTCAAGCCCAACGAACACAGCCCGGAGACCCCTGGGGCAAAAACGGCTTCCGACGAACAATAGGTACTTGCTGTGGAACACCTATCCCAAGTGGGGGTAGCCAGCTCAACAAAATGCCACATACCCAGGTGTAAGAAACAACATTGCCCAGGCATGGTCTAAGCCCCTCACCTCGTCCCTGTGCTTTGGGGAGCCGGAGGGACACCCGAGGCCCACGGCCCTGAGACCCCTTTGCAAAAAGCCGGCTTCCCACGGAAACAGTTTTCCTGAGGTGCAGACCCTATCCCAAGTGGTTGTGGCAAGGTAAAGCCAATGCCCTCCACTTCTCTGGAAGAAACCACAGTGCCCAGCCATGTTCTAAGCCCTCCCATCCTCCCTGGGCTTCTGGCAGCAGGAGTGAAAAGAGAGGAGCAGAGCACTGGGACCCGTTTGACAAAAACCGGCTTATCACGGGAAAGTCTTTCTCCACGTGCAGACATGCTCCCAGGTGCCTGTGGCAAGGGGAAGGAAATGCCATACACTGACCTGGAAGAGACCACAGGGCCCATGCACAGTCTGAACCCTTCCCTCAACCCGGCGGTTTTGCTAGCAGGAGTTCTAGACCAAGGAACACAGCCCGGAGACCCCTGGGGCAAAAACGGCTTCCGAAGAACAATAGGTGCTTGCTGTGGAACACCTATCCCAAGTGGGGGTAGCCAGCTCAACAAAATGCCACACCCCCAGGTGTAAGAAACAACATTGCCCAGGCATGGTCTAAGCCCCTCACCTCGTCCCTGTGCTTTGGGGAGCCGGAGGGACACCCGAGGCCCACGGCCCTGAGACCCCTTTGCAAAAAGCCGGCTTCCCACGGAAACAGTTTTCCTGAGGTGCAGACCCTCTCACAAGTTCTTGTGGCAAGGTAAAGCCAATGCCCTCCTCTTCTCTGGAAGAAACCACAGTGCCCAGCCATGTTCTAAGCCCTCCCATCCTCCCTGGGCTTCTGGCAGCAGGAGTGAAAAGTGAGGAGCAGAGCACTGGGACCCGTTTGACAAAAACCGGCTTCCACGGGAATGTCTTTCTCCACGTGCAGACATGCTCCCAGGTGCCTGTGGCAAGGGGAAGGAAATGCCATACACTGACCTGGAAGAGACCACAGGGCCCAGGCACAGTCTGAACCCTTCCCTCAACCCGGCGGTTTTGCTAGCAGGAGTTCAAGCCCAACGAACACAGCCCGGACACCCCTGGGGCAAAAACGGCTTCCGACGAACAATGGGTGCTTGCTGTGGAACACCTATCCCAAGTGGGGGTAGCCAGCTCAACAAAATGCCACACACCCAGGTGTAAGAAACAACATTGCCCAGGCATGGTCTAAGCCCCTCACCTCGTCCCTGTGCTTTGGGGAGCCGGAGGGACACGCGAAGCCCACGGCCCTGAGACCCCTTTGCAAAAAGCCGGCTTCCCACGGAAACAGTTTTCCTGAGGTGCAGACCCTCTCACAAGTGGTTGTGGCAAGGTAAAGCCAATGCCCTCCACTTCTCTGGAAGAAACCCCAGTGCCCAGCCATGTTCTAAGCCCTCCCATCCTCCCTGGGCTTCTGGCAGCAGGAGTGAAAAGAGAGGAGCAGAGCACTGGGACCCGTTAGACAAAAACCGGCTTCCCACGGGAAAGTCTTTCTCCACGTGCAGACATGCTCCCAGGTGCCTGTGGCAAGGGGAAGGAAATGCCATACACTGACCTGGAAGAGACCACAAGGACCAGGCACAGTCTGAACCCTTCCCTCAACCCGGCGGTTTTGCTAGCAGGAGTTCTAGCCCAACGAACACAGCCCGGAGACCCCTGGGTCAAAAACGGCTTCCGACGAACAATAGGTGCTTGCTGTGGAACACCTATCCCAAGTGGGGGTAGCCAGCTCAACAAAATGCCACACACCCAGGTGTAAGAAACAACATTGCCCAGGCATGGTCTAAGCCCCTCACCTCGTCCCTGTGCTTGGGGAGCCGGAGGGACACCCGAGGCCCACGGCCCTGAGACCCCTTTGCAAAAAGCCGGCTTCCCACGGAAACAGTTTTCCTTAGGTGGAGACCCTCTCACAAGTGGTTGTGGCAAGGTAAAGCAAATGCCCTCCACTTCTCTGGAAGAAACCACAGTGCCCAGCCATGTTCTAAGCCCTCCCATCCTCCCTGGGCTTCTGGCAGCAGGAGTGAAAAGAGAGGAGCAGAGCACTGGGACCCGTTTGACAAAAACCGGCTTCCCACGGGAAAGTCTTTCTCCACGTGCAGACATGCTCCCAGGTGCCTGTGGCAAGGGGAAGGAAATGCCATACACTGACCTGGAAGAGACCACAGGGCCCAGGCACAGTCTGAACCCTTCCCTCAACCTGGCGGTTTTGCTAGCAGGAGTTCTAGCCCAACGAACACAGCCCGGAGACCCCTGGGTCAAAAACGGCTTCCGACGAACAATAGGTGCTTGCTGTGGAACACCTATCCCAAATGGGGGTAGCCAGCTCAACAAAATGCCACACACCCAGGTGTAAGAAACAACATTGCCCAGGCATGGTCTAAGCCCCTCACCTCGTCCCTGTGCTTTGGGGAGCCGGAGGGACACCCGAGGCCCAGGGCCTAGAGACCCCTTTGCAAAAAGCCGGCTTCCCACGGAAACAGTTTTCCTGAGGTACAGACCCTATCCCAAGGGTTGTGGCAAGGTAAAGCAAATGCCCTCCACTTCTCTGGAAGAAACCAAAGTGCCCAGCCATGTTCTAAGCCCTCCCATCCTCCCTGGGCTTCTGGCAGCAGGAGTGAAAAGAGAGGAGCAGAGCACTGGGACCCGTTTGACAAAAACCGGCTTCCCACGGGAAAGTCTTTCTCCACATGCAGACATGCTCCCAGGTGCCTGAGGCAAGGGGAAGGAAATGCCATACACTGACCTGGAAGAGACCACAGGGCCCAGGCACAGTCTGAACCCTTCCCTCAACCCGGCGGTTTTGCTAGCAGGAGTTCAACCCCAACGAACACAGCCCGGACACCCCTGGGGCAAAAACGGCTTCCGACGAACAATAGGTGCTTGCTGTGGAACACCTATCCCAAGTGGGGGTAGCCAGCTCAACAAAATGCCACACACCCAGGTGTAAGAAACAACATTGCCCAGGCATGTTCTAAGCCCCTCACCTGGTCCCTGTGCTTTGGGGAGCCGGAGGGACACCCGAGGCGCACGGCCCTGAGACCCCTTTGCAAAAAGCCGGCTTCCCACGGAAACAGTTTTCCTGAGGTGCAGACCCTATCCCAAGTGGTTGTGGCAAGGTAAAGCAAATGCCCTCCACTTCTCTGGAAGAAACCACAGTGCCCAGCCATGTTCTAAGCCCTCCCATCCTCCCTGGGCTTCTGGCAGCAGGAGTGAAAAGAGAGGAGCAGAGCACTGGGACCCGTTTGACAAAAACCGGCTTCCCACGGGAAAGTCTTTCTCCACGTGCAGACATGCTCCCAGGTGCCTGTGGCAAAGGGAAGGAAATGCCATACACTGACCTGGAAGAGACCACAGGGCCCAGGCACAGTCTGAACCCTTCCCTCAACCCGGCGGTTTTGCTAGTAGGAGTTCAAGCCCAACGAACACAGCCCGGAGACCCCTGGGGCAAAAACGGCTTCCGACGAACAATAGGTGCTTGCTGTGGAACACCTATCCCAAGTGGGGGTAGCCAGCTCAACAAAATGCCACACACCCAGGTGTAAGAAACAACATTGCCCAGGCATGGTCTAAGCCCCTCACCTCGTCCCTGTGCTTTGGGGAGCCGGAGGGACACCCGAGGCCCACGGCCCTGAGACCCCTTTGCAAAAAGCCGGCTTCCCACGGAAACAGTTTTCCTGAGGTGCAGACCCTCTCACAAGTGGTTGTGGCAAGGTAAAGCCAATGCCCTCCACTTCTCTGGAAGAAACCACAGTGCCCAGCCATGTTCTAAGCCCTCCCATCCTCCCTGGGCTTCTGGCAGCAGGAGTGAAAAGAGAGGAGCAGAGCACTGGGACCCGTTTGACAAAAACCGGCTTCCACGGGAAAGTCTTTCTCCACGTGCAGACATGCTTCCAGGTGCCTGTGGCAAGGGGAAGGAAATGCCATACACTGACCTGGAAGAGACCACAGGCCCCAGGCACAGTCTGAACCCTTCCCTCAACCCGGCGGTTTTGCTAGCAGGAGTTCTAGCCCAACGAACACAGCCCGGAGACCCCTGGGGCAAAAACGGCTTCCGAGGAACAATAGGTGCTTGCTGTGGAACACCTATCCCAAGTGGGGGTAGCCAGCTCAACAAAATGCCACACACCCAGGTGTAAGAAACAACATTGCCCAGGCATGGTCTAAGCCCCTCACCTCGTCCCTGTGCTTTGGGGAGCCGGAGGGACACCCGAGGCCCACGGCCCTGAGACCCCTTTGCAAAAAGCCGGCTTCCCACGGAAACAGTTTTCCTTAGGTGCAGACCCTCTCACAAGTGGTTGTGGCAAGGTAAAGCCAATGCCCTCCACTTCTCTGGAAGAAACCCCAGTGCCCAGCCATGTTCTAAGCCCTCCCATCCTCCCTGGGCTTCTGGCAGCAGGAGTGAAAAGAGAGGAGCAGAGCACTAGGACCCGTTTGACAAAAACCGGCTTCCCACGGGAAAGTCTTTCTCCACGTGCAGACATGCTCCCAGGTGCCTGTGGCAAGGGGAAGGAAATGCCATACACTGACCTGGAAGAGACCACAGGGCCCAGGCACAGTCTGAACCCATCCCTCAACCCGGCGGTTTTGCTAGCAGGAGTTCAAGCCCAACGAACACAGCCCGGAGACCCCTGGGGCAAAAACGGCTTCCGACGAACAATAGGTGCTTGCTGTGGAACACCTATCCCAAGTGGGGGTAGCCAGCTCAACAAAATGCCACACACCCAGGTGTAAGAAACAACATTGCCCAGGCATGGTCTAAGCCCCTCACCTCGTCCCTGTGCTTTGGGGAGCCGGAGGGACACCCGAGGCCCACGGCCCTGAGACCCCTTTGCAAAAAGCCGGCTTCCCACGGAAACAGTTTTCCTGAGGTGCAGACCCTATCCCAAGTGGTTGTGGCAAGGTAAAGCCAATGCCCTCCACTTCTCTGGAAGAAACCACAGTGCCCAGCCATGTTCTAAGCCCTCCCATCCTCCCTGGGCTTCTGGCAGCAGGAGTGAAAAGTGAGGAGCAGAGCACTGGGACCCGTTTGACAAAAACATGCTTCCACGGGAAAGTCTTTCTCCACGTGCAGACATGCTCCCAGGTGCCTCTGGCAAGGGGAAGGAAATGCCATACACTGACCTGGAAGAGACCACAGGGCCCAGGCACAGTCTGAACCCTTCCCTCAACCCGGCGGTTTTGCTAGCAGGAGTTCAAGCCCAACGAACACAGCCCGGACACCCCTGGGGCAAAAACGGCTTCCGACGAACAATGGGTGCTTGCTGTGGAACACCTATCCCAAGTGGGGGTAGCCAGCTCAACAAAATGCCACACACCCAGGTGTAAGAAACAACATTGCCCAGGCATGGTCTAAGCCCCTCACCTCGTCCCTGTGCTTTGGGGAGCCGGAGGGACACGCGAAGCCAACGGCCCTGAGACCCCTTTGCAAAAAGCCGGCTTCCCACGGAAACAGTTTTCCTGAGGTGCAGACCCTCTCACAAGTGGTTGTGGCAAGGTAAAGCCAATGTCCTCCACTTCTCTGGAAGAAACCACAGTGCCCAGCCATGTTCTAAGCCCTCCCATCCTCCCTGGGCTTCTGGCAGCAGGAGTGAAAAGAGAGGAGCAGAGCACTGGGACCCGTTTGACAAAAACCGGCTTCCCACGGGAAAGTCTTTCTCCACGTGCAGACATGCTCCCAGGTGCCTGTGGCAAGGGGAAGGAAATGCCATACACTGACCTGGAAGAGACCACAGGGCCCAGGCACAGTCTGAACCCTTCCCTCAACCCGGCGGTTTTGCTAGCAGGAGTTCTAGCCCAACGAACACAGCCCGGAGACCCCTGGGGCAAAAACGGCTTCCGACGAACAATAGGTGCTTGCTGTGGAACACCTATCCCAAGTGGGGGTAGCCAGCTCAACAAAATGCCACACACCCAGGTGTAAGAAACAACATTGCCCAGGCATGGTCTAAGACCCTCACCTCGTCCCTGTGCTTTGGGGAGCCGGAGGGACACCCGAGGCCCACGGCCCTGAGACCCCTTTGCAAAAAGCCGGCTTCCCACGGAAACAGTTTTCCTGAGGTGCAGACCCTCTCACAAGTGGTTGTGGCAAGGTAAAGCAAATGCCCTCCACTTCTCTGGAAGAAACCACAGTGCCCAGCCATATTCTAAGCCCTCCCATCCTCCCTGGGCTTCTGGCAGCAGGAGTGAAAAGAGAGGAGCAGAGCACTGGGACCCGTTTGACAAAAACTGGCTTCCTACGGGAAAGCCTTTCTCCACGTGCAGACATGCTCCCAGGTGCCTGTGGCAAGGGGAAGGAAATGCCATACACTGACCTGGAAGAGACCACAAGGCCCAGGCACAGTCTGAACCCTTCCCTCAACCCGGTGGTTTTGGTAGCAGGAGTTCAAGCCCAACGAACACAGCCCGGAGACCCCTGGGGCAAAAACGGCTTCCGACGAACAATAGGTGCTTGCTGTGGAACACCTATCCCAAGTGGGGGTAGCCAGCTCAACAAAATGCCACACACCCAGGTGTAAGAAACAACATTGCCCAGGCATGGTCTAAGCCCCTCACCTCCTCCCTGTGCTTTGGGGAGCCGGAGGGACACCCGAGGCCCACGGCCCTGAGACCCCTTTGCAAAAAGCCGGCTTCCCACGGAAACAGTTTTCCTTAGGTGCAGACCCTCTCACAAGTGGTTGTGGCAAGGTAAAGCAAATGCCCTCCACTTCTCTGGAAGAAACCACAGTGCCCAGCCATGTTCTAAGCCCTCCCATCCTCCCTGGGCTTCTGGCAGCAGGAGTGAAAAGAGAGGAGCAGAGCACTGGGACCCGTTTGACAAAAACTGGCTTCCCACGGGAAAGTCTTTCTCCACGTGCAGACATGCTTCCAGGTGCCTGTGGCAAGGGGAAGGAAATGCCATACACTGACCTGGAAGAGACCACAGGGCCCAGGCACAGTCTGAACCCTTCCCTCAACCCGGCGGTTTTGCTAGCAGGAGTTCTAGCCCAACGAACACAGCCCGGAGACCCCTGGGGCAAAAACGGCTTCCGACGAACAATAGGTGCTTGCTGTGGAACACCTATCCCAAGTGGGGGTAGCCAGCTCAACAAAATGCCACACACCCAGGTGTAAGAAACAACATTGCCCAGGCATGGTCTAAGCCCCTCACCTCGTCCCTGTGCTTTGGGGAGCCGGAGGGACACCCGAGGCCCACGGCCCTGAGACCCCTTTGCAAAAAGCCGGCTTCCCACGGAAACAGTTTTCCTTAGGTGCAGACCCTCTCACAAGTGGTTGTGGCAAGGTAAAGCCAATGCCCTCCACTTCTCTGGAAGAAACCCCAGTGCCCAGCCATGTTCTAAGCCCTCCCATCCTCCCTGGGCTTCTGGCAGCAGGAGTGAAAAGAGAGGAGCAGAGCACTGGGACCCGTTTGACAAAAACCGGCTTCCCACGGGAAAGTCTTTCTCCACGTGCAGAGATGCTCCCAGGTGCCTGTGGCAAGGGGAAGGAAATGCCATACACTGACCTGGAAGAGACCACAGGGCCCAGGCACAGTCTGAACCCATCCCTCAACCCGGCGGTTTTGCTAGCAGGAGTTCAAGCCCAACGAACACAGCCCGGAGACCCCTGGGGCAAAAACGGCTTCCGACGAACAATAGGTGCTTGCTGTGGAACACCTATCCCAAGTGGGGGTAGCCAGCTCAACAAAATGCCACACACCCAGGTGTAAGAAACAACATTGCCCAGGCATGGTCTAAGCCCCTCACCTCGTCCCTGTGCTTTGGGGAGCCGGAGGGACACCCGAGGCCCACGGCCCTGAGACCCCTTTGCAAAAAGCCGGCTTCCCACGGAAACAGTTTTCCTGAGGTGCAGACCCTATCCCAAGTGGTTGTGGCAAGGTAAAGCCAATGCCCTCCACTTCTCTGGAAGAAACCCCAGTGCCCAGCCATGTTCTAAGCCCTCCCATCCTCCCTGGGCTTCTGGCAGCAGGAGTGAAAAGAGAGGAGCAGAGCACTGGGACCCGTTTGACAAAAACCGGCTTCCCACGGGAAAGTCTTTCTCCACGTGCAGACATGCTCCCAGGTGCCTGTGGCAAGGGGAAGGAAATGCCATACACTGACCTGGAAGAGACCACAGGGCCCAGGCACAGTCTGAACCCTTCCCTCAACCCGGAGGTTTTGCTAGCAGGAGTTCAAGCCCAACGAACACAGCCCGGATACCCCTGGGGCAAAAACGGCTTTTGACGAACAATGGGTGCTTGCTGTGGAACACCTATCCCAAGTCGGGGTAGCCAGCTCAACAAAATGCCACACCCCCAGGTGTAAGAAACAACATTGCCCAGGCATGGTCTAAGCCCCTCACCTCGTCCCTGTGCTTTGGGGAGCCGGAGGGACACCCAAGGCCCACGGCCCTGAGACCCCTTTGCAAAAAGCCGGCTTCCCACGGAAACAGTTTTCCTGAGGTGCAGACCCTATCCCAAGTGGTTGTGGCAAGGTAAAGCCAATGCCCTCCACTTCTCTGGAAGAAACCACAGTGCCCAGCCATGTTCTAAGGCCTCCCATCCTCCCTGGGCTTCTGGCAGCAGGAGTGAAAAGTGAGGAGCAGAGCACTGGGACCCGTTTGACAAAAACATGCTTCCACGGGAAAGTCTTTCTCCACGTGCAGACATGCTCCCAGGTGCCTGTGGCAAGGGGAAGGAAATGCCATACACTGACCTGGAAGAGACCACAGGGCCCAGGCACAGTCTGAACCCTTCCCTCAACCCGGCGGTTTTGCTAGCAGGAGTTCAAGCCCAACGAACACAGCCCGGACACCCCTGGGGCAAAAACGGCTTCCGACGAACAATGGGTGCTTGCTGTGGAACACCGATCCCAAGTGGGGGTAGCCAGCTCAACAAAATGCCACACACCCAGGTGTAAGAAACAACATTGCCCAGGCATGGTCTAAGCCCCTCACCTCGTCCCTGTGCTTTGGGGAGCCGGAGGGACACGCGAAGCCAACGGCCCTGAGACCCCTTTGCAAAAAGCCGGCTTCCCATGGAAACAGTTTTCCTGAGGTGCAGACCCTCTCACAAGTGGTTGTGGCAAGGTAAAGCCAATGTCCTCCACTTCTCTGGAAGAAACCACAGTGCCCAGGCATGTTCTAAGCCCTCCCATCCTCCCTGGGCTTCTGGCAGCAGGAGTGAAAAGAGAGGAGCAGAGCACTGGGACCCGTTTGACAAAAACCGGCTTCCCACGGGAAAGTCTTTCTCCACGTGCAGACATGCTCCCAGGTGCCTGTGGCAAGGGGAAGGAAATGCCATACACTGACCTGGAAGAGACCACAGGGCCCAGGCACAGTCTGAACCCTTCCCTCAACCCGGCGGTTTTGCTAGCAGGAGTTCTAGCCCAACGAACACAGCCCGGAGACCCCTGGGGCAAAAACGGCTTCCGACGAACAATAGGTGCTTGCTGTGGAACACCTATCCCAAGTGGGGGTAGCCAGCTCAACAAAATGCCACACACCCAGGTGTAAGAAACAACATTGCCCAGGCATGGTCTAAGCCCCTCACCTCGTCCCTGTGCTTTGGGGAGCCGGAGGGACACCCGAGGCCCACGGCCCTGAGACCCCTTTGCAAAAAGCCGGCTTCCCACGGAAACAGTTTTCCTGAGGTGCAGACCCTCTCACAAGTGGTTGTGGCAAGGTAAAGCAAATGCCCTCCACTTCTCTGGAAGAAACCACAGTGCCCAGCCATATTCTAAGCCCTCCCATCCTCCCTGGGCTTCTGGCAGCAGGAGTGAAAAGAGAGGAGCAGAGCACTGGGACCCGTTTGACAAAAACTGGCTTCCTACGGGAAAGCCTTTCTCCACGTGCAGACATGCTCCCAGGTGCCTGTGGCAAGGGGAAGGAAATGCCATACACTGACCTGGAAGAGACCACAAGGCCCAGGCACAGTCTGAACCCTTCCCTCAACCCGGCGGTTTTGGTAGCAGGAGTTCAAGCCCAACGAACACAGCCCGGAGACCCCTGGGGCAAAAACGGCTTCCGACGAACAATAGGTGCTTGCTGTGGAACACCTATCCCAAGTGGGGGTAGCCAGCTCAACAAAATGCCACACACCCAGGTGTAAGAAACAACATTGCCCAGGCATGGTCTAAGCCCCTCACCTCGTCCCTGTGCTTTGGGGAGCCGGAGGGACACCCGAGGCCCACGGCCCTGAGACCCCTTTGCAAAAAGCCGGCTTCCCACGGAAACAGTTTTCCTTAGGTGCAGACCCTCTCACAAGTGGTTGTGGCAAGGTAAAGCAAATGCCCTCCACTTCTCTGGAAGAAACCACAGTGCCCAGCCATGTTCTAAGCCCTCCCATCCTCCCTGGGCTTCTGGCAGCAGGAGTGAAAAGAGAGGAGCAGAGCACTGGGACCCGTTTGACAAAAACTGGCTTCCCACGGGAAAGCCTTTCTCCACGTGCAGACATGCTCCCAGGTGCCTGTGGCAAGGGGAAGGAAATGCCATACACTGACCTGGAAGAGTCCACAGGGCCCAGGCACAGTCTGAACCCATCCCTCAACCCGGCGGTTTTGGTAGCAGGAGTTCAAGCCCAACGAACACAGCCCGGAGACCCCTGGGGCAAAAACGGCTTCCGACGAACAATAGGTGCTTGCTGTGGAACACCTATCCCAAGTGGGGGTAGCCAGCTCAACAAAATGCCACACACCCAGGTGTAAGAAACAACATTGCCCAGGCATGGTCTAAGCCCCTCACCTCGTCCCTGTGCTTTGGGGAGCCGGAGGGACACGCGAAGCCCACGGCCCTGAGACCCCTTTGCAAAAAGCCGGCTTCCCACGGAAACAGTTTTCCTGAGGTGCAGACCCTCTCACAAGTGGTTGTGGCAAGGTAAAGCCAATGCCCTCCACTTCTCTGGAAGAAACCACAGTGCCCAGCCATGTTCTAAGCCCTCCCATCCTCCCTGGGCTTCTGGCAGCAGGAGTGAAAAGAGAGGAGCAGAGCACTGGGACCCGTTTGACAAAAACCGGCTTCCCACGGGAAAGTCTTTCTCCACGTGCAGACATGCTCCCAGGTGCCTGTGGCAAGGGGAAGGAAATGCCATACACTGACCTGGAAGAGACCACAGGGCCCAGGCACAGTCTGAACCCTTCCCTCAACCCGGCGGTTTTGCTAGCAGGAGTTCTAGCCCAACGAACACAGCCCGGAGACCCCTGGGGCAAAAACGGCTTCCGACGAACAATAGGTGCTTGCTGTGGAACACCTATCCCAAGTGGGGGTAGCCAGGTCAACAAAATGCCACACACCCAGGTGTAAGAAACAACATTGCCCAGGCATGGTCTAAGCCCCTCACCTCGTCCCTGTGCTTTGGGGAGCCGGAGGGACACCCGAGGCCCACGGCCCTGAGACCCCTTTGCAAAAAGCCGGCTTCCCACGGAAACAGTTTTCCTTAGGTGCAGACCCTCTCACAAGTGGTTGTGGCAAGGTAAAGCAAATGCCCTCCACTTCTCTGGAAGAAACCACAGTGCCCAGCCATGTTCTAAGCCCTCCCATCCTCCCTGGGCTTCTGGCAGCAGGAGTGAAAAGAGAGGAGCAGAGCACTGGGACCCGTTTGACAAAAACTGGCTTCCCACGGGAAAGCCTTTCTCCACGTGCAGACATGCTCCCAGGTGCCTGTGGCAAGGGGAAGGAAATGCCATACACTGACCTGGAAGAGTCCACAGGGCCCAGGCACAGTCTGAACCCATCCCTCAACCCGGCGGTTTTGGTAGCAGGAGTTCAAGCCCAACGAACACAGCCCGGAGACCCCTGGGGCAAAAACGGCTTCCGACGAACAATAGGTGCTTGCTGTGGAACACCTATCCCAAGTGGGGGTAGCCAGCTCAACAAAATGCCACACACCCAGGTGTAAGAAACAACATTGCCCAGGCATGGTCTAAGCCCCTCACCTCGTCCCTGTGCTTTGGGGAGCCGGAGGGACACGCGAAGCCCACGGCCCTGAGACCCCTTTGCAAAAAGCCGGCTTCCCACGGAAACAGTTTTCCTGAGGTGCAGACCCTCTCACAAGTGGTTGTGGCAAGGTAAAGCCAATGCCCTCCACTTCTCTGGAAGAAACCACAGTGCCCAGCCATGTTCTAAGCCCTCCCATCCTCCCTGGGCTTCTGGCAGCAGGAGTGAAAAGAGAGGAGCAGAGCACTGGGACCCGTTTGACAAAAACCGGCTTCCCACGGGAAAGTCTTTCTCCACGTGCAGACATGCTCCCAGGTGCCTGTGGCAAGGGGAAGGAAATGCCATACACTGACCTGGAAGAGACCACAGGGCCCAGGCACAGTCTGAACCCTTCCCTCAACCCGGCGGTTTTGCTAGCAGGAGTTCTAGCCCAACGAACACAGCCCGGAGACCCCTGGGGCAAAAACGGCTTCCGACGAACAATAGGTGCTTGCTGTGGAACACCTATCCCAAGTGGGGGTAGCCAGGTCAACAAAATGCCACACACCCAGGTGTAAGAAACAACATTGCCCAGGCATGGTCTAAGCCCCTCACCTCGTCCCTGTGCTTTGGGGAGCCGGAGGGACACCCGAGGCCCACGGCCCTGAGACCCCTTTGCAAAAAGCCGGCTTCCCACGGAAACAGTTTTCCTTAGGTGCAGACCCTCTCACAAGTGGTTGTGGCAAGGTAAAGCAAATGCCCTCCACTTCTCTGGAAGAAACCACAGTGCCCAGCCATGTTCTAAGCCCTCCCATCCTCCCTGGGCTTCTGGCAGCAGGAGTGAAAAGAGAGGAGCAGAGCACTGGGACCCGTTTGACAAAAACTGGCTTCCCACGGGAAAGCCTTTCTCCACGTGCAGACATGCTCCCAGGTGCCTGTGGCAAGGGGAAGGAAATGCCATACACTGACCTGGAAGAGACCACAAGGCCCAGGCACAGTCTGAACCCTTCCCTCAACCCGGCGTTTTTGGTAGCAGGAGTTCAAGCCCAACGAACACAGCCCGGAGACCCCTGGGGCAAAAACGGCTTCCGACGAACAATAGGTGCTTGCTGTGGAACACCGATCCCAAGTGGGTGTAGCCAGCTCAACAAAATGCCACACACCCAGGTGTAAGAAACAACATTGCCCAGGCATGGTCTAAGCCCCTCAGCACGTCCCTGTGCTTTGGGGAGCCGGAGGGACACCCGAGGCCCACGGCCCTGAGACCCCTTTGCAAAAAGCCGGCTTCCCACGGAAACAGTTTTCCTGAGGTGCAGACCCTCTCACAAGTGGTTGTGGCAAGGTAAAGCAAATGCCCTCCACTTCTCTGGAAGAAACCACAGTGCCCAGCCATGTTCTAAGCCCTCCCATCCTCCCTGGGCTTCTGGCAGCAGGAGTGAAAAGAGAGGAGCAGAGCACTGGGACCCGTTTGACAAAAACCGGCTTCCACGGGAAAGTCTTTCTCCACGTGAAGACATGCTCCCAGGTGCCTGTGGCAAGGGGAAGGAAATGCCATACACTGACCTGGAAGAGACCACAGGGCCCAGGCACAGTCTGAACCCTTCCCTCAACCCGGCGGTTTTGCTAGCAGGAGTTCAAGCCCAACGAACACAGCCCGGAGACCCCTGGGGCAAAAACGGCTTCCGACGAACAATGGGTGCTTGCTGTGGAACACCTATCCCAAGTGGGGGTAGCCAGCTCAACAAAATGCCACACACCCAGGTGTAAGAAACAACATTGCCCAGCCATGGTCTAAGCCCCTCACCTCGTCCCTGTGCTTTGGGGAGCCGGAGGGACACACGAGGCCCATGGCCCTGAGACCCCTTTGCAAAAAGCCGGCATCCCTAGGAGACAGTTTTCCTGAGGTGTAGACCCTCTCCCAAGTGGTTGTGGCAAGGTAAAACCAATGCCCTCCACTTCTCTGGAAGAAACCACAGTGCCCAGCCATGTTCTAAGCCCTCCCATCCTCCCTGGGCTTCTGGCAGCAGGAGTGAAAAGTGAGGAGCAGAGCACTGGGACCCGTTTGACAAAAACCGGCTTCCACGGGAAAGTCTTTCTCCACGTGCAGACATGCTCCCAGGTGCCTGTGGCAAGGGGAAGGAAATGCCATACACTGACCTGGAAGAGACCACAGGGCCCAGGCACAGTCTGAACCCTTCCCTCAACCCGGCGGTTTTGCTAGCAGGAGTTCAAGCCCAACGAACACAGCCCGGAGACCCCTGGGGCAAAAACGGCTTCCGACGAACAATGGGTGCTTGCTGTGGAACACCTATCCCAAGTGGGGGTAGCCAGCTCAACAAAATGCCACACACCCAGGTGTAAGAACCAACATTGCGCAGGCATGGTCTAAGCCCCTCACCTCGTCCCTGTGCTTCGGGGAGCCGGAGGGACACACGAGGCCCATGGCCCTGAGACCCCTTTGCAAAAAGCCGGCTTCCCACGGAAACAGTTTTCCTGAGGTGCAGACCCTCTCACAAGTGGTTGTGGCAAGGTAAAGCCAATGTCCTCCACTTCTCTGGAAGAAACCACAGTGCCCAGGCATGTTCTAAGCCCTCCCATCCTCCCTGGGCTTCTGGCAGCAGGAGTGAAAAGAGAGGAGCAGAGCACTGGGACCCGTTTGACAAAAACCGGCTTCCCACGGGAAAGTCTTTCTCCACGTGCAGACATGCTCCCAGGTGCCTGTGGCAAGGGGAAGGAAATGCCATACACTGACCTGGAAGAGACCACAGGGCCCAGGCACAGTCTGAACCCTTCCCTCAACCCGGCGGTTTTGCTAGCAGGAGTTCTAGCCCAACGAACACAGCCCGGAGACCCCTGGGGCAAAAACGGCTTCCGACGAACAATAGGTGCTTGCTGTGGAACACCTATCCCAAGTGGGGGTAGCCAGCTCAACAAAATGCCACACACCCAGGTGTAAGAAACAACATTGCCCAGGCATGGTCTAAGCCCCTCACCTCGTCCCTGTGCTTTGGGGAGCCGGAGGGACACCCGAGGCCCACGGCCCTGAGACCCCTTTGCAAAAAGCCGGCTTCCCACGGAAACAGTTTTCCTGAGGTGCAGACCCTCTCACAAGTGGTTGTGGCAAGGTAAAGCAAATGCCCTCCACTTCTCTGGAAGAAACCACAGTGCCCAGCCATATTCTAAGCCCTCCCATCCTCCCTGGGCTTCTGGCAGCAGGAGTGAAAAGAGAGGAGCAGAGCACTGGGACCCGTTTGACAAAAACTGGCTTCCTACGGGAAAGCCTTTCTCCACGTGCAGACATGCTCCCAGGTGCCTGTGGCAAGGGGAAGGAAATGCCATACACTGACCTGGAAGAGACCACAAGGCCCAGGCACAGTCTGAACCCTTCCCTCAACCCGGCGGTTTTGGTAGCAGGAGTTCAAGCCCAACGAACACAGCCCGGACACCCCTGGGGCAAAAACGGCTTCCGACGAACAATAGGTGCTTGCTGTGGAACACCTATCCCAAGTGGGGGTAGCCAGCTCAACAAAATGCCACACACCCAGGTGTAAGAAACAACATTGCCCAGGCATGGTCTAAGCCCCTCACCTCGTCCCTGTGCTTTGGGGAGCCGGAGGGACACCCGAGGCCCACGGCCCTGAGACCCCTTTGCAAAAAGCCGGCTTCCCACGGAAACAGTTTTCCTTAGGTGCAGACCCTCTCACAAGTGGTTGTGGCAAGGTAAAGCCAATGCCCTCCACTTCTCTGGAAGAAACCCCAGTGCCCAGCCATGTTCTAAGCCCTCCCATCCTCCCTGGGCTTCTGGCAGCAGGAGTGAAAAGAGAGGAGCAGAGCACTAGGACCCGTTTGACAAAAACCGGCTTCCCACGGGAAAGTCTTTCTCCACGTGCAGACATGCTCCCAGGTGCCTGTGGCAAGGGGAAGGAAATGCCATACACTGACCTGGAAGAGACCACAGGGCCCAGGCACAGTCTGAACCCATCCCTCAACCCGGCGGTTTTGCTAGCAGGAGTTCAAGCCCAACGAACACAGCCCGGAGACCCCTGGGGCAAAAACGGCTTCCGACGAACAATAGGTGCTTGCTGTGGAACACCTATCCCAAGTGGGGGTAGCCAGCTCAACAAAATGCCACACACCCAGGTGTAAGAAACAACATTGCCCAGGCATGGTCTAAGCCCCTCACCTCGTCCCTGTGCTTTGGGGAGCCGGAGGGACACCCGAGGCCCACGGCCCTGAGACCCCTTTGCAAAAAGCCGGCTTCCCACGGAAACAGTTTTCCTGAGGTGCAGACCCTATCCCAAGTGGTTGTGGCAAGGTAAAGCCAATGCCCTCCACTTCTCTGGAAGAAACCACAGTGCCCAGCCATGTTCTAAGCCCTCCCATCCTCCCTGGGCTTCTGGCAGCAGGAGTGAAAAGTGAGGAGCAGAGCACTGGGACCCGTTTGACAAAAACATGCTTCCACGGGAAAGTCTTTCTCCACGTGCAGACATGCTCCCAGGTGCCTCTGGCAAGGGGAAGGAAATGCCATACACTGACCTGGAAGAGACCACAGGGCCCAGGCACAGTCTGAACCCTTCCCTCAACCCGGCGGTTTTGCTAGCAGGAGTTCAAGCCCAACGAACACAGCCCGGACACCCCTGGGGCAAAAACGGCTTCCGACGAACAATGGGTGCTTGCTGTGGAACACCTATCCCAAGTGGGGGTAGCCAGCTCAACAAAATGCCACACACCCAGGTGTAAGAAACAACATTGCCCAGGCATGGTCTAAGCCCCTCACCTCGTCCCTGTGCTTTGGGGAGCCGGAGGGACACGCGAAGCCAACGGCCCTGAGACCCCTTTGCAAAAAGCCGGCTTCCCACGGAAACAGTTTTCCTGAGGTGCAGACCCTCTCACAAGTGGTTGTGGCAAGGTAAAGCCAATGTCCTCCACTTCTCTGGAAGAAACCACAGTGCCCAGCCATGTTCTAAGCCCTCCCATCCTCCCTGGGCTTCTGGCAGCAGGAGTGAAAAGAGAGGAGCAGAGCACTGGGACCCGTTTGACAAAAACCGGCTTCCCACGGGAAAGTCTTTCTCCACGTGCAGACATGCTCCCAGGTGCCTGTGGCAAGGGGAAGGAAATGCCATACACTGACCTGGAAGAGACCACAGGGCCCAGGCACAGTCTGAACCCTTCCCTCAACCCGGCGGTTTTGCTAGCAGGAGTTCTAGCCCAACGAACACAGCCCGGAGACCCCTGGGGCAAAAACGGCTTCCGACGAACAATAGGTGCTTGCTGTGGAACACCTATCCCAAGTGGGGGTAGCCAGCTCAACAAAATGCCACACACCCAGGTGTAAGAAACAACATTGCCCAGGCATGGTCTAAGACCCTCACCTCGTCCCTGTGCTTTGGGGAGCCGGAGGGACACCCGAGGCCCACGGCCCTGAGACCCCTTTGCAAAAAGCCGGCTTCCCACGGAAACAGTTTTCCTGAGGTGCAGACCCTCTCACAAGTGGTTGTGGCAAGGTAAAGCAAATGCCCTCCACTTCTCTGGAAGAAACCACAGTGCCCAGCCATATTCTAAGCCCTCCCATCCTCCCTGGGCTTCTGGCAGCAGGAGTGAAAAGAGAGGAGCAGAGCACTGGGACCCGTTTGACAAAAACTGGCTTCCTACGGGAAAGCCTTTCTCCACGTGCAGACATGCTCCCAGGTGCCTGTGGCAAGGGGAAGGAAATGCCATACACTGACCTGGAAGAGACCACAAGGCCCAGGCACAGTCTGAACCCTTCCCTCAACCCGGTGGTTTTGGTAGCAGGAGTTCAAGCCCAACGAACACAGCCCGGAGACCCCTGGGGCAAAAACGGCTTCCGACGAACAATAGGTGCTTGCTGTGGAACACCTATCCCAAGTGGGGGTAGCCAGCTCAACAAAATGCCACACACCCAGGTGTAAGAAACAACATTGCCCAGGCATGGTCTAAGCCCCTCACCTCCTCCCTGTGCTTTGGGGAGCCGGAGGGACACCCGAGGCCCACGGCCCTGAGACCCCTTTGCAAAAAGCCGGCTTCCCACGGAAACAGTTTTCCTTAGGTGCAGACCCTCTCACAAGTGGTTGTGGCAAGGTAAAGCAAATGCCCTCCACTTCTCTGGAAGAAACCACAGTGCCCAGCCATGTTCTAAGCCCTCCCATCCTCCCTGGGCTTCTGGCAGCAGGAGTGAAAAGAGAGGAGCAGAGCACTGGGACCCGTTTGACAAAAACTGGCTTCCCACGGGAAAGTCTTTCTCCACGTGCAGACATGCTTCCAGGTGCCTGTGGCAAGGGGAAGGAAATGCCATACACTGACCTGGAAGAGACCACAGGGCCCAGGCACAGTCTGAACCCTTCCCTCAACCCGGCGGTTTTGCTAGCAGGAGTTCTAGCCCAACGAACACAGCCCGGAGACCCCTGGGGCAAAAACGGCTTCCGACGAACAATAGGTGCTTGCTGTGGAACACCTATCCCAAGTGGGGGTAGCCAGCTCAACAAAATGCCACACACCCAGGTGTAAGAAACAACATTGCCCAGGCATGGTCTAAGCCCCTCACCTCGTCCCTGTGCTTTGGGGAGCCGGAGGGACACCCGAGGCCCACGGCCCTGAGACCCCTTTGCAAAAAGCCGGCTTCCCACGGAAACAGTTTTCCTTAGGTGCAGACCCTCTCACAAGTGGTTGTGGCAAGGTAAAGCCAATGCCCTCCACTTCTCTGGAAGAAACCCCAGTGCCCAGCCATGTTCTAAGCCCTCCCATCCTCCCTGGGCTTCTGGCAGCAGGAGTGAAAAGAGAGGAGCAGAGCACTGGGACCCGTTTGACAAAAACCGGCTTCCCACGGGAAAGTCTTTCTCCACGTGCAGAGATGCTCCCAGGTGCCTGTGGCAAGGGGAAGGAAATGCCATACACTGACCTGGAAGAGACCACAGGGCCCAGGCACAGTCTGAACCCATCCCTCAACCCGGCGGTTTTGCTAGCAGGAGTTCAAGCCCAACGAACACAGCCCGGAGACCCCTGGGGCAAAAACGGCTTCCGACGAACAATAGGTGCTTGCTGTGGAACACCTATCCCAAGTGGGGGTAGCCAGCTCAACAAAATGCCACACACCCAGGTGTAAGAAACAACATTGCCCAGGCATGGTCTAAGCCCCTCACCTCGTCCCTGTGCTTTGGGGAGCCGGAGGGACACCCGAGGCCCACGGCCCTGAGACCCCTTTGCAAAAAGCCGGCTTCCCACGGAAACAGTTTTCCTGAGGTGCAGACCCTATCCCAAGTGGTTGTGGCAAGGTAAAGCCAATGCCCTCCACTTCTCTGGAAGAAACCCCAGTGCCCAGCCATGTTCTAAGCCCTCCCATCCTCCCTGGGCTTCTGGCAGCAGGAGTGAAAAGAGAGGAGCAGAGCACTGGGACCCGTTTGACAAAAACCGGCTTCCCACGGGAAAGTCTTTCTCCACGTGCAGACATGCTCCCAGGTGCCTGTGGCAAGGGGAAGGAAATGCCATACACTGACCTGGAAGAGACCACAGGGCCCAGGCACAGTCTGAACCCTTCCCTCAACCCGGAGGTTTTGCTAGCAGGAGTTCAAGCCCAACGAACACAGCCCGGATACCCCTGGGGCAAAAACGGCTTTTGACGAACAATGGGTGCTTGCTGTGGAACACCTATCCCAAGTCGGGGTAGCCAGCTCAACAAAATGCCACACCCCCAGGTGTAAGAAACAACATTGCCCAGGCATGGTCTAAGCCCCTCACCTCGTCCCTGTGCTTTGGGGAGCCGGAGGGACACCCAAGGCCCACGGCCCTGAGACCCCTTTGCAAAAAGCCGGCTTCCCACGGAAACAGTTTTCCTGAGGTGCAGACCCTATCCCAAGTGGTTGTGGCAAGGTAAAGCCAATGCCCTCCACTTCTCTGGAAGAAACCACAGTGCCCAGCCATGTTCTAAGGCCTCCCATCCTCCCTGGGCTTCTGGCAGCAGGAGTGAAAAGTGAGGAGCAGAGCACTGGGACCCGTTTGACAAAAACATGCTTCCACGGGAAAGTCTTTCTCCACGTGCAGACATGCTCCCAGGTGCCTGTGGCAAGGGGAAGGAAATGCCATACACTGACCTGGAAGAGACCACAGGGCCCAGGCACAGTCTGAACCCTTCCCTCAACCCGGCGGTTTTGCTAGCAGGAGTTCAAGCCCAACGAACACAGCCCGGACACCCCTGGGGCAAAAACGGCTTCCGACGAACAATGGGTGCTTGCTGTGGAACACCTATCCCAAGTGGGGGTAGCCAGCTCAACAAAATGCCACACACCCAGGTGTAAGAAACAACATTGCCCAGGCATGGTCTAAGCCCCTCACCTCGTCCCTGTGCTTTGGGGAGCCGGAGGGACACGCGAAGCCAACGGCCCTGAGACCCCTTTGCAAAAAGCCGGCTTCCCATGGAAACAGTTTTCCTGAGGTGCAGACCCTCTCACAAGTGGTTGTGGCAAGGTAAAGCCAATGTCCTCCACTTCTCTGGAAGAAACCACAGTGCCCAGGCATGTTCTAAGCCCTCCCATCCTCCCTGGGCTTCTGGCAGCAGGAGTGAAAAGAGAGGAGCAGAGCACTGGGACCCGTTTGACAAAAACCGGCTTCCCACGGGAAAGTCTTTCTCCACGTGCAGACATGCTCCCAGGTGCCTGTGGCAAGGGGAAGGAAATGCCATACACTGACCTGGAAGAGACCACAGGGCCCAGGCACAGTCTGAACCCTTCCCTCAACCCGGCGGTTTTGCTAGCAGGAGTTCTAGCCCAACGAACACAGCCCGGAGACCCCTGGGGCAAAAACGGCTTCCGACGAACAATAGGTGCTTGCTGTGGAACACCTATCCCAAGTGGGGGTAGCCAGCTCAACAAAATGCCACACACCCAGGTGTAAGAAACAACATTGCCCAGGCATGGTCTAAGCCCCTCACCTCGTCCCTGTGCTTTGGGGAGCCGGAGGGACACCCGAGGCCCACGGCCCTGAGACCCCTTTGCAAAAAGCCGGCTTCCCACGGAAACAGTTTTCCTGAGGTGCAGACCCTCTCACAAGTGGTTGTGGCAAGGTAAAGCAAATGCCCTCCACTTCTCTGGAAGAAACCACAGTGCCCAGCCATATTCTAAGCCCTCCCATCCTCCCTGGGCTTCTGGCAGCAGGAGTGAAAAGAGAGGAGCAGAGCACTGGGACCCGTTTGACAAAAACTGGCTTCCTACGGGAAAGCCTTTCTCCACGTGCAGACATGCTCCCAGGTGCCTGTGGCAAGGGGAAGGAAATGCCATACACTGACCTGGAAGAGACCACAAGGCCCAGGCACAGTCTGAACCCTTCCCTCAACCCGGCGGTTTTGGTAGCAGGAGTTCAAGCCCAACGAACACAGCCCGGAGACCCCTGGGGCAAAAACGGCTTCCGACGAACAATAGGTGCTTGCTGTGGAACACCTATCCCAAGTGGGGGTAGCCAGCTCAACAAAATGCCACACACCCAGGTGTAAGAAACAACATTGCCCAGGCATGGTCTAAGCCCCTCACCTCGTCCCTGTGCTTTGGGGAGCCGGAGGGACACCCGAGGCCCACGGCCCTGAGACCCCTTTGCAAAAAGCCGGCTTCCCACGGAAACAGTTTTCCTTAGGTGCAGACCCTCTCACAAGTGGTTGTGGCAAGGTAAAGCAAATGCCCTCCACTTCTCTGGAAGAAACCACAGTGCCCAGCCATGTTCTAAGCCCTCCCATCCTCCCTGGGCTTCTGGCAGCAGGAGTGAAAAGAGAGGAGCAGAGCACTGGGACCCGTTTGACAAAAACTGGCTTCCCACGGGAAAGCCTTTCTCCACGTGCAGACATGCTCCCAGGTGCCTGTGGCAAGGGGAAGGAAATGCCATACACTGACCTGGAAGAGACCACAGGGCCCAGGCACAGTCTGAACCCATCCCTCAACCCGGCGGTTTTGGTAGCAGGAGTTCAAGCCCAACGAACACAGCCCGGAGACCCCTGGGGCAAAAACGGCTTCCGACGAACAATAGGTGCTTGCTGTGGAACACCTATCCCAAGTGGGGGTAGCCAGCTCAACAAAATGCCACACACCCAGGTGTAAGAAACAACATTGCCCAGGCATGGTCTAAGCCCCTCACCTCGTCCCTGTGCTTTGGGGAGCCGGAGGGACACGCGAAGCCCACGGCCCTGAGACCCCTTTGCAAAAAGCCGGCTTCCCACGGAAACAGTTTTCCTGAGGTGCAGACCCTCTCACAAGTGGTTGTGGCAAGGTAAAGCCAATGCCCTCCACTTCTCTGGAAGAAACCACAGTGCCCAGCCATGTTCTAAGCCCTCCCATCCTCCCTGGGCTTCTGGCAGCAGGAGTGAAAAGAGAGGAGCAGAGCACTGGGACCCGTTTGACAAAAACCGGCTTCCCACGGGAAAGTCTTTCTCCACGTGCAGACATGCTCCCAGGTGCCTGTGGCAAGGGGAAGGAAATGCCATACACTGACCTGGAAGAGACCACAGGGCCCAGGCACAGTCTGAACCCTTCCCTCAACCCGGCGGTTTTGCTAGCAGGAGTTCTAGCCCAACGAACACAGCCCGGAGACCCCTGGGGCAAAAACGGCTTCCGACGAACAATAGGTGCTTGCTGTGGAACACCTATCCCAAGTGGGGGTAGCCAGCTCAACAAAATGCCACACACCCAGGTGTAAGAAACAACATTGCCCAGGCATGGTCTAAGCCCCTCACCTCGTCCCTGTGCTTTGGGGAGCCGGAGGGACACCCGAGGCCCACGGCCCTGAGACCCCTTTGCAAAAAGCCGGCTTCCCACGGAAACAGTTTTCCTTAGGTGCAGACCCTCTCACAAGTGGTTGTGGCAAGGTAAAGCAAATGCCCTCCACTTCTCTGGAAGAAACCACAGTGCCCAGCCATGTTCTAAGCCCTCCCATCCTCCCTGGGCTTCTGGCAGCAGGAGTGAAAAGAGAGGAGCAGAGCACTGGGACCCGTTTGACAAAAACTGGCTTCCCACGGGAAAGCCTTTCTCCACGTGCAGACATGCTCCCAGGTGCCTGTGGCAAGGGGAAGGAAATGCCATACACTGACCTGGAAGAGACCACAAGGCCCAGGCACAGTCTGAACCCTTCCCTCAACCCGGCGTTTTTGGTAGCAGGAGTTCAAGCCCAACGAACACAGCCCGGAGACCCCTGGGGCAAAAACGGCTTCCGACGAACAATAGGTGCTTGCTGTGGAACACCGATCCCAAGTGGGTGTAGCCAGCTCAACAAAATGCCACACACCCAGGTGTAAGAAACAACATTGCCCAGGCATGGTCTAAGCCCCTCAGCACGTCCCTGTGCTTTGGGGAGCCGGAGGGACACCCGAGGCCCACGGCCCTGAGACCCCTTTGCAAAAAGCCGGCTTCCCACGGAAACAGTTTTCCTGAGGTGCAGACCCTCTCACAAGTGGTTGTGGCAAGGTAAAGCAAATGCCCTCCACTTCTCTGGAAGAAACCACAGTGCCCAGCCATGTTCTAAGCCCTCCCATCCTCCCTGGGCTTCTGGCAGCAGGAGTGAAAAGAGAGGAGCAGAGCACTGGGACCCGTTTGACAAAAACCGGCTTCCACGGGAAAGTCTTTCTCCACGTGAAGACATGCTCCCAGGTGCCTGTGGCAAGGGGAAGGAAATGCCATACACTGACCTGGAAGAGACCACAGGGCCCAGGCACAGTCTGAACCCTTCCCTCAACCCGGCGGTTTTGCTAGCAGGAGTTCAAGCCCAACGAACACAGCCCGGAGACCCCTGGGGCAAAAACGGCTTCCGACGAACAATGGGTGCTTGCTGTGGAACACCTATCCCAAGTGGGGGTAGCCAGCTCAACAAAATGCCACACACCCAGGTGTAAGAAACAACATTGCCCAGCCATGGTCTAAGCCCCTCACCTCGTCCCTGTGCTTTGGGGAGCCGGAGGGACACACGAGGCCCATGGCCCTGAGACCCCTTTGCAAAAAGCCGGCATCCCTAGGAGACAGTTTTCCTGAGGTGTAGACCCTCTCCCAAGTGGTTGTGGCAAGGTAAAACCAATGCCCTCCACTTCTCTGGAAGAAACCACAGTGCCCAGCCATGTTCTAAGCCCTCCCATCCTCCCTGGGCTTCTGGCAGCAGGAGTGAAAAGTGAGGAGCAGAGCACTGGGACCCGTTTGACAAAAACCGGCTTCCACGGGAAAGTCTTTCTCCACGTGCAGACATGCTCCCAGGTGCCTGTGGCAAGGGGAAGGAAATGCCATACACTGACCTGGAAGAGACCACAGGGCCCAGGCACAGTCTGAACCCTTCCCTCAACCCGGCGGTTTTGCTAGCAGGAGTTCAAGCCCAACGAACACAGCCCGGAGACCCCTGGGGCAAAAACGGCTTCCGACGAACAATGGGTGCTTGCTGTGGAACACCTATCCCAAGTGGGGGTAGCCAGCTCAACAAAATGCCACACACCCAGGTGTAAGAACCAACATTGCGCAGGCATGGTCTAAGCCCCTCACCTCGTCCCTGTGCTTCGGGGAGCCGGAGGGACACACGAGGCCCATGGCCCTGAGACCCCTTTGCAAAAAGCCGGCTTCCCACGGAAACAGTTTTCCTGAGGTGCAGACCCTCTCACAAGTGGTTGTGGCAAGGTAAAGCCAATGTCCTCCACTTCTCTGGAAGAAACCACAGTGCCCAGGCATGTTCTAAGCCCTCCCATCCTCCCTGGGCTTCTGGCAGCAGGAGTGAAAAGAGAGGAGCAGAGCACTGGGACCCGTTTGACAAAAACCGGCTTCCCACGGGAAAGTCTTTCTCCACGTGCAGACATGCTCCCAGGTGCCTGTGGCAAGGGGAAGGAAATGCCATACACTGACCTGGAAGAGACCACAGGGCCCAGGCACAGTCTGAACCCTTCCCTCAACCCGGCGGTTTTGCTAGCAGGAGTTCTAGCCCAACGAACACAGCCCGGAGACCCCTGGGGCAAAAACGGCTTCCGACGAACAATAGGTGCTTGCTGTGGAACACCTATCCCAAGTGGGGGTAGCCAGCTCAACAAAATGCCACACACCCAGGTGTAAGAAACAACATTGCCCAGGCATGGTCTAAGCCCCTCACCTCGTCCCTGTGCTTTGGGGAGCCGGAGGGACACCCGAGGCCCACGGCCCTGAGACCCCTTTGCAAAAAGCTGGCTTCCCACGGAAACAGTTTTCCTGAGGTGCAGACCCTCTCACAAGTGGTTGTGGCAAGGTAAAGCAAATGCCCTCCACTTCTCTGGAAGAAACCACAGTGCCCAGCCATATTCTAAGCCCTCCCATCCTCCCTGGGCTTCTGGCAGCAGGAGTGAAAAGAGAGGAGCAGAGCACTGGGACCCGTTTGACAAAAACTGGCTTCCTACGGGAAAGCCTTTCTCCACGTGCAGACATGCTCCCAGGTGCCTGTGGCAAGGGGAAGGAAATGCCATACACTGACCTGGAAGAGACCACA
Organism: Ursus americanus; assembly: GCF_024610735.1. Classification (NCBI taxonomy): domain Eukaryota; kingdom Metazoa; phylum Chordata; class Mammalia; order Carnivora; family Ursidae; genus Ursus; species Ursus americanus. Next base: position 56,668 of record NW_028273701.1, on the reverse strand, counting down.
AGGCCCAGGCACAGTCTGAACCCTTCCCTCAACCCGGCGGTTTTGGTAGCAGGAGTTCAAGCCCAACGAACACAGCCCGGAGACCCCTGGGGCAAAAACGGCTTCCGACGAACAATAGGTGCTTGCTGTGGAACACCTATCCCAAGTGGGGGTAGCCAGCTCAACAAAATGCCACACACCCAGGTGTAAGAAACAACATTGCCCAGGCATGGTCTAAGCCCCTCACCTCGTCCCTGTGCTTTGGGGAGCCGGAGGGACACCCGAGGCCCACGGCCCTGAGACCCCTTTGCAAAAAGCCGGCTTCCCACGGAAACAGTTTTCCTTAGGTGCAGACCCTCTCACAAGTGGTTGTGGCAAGGTAAAGCAAATGCCCTCCACTTCTCTGGAAGAAACCACAGTGCCCAGCCATGTTCTAAGCCCTCCCATCCTCCCTGGGCTTCTGGCAGCAGGAGTGAAAAGAGAGGAGCAGAGCACTGGGACCCGTTTGACAAAAACTGGCTTCCCACGGGAAAGCCTTTCTCCACGTGCAGACATGCTCCCAGGTGCCTGTGGCAAGGGGAAGGAAATGCCATACACTGACCTGGAAGAGACCACAGGGCCCAGGCACAGTCTGAACCCATCCCTCAACCCGGCGGTTTTGGTAGCAGGAGTTCAAGCCCAACGAACACAGCCCGGAGACCCCTGGGGCAAAAACGGCTTCCGACGAACAATAGGTGCTTGCTGTGGAACACCTATCCCAAGTGGGGGTAGCCAGCTCAACAAAATGCCACACACCCAGGTGTAAGAAACAACATTGCCCAGGCATGGTCTAAGCCCCTCACCTCGTCCCTGTGCTTTGGGGAGCCGGAGGGACACGCGAAGCCCACGGCCCTGAGACCCCTTTGCAAAAAGCCGGCTTCCCACGGAAACAGTTTTCCTGAGGTGCAGACCCTCTCACAAGTGGTTGTGGCAAGGTAAAGCCAATGCCCTCCACTTCTCTGGAAGAAACCACAGTGCCCAGCCATGTTCTAAGCCCTCCCATCCTCCCTGGGCTTCTGGAAGCAGGAGTGAAAAGAGAGGAGCAGAGCACTGGGACCCGTTTGACAAAAACCGGCTTCCCACGGGAAAGTCTTTCTCCACGTGCAGACATGCTCCCAGGTGCCTGTGGCAAGGGGAAGGAAATGCCATACACTGACCTGGAAGAGACCACAGGGCCCAGGCACAGTCTGAACCCTTCCCTCAACCCGGCGGTTTTGCTAGCAGGAGTTCTAGCCCAACGAACACAGCCCGGAGACCCCTGGGGCAAAAACGGCTTCCGACGAACAATAGGTGCTTGCTGTGGAACACCGATCCCAAGTGGGTGTAGCCAGCTCAACAAAATGCCACACACCCAGGTGTAAGAAACAACATTGCCCAGGCATGGTCTAAGCCCCTCAGCACGTCCCTGTGCTTTGGGGAGCCGGAGGGACAGCCGAGGCCCACGGCCCTGAGACCCCTTTGCAAAAAGCCGGCTTCCCACGGAAACAGTTTTCCTGAGGTGCAGACACTCTCACAAGTGGTTGTGGCAAGGTAAAGCAAATGCCCTCCACTTCTCTGGAAGAAACCACAGTGCCCAGCCATGTTCTAAGCCCTCCCATCCTCCCTGGGCTTCTGGCAGCAGGAGTGAAAAGAGAGGAGCAGAGCACTGGGACCCGTTTGACAAAAACCGGCTTCCACGGGAAAGTCTTTCTCCACGTGAAGACATGCTCCCAGGTGCCTGTGGCAAGGGGAAGGAAATGCCATACACTGACCTGGAAGAGACCACAGGGCCCAGGCACAGTCTGAACCCTTCCCTCAACCCGGCGGTTTTGCTAGCAGGAGTTCAAGCCCAACGAACACAGCCCGGAGACCCCTGGGGCAAAAACGGCTTCCGACGAACAATGGGTGCTTGCTGTGGAACACCTATCCCAAGTGGGGGTAGCCAGCTCAACAAAATGCCACACACCCAGGTGTAAGAAACAACATTGCCCAGCCATGGTCTAAGCCCCTCACCTCGTCCCTGTGCTTTGGGGAGCCGGAGGGACACACGAGGCCCATGGCCCTGAGACCCCTTTGCAAAAAGCCGGCATCCCTAGGAGACAGTTTTCCTGAGGTGTAGACCCTCTCCCAAGTGGTTGTGGCAAGGTAAAACCAATGCCCTCCACTTCTCTGGAAGAAACCACAGTGCCCAGCCATGTTCTAAGCCCTCCCATCCTCCCTGGGCTTCTGGCAGCAGGAGTGAAAAGTGAGGAGCAGAGCACTGGGACCCGTTTGACAAAAACCGGCTTCCACGGGAAAGTCTTTCTCCACGTGCAGACATGCTCCCAGGTGCCTGTGGCAAGGGGAAGGAAATGCCATACACTGACCTGGAAGAGACCACAGGGCCCAGGCACAGTCTGAACCCTTCCCTCAACCCGGCGGTTTTGCTAGCAGGAGTTCAAGCCCAACGAACACAGCCCGGAGACCCCTGGGGCAAAAACGGCTTCCGACGAACAATGGGTGCTTGCTGTGGAACACCTATCCCAAGTGGGGGTAGCCAGCTCAACAAAATGCCACACACCCAGGTGTAAGAACCAACATTGCGCAGGCATGGTCTAAGCCCCTCACCTCGTCCCTGTGCTTCGGGGAGCCGGAGGGACACACGAGGCCCATGGCCCTGAGACCCCTTTGCAAAAAGCCGGCTTCCCACGGAAACAGTTTTCCTGAGGTGCAGACCCTCTCACAAGTGGTTGTGGCAAGGTAAAGCCAATGCCCTCCACTTCTCTGGAAGAAACCACAGTGCCCAGCCATGTTCTAAGGCCTCCCATCCTCCCTGGGCTTCTGGCAGCAGGAGTGAAAAGAGAGGAGCAGAGCACTGGGACCCGTTTGACAAAAACCGGCTTCCACGGGAAAGTCTTTCTCCACGTGCAGACATGCTCCCAGGTGCCTGTGGCAAGGGGAAGGAAATGCCATACACTGACCTGGAAGAGACCACAGGGCCCAGGCACAGTCTGAACCCTTCCCTCAACCCGGCGGTTTTGCTAGCAGGAGTTCAAGCACAACGAACACAGCCCAGAGACCCCTGGGGCAAAAACGGCTTCCGACGAACAATGGGTGCTTGCTGTGGAACACCTATCCCAAGTGGGGGTAGCCAGCTCAACAAAATGCCACACACCCAGGTGTAAGAAACAACATTGCCCAGGCATGGTCTAAGCCCCTCACCTCGTCCCTGTGCTTTGGGGAGCCGGAGGGACACCCGAGGCCCACGGCCCTGAGACCCCTTTGCAAAAAGGATGCTTCCCACGGAAACAGTTTTCCTGAGGTGCAGACCCTATCCCAAGTGGTTGTGGCAAGGTAAAGCCAATGCCCTCCACTTCTCTGGAAGAAACCACAGTGCCCAGGCATGTTCTAAGGCCTCCCATCCTCCCTGGGCTTCTGGCAGCAGGAGTGAAAAGAGAGGAGCAGAGCACTGGGACCCGTTTGACAAAAACCGGCTTCCCACGGGAAAGTCTTTCTCCACGTGCAGACATGCTCCCAGGTGCCTGTGGCAAGGGGAAGGAAATGCCATACACTGACCTGGAAGAGACCACAGGGCCCAGGCACAGTCTGAACCCTTCCCTCAACCCGGCGGTTTTGCTAGCAGGAGTTCAAGCCCAACGAACACAGCCCGGAGACCCCTGGGGCAAAAACGGCTTCCGACGAACAATAGGTGCTTGCTGTGGAACACCTATCCCAAGTGGGGGTAGCCAGCTCAACAAAGCCACACACCCAGGTGTAAGAAACAACATTGCCCAGCCATGGTCTAAGCCCCTCACCTCGTCCCTGTGCTTTGGGGAGCCGGAGGGACACACGAGGCCCATGGCCCTGAGACCCCTTTGCAAAAAGCCGGCATCCCACGGAGACAGTTTTCCTGAGGTGTAGACCCTCTCCCAAGTGGTTGTGGCAAGGTAAAACCAATGCCCTCCACTTCTCTGGAAGAAACCACAGTGCCCAGCCATGTTCTAAGCCCTCCCATCCTCCCTGGGCTTCTGGCAGCAGGAGTGAAAAGTGAGGAGCAGAGCACTGGGACCCGTTTGACAAAAACCGGCTTCCACGGGAAAGTCTTTCTCCACGTGCAGACATGCTCCCAGGTGCCTGTGGCAAGGGGAAGGAAATGCCATACACTGACCTGGAAGAGACCACAGGGCCCAGGCACAGTCTGAACCCTTCCCTCAACCCGGCGGTTTTGCTAGCAGGAGTTCAAGCCCAACGAACACAGCCCGGAGACCCCTGGGGCAAAAACGGCTTCCGACGAACAATGGGTGCTTGCTGTGGAACACCTATCCCAAGTGGGGGTAGCCAGCTCAACAAAATGCCACACACCCAGGTGTAAGAACCAACATTGCGCAGGCATGGTCTAAGCCCCTCACCTCGTCCCTGTGCTTCGGGGAGCCGGAGGGACACACGAGGCCCATGGCCCTGAGACCCCTTTGCAAAAAGCCGGCATCCCACGGAGACAGTTTTCCTGAGGTGTAAACCCTCTCCCAAGTGGTTGTGGCAAGGTAAAGCCAATGCCCTCCACTTCTCTGGAAGAAACCACAGTGCCCAGCCATGTTCTAAGCCCTCCCATCCTCCCTGGGCTTCTGGCAGCAGGAGTGAAAAGTGAGGAGCAGAGCACTGGGACCCGTTTGACAAAAACCGGCTTCCCACGGGAAAGTCTTTCTCCACGTTCAGACATGCTCCCAGGTGCCTGTGGCAAGGGGAAGGAAATGCCATACACTGACCTGGAAGAGACCACAGGGCCCATGCACAGTCTGAACACTTCCCTCAACCCGGCGGTTTTGCTAGCAGGAGTTCTACCCCAACGAACACAGCCCGGAGACCCCTGGGGCAAAAACGGCTTCCGACGAACAATAGGTGCTTGCTGTGGAACACCTATCCCAAGTGGGGGTAGCCAGCTCAACAAAATGCCACACACCCAGGTGTAAGAAACAACATTGCCCAGGCATGGTCTAAGCCCCTCACCTCGTCCCTGTGCTTTGGGGAGCCGGAGGGACACCCGAGGCCCACGGCCCTGAGACCCCTTTGCAAAAAGCCGGCTTCCCACGGAAACAGTTTTCCTGAGGTGCAGACCCTCTCACAAGTGGTTGTGGCAAGGTAAAGCCAATGCCCTCCACTTCTCTGGAAGAAACCACAGTGCCCAGCCATGTTCTAAGGCCTCCCATCCTCCCTGGGCTTCTGGCAGCAGGAGTGAAAAGAGAGGAGCAGAGCACAGGGACCCGTTTGACAAAAACCGGCTTCCACGGGAAAGTCTTTCTCCACGTGCAGACATGCTCCCAGGTGCCTGTGGCAAGGGGAAGGAAATGCCATACACTGACCTGGAAGAGACCACAGGGCCCAGGCACAGTCTGAACCCTTCCCTCAACCCGGCGGTTTTGCTAGCAGGAGTTCAAGCACAACGAACACAGCCCACAGACCCCTGGGGCAAAAACGGCTTCCGACGAACAATGGGTGCTTGCTGTGGAACACCTATCCCAAGTGGGGGTAGCCAGCTCAACAAAATGCCACACACCCAGGTGTAAGAAACAACATTGCCCAGGCATGGTCTAAGCCCCTCACCTCGTCCCTGTGCTTTGGGGAGCCGGAGGGACACCCGAGGCCCACGGCCCTGAGACCCCTTTGCAAAAAGGATGCTTCCCACGGAAACAGTTTTCCTGAGGTGCAGACCCTATCCCAAGTGGTTGTGGCAAGGTAAAGCCAATGCCCTCCACTTCTCTGGAAGAAACCACAGTGCCCAGCCATGTTCTAAGCCCTCCCATCCTCCCTTGGCTTCTGGCAGCAGGAGTGAAAAGAGAGGAGCAGAGCACTGGGACCCGTTTGACAAAAACCGGCTTCCCACGGGAAAGTCTTTCTCCACGTTCAGACATGCTCCCAGGTACCTGTGGCAAGGGGAAGGAAATGCCATACACTGACCTGGAAGAGACCACAGGGCCCAGGCACAGTCTGAACCCTTCCCTCAACCCGGCGGTTTTGCTAGCAGGAGTTCAAGCCCAACGAACACAGCCCGGAGACCCCTGGGGCAAAAACGGCTTCCGACGAACAATGGGTGCTTGCTGTGGAACACCTATCCCAAGTGGGGGTAGCCAGCTCAACAAAATGCCACACACCCAGGTGTAAGAAACAACATTGCCCAGGCATGGTCTAAGCCCCTCACCTCGTCCCTGTGCTTTGGGGAGCCGGAGGGACACCCGAGGCCCACGGCCCTGAGACCCCTTTGCAAAAAGCATGCTTCCCACGGAAACAGTTTTCCTGAGGTGCAGACCCTATCCCAAGTGGTTGTGGCAAGGTAAAGCCAATGCCCTCCTCTTCTCTGGAAGAAACCACAGTGCCCAGGCATGTTCTAAGGCCTCCCATCCTCCCTGGGCTTCTGGCAGCAGGAGTGAAAAGAGAGGAGCAGAGCACTGGGACCCGTTTGACAAAAACCGGCTTCCCACGGGAAAGTCTTTCTCCACGTGCAGACATGCTCCCAGGTGCCTGTGGCAAGGGGAAGGAAATGCCATACACTGACCTGGAAGAGACCACAGGGCCCAGGCACAGTCTGAACCCTTCCCTCAACCCGGCGGTTTTGCTAGCAGGAGTTCAAGCCCAACGAACACAGCCCGGAGACCCCTGGGGCAAAAACGGCTTCCGACGAACAATAGGTGCTTGCTATGGAACACCTATCCCAAGTGGGGGTAGCCAGCTCAACAAAATGCCACACACCCAGGTGTAAGAAACAACATTGCCCAGGCATGGTCTAAGCCCCTCACCTCGTCCCTGTGCTTTGGGGAGCCGGAGGGACACACGAGGCCCATGGCCCTGAGACCCCTTTGCAAAAAGCCGGCATCCCACGGAGACAGTTTTCCTGAGGTGTAGACCCTCTCCCAAGTGGTTGTGGCAAGGTAAAACCAATGCCCTCCACTTCTCTGGAAGAAACCACAGTGCCCAGCCATGTTCTAAGCCCTCCCATCCTCCCTGGGCTTCTGGCAGCAGGAGTGAAAAGAGAGGAGCAGAGCACTGGGACCCGTTTGACAAAAACCGGCTTCCCAAGGGAAAGTCTTTCTCCACGTGCAGACATGCTCCCAGGTGCCTGAGGCAAGGGGAAGGAAATGCCATACACTGACCTGGAAGAGACCACAGGGCCCAGGCACAGTCTGAACCCTTCCCTCAACCCGGCGGTTTTGCTAGCAGGAGTTCAAGCCCAACGAACACAGCCCGGAGACCCCTGGGGCAAAAACGGCTTCCGACGAACAATAGGTGCTTGCTGTGGAACACCTATCCCAAGTGGGGGTAGCCAGCTCAACAAAATGCCACACCCCCAGGTGTAAGAAACAACATTGCCCAGGCATGGTCTAAGCCCCTCACCTCGTCCCTGTGCTTTGGGGAGCCGGAGGGACACCCGAGGCCCACGGCCCTGAGACCCCTTTGCAAAAAGCCGGCTTCCCACGGAAACAGTTTTCCTGAGGTACAGACCCTATCCCAAGTGGTTGTGGCAAGGTAAAGCAAATGCCCTCCACTTCTCTGGAAGAAACCACAGTGCCCAGCCATGTTCTAAGCCCTCCCATCCTCCCTGGGCTTCTGGCAGCAGGAGTGAAAAGAGAGGAGCAGAGCAGTGGGACCCGTTTGACAAAAACCGGCTTCCCACGGGAAAGTCTTTCTCCACGTGCAGACATGCTCCCAGGTGCCTGAGGCAAGGGGAAGGAAATGCCATACACTGACCTGGAAGAGACCACAGGGCCCAGGCACAGTCTGAACCCTTCCCTCAACCCGGCGGTTTTGCTAGCAGGAGTTCAACCCCAACGAACACAGCCCGGAGACCCCTGGGGCAAAAACGGCTTCCGACGAACAATAGGTGCTTGCTGTGGAACACCTATCCCAAGTGGGGGTAGCCAGCTCAACAAAATGCCACACACCCAGGTGTAAGAAACAACATTGCCCAGGCATGGTCTAAGCCCCTCACCTCGTCCCTGTGCTTTGGGGAGCCGGAGGGACACCCGAGGCCCACGGCCCTGAGACCCCTTTGCAAAAAGCCGGCTTCCCACGGAAACAGTTTTCCTGAGGTGCAGACCCTATCCCAAGTGGTTGTGGCAAGGTAAAGCCAATGCCCTCCACTTCTCTGGAAGAAACCCCAGTGCCCAGCCATGTTCTAAGCCCTCCCATCCTCCCTGGGCTTCTGGCAGCAGGAGTGAAAAGAGAGGAGCAGAGCACTGGGACCCGTTTGACAAAAACCGGCTTCCCACGGGAAAGTCTTTCTCCACGTGCAGACATGCTCCCAGGTGCCTGTGGCAAGGGGAAGGAAATGCCATACACTGACCTGGAAGAGACCACAGGGCCCAGGCACAGTCTGAACCCTTCCCTCAACCCGGAGGTTTTGCTAGCAGGAGTTCAAGCCCAACGAACACAGCCCGGAGACCCCTGGGGCAAAAACGGCTTTTGACGAACAATGGGTGCTTGCTGTGGAACACCTATCCCAAGTGGGGGTAGCCAGCTCAACAAAATGCCACACCCCCAGGTGTAAGAAACAACATTGCCCAGGCATGGTCTAAGCCCCTCACCTCGTCCCTGTGCTTTGGGGAGCCGGAGGGACACCCGAGGCCCACGGCCCTGAGACCCCTTTGCAAAAAGCCGGCTTCCCACGGAAACAGTTTTCCTGAGGTGCAGACCCTATCCCAAGTGGTTGTGGCAAGGTAAAGCCAATGCCCTCCACTTCTCTGGAAGAAACCACAGTGCCCAGACATGTTCTAAGCCCTCCCATCCTCCCTGGGCTTCTGGCAGCAGGAGTGAAAAGTGAGGAGCAGAGCACTGGGACCCGTTTGACAAAAACATGCTTCCACGGGAAAGTCTTTCTCCACGTGCAGACATGCTCCCAGGTGCCTGTGGCAAGGGGAAGGAAATGCCATACACTGACCTGGAAGAGACCACAGGGCCCAGGCACAGTCTGAACCCTTCCCTCAACCCGGCGGTTTTGCTAGCAGGAGTTCAAGCCCAACGAACACAGCCCGGACACCCCTGGGGCAAAAACGGCTTCCAACGAACAATGGGTGCTTGCTGTGGAACACCTATCCCAAGTGGGGGTAGCCAGCTCAACAAAATGCCACACACCCAGGTGTAAGAAACAACATTGCCCAGGCATGGTCTAAGCCCCTCACCTCGTCCCTGTGCTTTGGGGAGCCGGAGGGACACGCGACGCCAACGGCCCTGAGACCCCTTTGCAAAAAGCCGGCTTCCCACGGAAACAGTTTTCCTGAGGTGCAGACCCTATCCCAAGTGGTTGTGGCAAGGTAAAGCCAATGTCCTCCACTTCTCTGGAAGAAACCACAGTGCCCAGCCATGTTCTAAGCCCTCCCATCCTCCCTGGGCTTCTGGCAGCAGGAGTGAAAAGAGAGGAGCAGAGCACTGGGACCCGTTTGACAAAAACCGGCTTCCCACGGGAAAGTCTTTCTCCACGTGCAGACATGCTCCCAGGTGCCTGTGGCAAGGGGAAGGAAATGCCATACACTGACCTGGAAGAGACCACAGGGCCCAGGCACAGTCTGAACCCTTCCCTCAACCCGGCGGTTTTGCTAGCAGGAGTTCTAGCCCAACGAACACAGCCCGGAGACCCCTGGGGCAAAAACGGCTTCCGACGAACAATAGGTGCTTGCTGTGGAACACCTATCCCAAGTGGGGGTAGCCAGCTCAACAAAATGCCACACACCCAGGTGTAAGAAACAACATTGCCCAGGCATGGTCTAAGCCCCTCACCTCGTCCCTGTGCTTTGGGGAGCCGGAGGGACACCCGAGGCCCACGGCCCTGAGACCCCTTTGCAAAAAGCCGGCTTCCCACGGAAACAGTTTTCCTGAGGTGCAGACCCTCTCACAAGTGGTTGTGGCAAGGTAAAGCAAATGCCCTCCACTTCTCTGGAAGAAACCCCAGTGCCCAGCCATATTCTAAGCCCTCCCATCCTCCCTTGGCTTCTGGCAGCAGGAGTGAAAAGAGAGGAGCAGAGCACTGGGACCCGTTTGACAAAAACTGGCTTCCTACGGGAAAGCCTTTCTCCACGTGCAGACATGCTCCCAGGTGCCTGTGGCAAGGGGAAGGAAATGCCATACACTGACCTGGAAGAGACCACAAGGCCCAGGCACAGTCTGAACCCTTCCCTCAACCCGGCGGTTTTGGTAGCAGGAGTTCAAGCCCAACGAACACAGCCCGGAGACCCCTGGGGCAAAAAACGGCTTCCGACGAACAATAGGTGCTTGCTGTGGAACACCTATCCCAAGTGGGGGTAGCCAGCTCAACAAAATGCCACACACCCAGGTGTAAGAAACAACATTGCCCAGGCATGGTCTAAGCCCCTCACCTCGTCCCTGTGCTTTGGGGAGCCGGAGGGACACCCGAGGCCCACGGCCCTGAGACCCCTTTGCAAAAAGCCGGCTTCCCACGGAAACAGTTTTCCTGAGGTGCAGACCCTCTCACAAGTGGTTGTGGCAAGGTAAAAGCAAATGCCCTCCACTTCTCTGGAAGAAACCACAGTGCCCAGCCATGTTCTAAGCCCTCCCATCCTCCCTGGGCTTCTGGCAGCAGGAGTGAAAAGAGAGGAGCAGAGCACTGGGACCCGTTTGACAAAAACTGGCTTCCCACGGGAAAGCCTTTCTCCACGTGCAGACATGCTCCCAGGTGCCTGTGGCAAGGGGAAGGAAATGCCATACACTGACCTGGAAGAGACCACAGGGCCCAGGCACAGTCTGAACCCTTCCCTCAACCCGGCGGTTTTGCTAGCAGGAGTTCAAGCCCAACGAACACAGCCCGGAGACCCCTGGGGCAAAAACACCTTCCGACGAACAATAGGTGCTTGCTGTGGAACACCTATCCCAAGTGGGGGTAGCCAGCTCAACAAAATGCCACACACCCAGGTGTAAGAAACAACATTGCCCAGGCATGGTCTAAGCCCCTCACCTCGTCCCTGTGCTTTGGGGAGCCGGAGGGACACCCGAGGCCCACGGCCCTGAGACCCCTTTGCAAAAAGCCGGCTTCCCACGGAAACACTTTTCCTTAGGTGCAGACCCTCTCACAAGTGGTTGTGGCAAGGTAAAGCCAATGCCCTCCACTTCTCTGGAAGAAACCACAGTGCCCAGCCATGTTCTAAGCCCTCCCATCCTCCCTGGGCTTCTGGCAGCAGGAGTGAAAAGAGAGGAGCAGAGCACTGGGACCCGTTTGACAAAAACTGGCTTCCCACGGGAAAGCCTTTCTCCACGTGCAGACATGCTCCCAGGTGCCTGTAGCAAGGGGAAGGAAATGCCATACACTGACCTGGAAGAGACCACAGGGCCCAGGCACAGTCTGAACCCATCCCTCAACCCGGCGGTTTTGGTAGCAGGAGTTCAAGCCCAACGAACACAGCCCGGAGACCCCTGGGTCAAAAACGGCTTCCGACGAACAATAGGTGCTTGCTGTGGAACACCTATCCCAAGTGGGGGTAGCCAGCTCAACAAAATGCCACACCCCCAGGTGTAAGAAACAACATTGCCCAGGCATGGTCTAAGCCCCTCACCTCGTCCCTGTGCTTTGGGGAGCCGGAGGGACACCCGAGACCCACGGCCCTGAGACCCCTTTGCAAAAAGCAGGCTTCCCACGGAAACAGTTTTCCTGAGGTGCAGACCCTATCCCAAGTGGTTGTGGCAAGGTAAAGCAAATGCCCTCCACTTCTCTGGAAGAAACCACAGTGCCCAGCCATGTTCTAAGCCCTCCCATCCTCCCTGGGCTTCTGGCAGCAGGAGTGAAAAGAGAGGAGCAGAGCACTGGGACCCGTTTGACAAAAACCGGCTTCCCACGGGAAAGTCTTTCTCCACGTGCAGACATGCTCCCAGGTGCCTGTGGCAAGGGAAAGGAAATGCTATACACTGACCTGGAAGAGACCACAGGGCCCAGGCACAGTCTGAACCCTTCCCTCAACCCGGTGGTTTTGCTAGCAGGAGTTCAAGCCCAACGAACACAGCCCGGAGACCCCTGGGGCAAAAACGGCTTCCGACGAACAATAGGTGCTTGCTGTGGAACACCTATCCCAAGTGGGGGTAGCCAGCTCAACAAAATGCCACACACCTAGGTGTAAGAAACAACATTGCCCAGGCATGATCTAAGCCCCTCACCTCGTCCCTGTGCTTTGGGGAGCCGGAGGGACACACGAGGCCCATGGCCCTGAGACCCCTTTGCAAAAAGCCGGCTTACCACGGAAACAGTTTTCCTGAGGTGCAGACCCTATCCCAAGTGGTTGTGGCAAGGTAAAGCCAATGCCCTCCACTTCTCTGGAAGAAACCACAGTGCCCAGCCATGTTCTAAGCCCTCCCATCCTCCCTGGGCTTCTGGCAGCAGGAGTGAAAAGTGAGGAGCAGAGCACTGGGACCCGTTTGACAAAAACCGGCTTCCCAAGGGAAAGTCTTTCTCCACGTGCAGACATGCTCCCAGGTGCCTGTGGCAAGGGGAAGGAAATGCCATACACTGACCTGGAAGAGACCACAGGGCCCAGGCACAGTCTGAACCCTTTCCTCAACCCGGCGGTTTTGCTAGCAGGAGTTCAAGCCCAACGAACACAGCCCGGAGACCCCTGGGGCAAAAACGGCTTCCGACGAACAATAGGTGCTTGCTGTGGAACACCTATCCCAAGTGGGGGTAGCCAGCTCAACAAAATGCCACACACCCAGGTGTAAGAAACAACATTGCCCAGGCATGGTCTAAGCCCCTCACCTCGTCCCTGTGCTTTGGGGAGCCGGAGGGACACCCGAGACCCACGGCCCTGAGACCCCTTTGCAAAAAGCCGGCTTCCCACGGAAACAGTTTTCCTGAGGTGCAGACCCTATCCCAAGTGGTTGTGGCAAGGTAAAGCCAATGCCCTCCACTTCTCTGGAAGAAACCACAGTGCCCAGCCATGTTCTAAGCCCTCCCATCCTCCCTGGGCTTCTGGCAGCAGGAGTGAAAAGAGAGGAGCAGAGCACTGGGACCCGTTTGACAAAAACCGGCTTCCACGGGAAAGTCTTTCTCCACGTGCAGACATGCTCCCAGGTGCCTGTGGCAAGGGGAAGGAAATGCCATACACTGACCTGGAAGAGACCACAGGGCCCAGGCACAGTCTGAACCCTTCCCTCAACCCGGCGGTTTTGCTAGCAGGAGTTCAAGCCCAACGAACACAGCCTGGAGACCCCTGGGGCAAAAACGGCTTCCGACGAACAATAGGTGCTTGCTGTGGAACACCTATCCCAAGTGGGGGTAGCCAGCTCAACAAAATGCCACACACCCAGGTGTAAGAAACAACATTGTCCAGCCATGGTCTAAGCCCCTCACCTCGTCCCTGTGCTTTGGGGAGCCGGAGGGACACCCGAGGCCCATGGACCTGAGACCCCTTTGCAAAAAGCCGGCTTCCCACGGAAACAGTTTTCCTGAGGTGCAGACCCTCTCACAAGTGGTTGTGGCAAGGTAAAGCAAATGCCCTCCACTTCTCTGGAAGAAACCACAGTGCCCAGCCATGTTCTAAGCCCTCCCATCCTCCCTGGGCTTCTGGCAGCAGGAGTGAAAAGAGAGGAGCAGAGCACTGGGACCCGTTTGACAAAACCGGCTTCCCACGGGAAAGTCTTTCTCCACGTGCAGACATGCTCCCAGGTGCCTGTGGCAAGGGGAAGGAAATGCCATACACTGACCTGGAAGAGACCACAGGGCCCAGGCACAGTCTGAACCCTTCCCTCAACCCGGCGGTTTTGCTAGCAGGAGTTCAAGCCCAACGAACACAGCCCGGAGACCCCTGGGGCAAAAACGGCTTCCGACGAACAATAGGTGCTTGCTGTGGAACACCTATCCCAAGTGGGGGTAGCCAGCTCAACAAAATGCCACACACCCAGGTGTAAGAAGCAACATTGCCCAGGCATGGTCTAAGCCCCTCACCTCGTCCCTGTGCTTTGGGGAGCCGGAGGGACACCCGAGACCCACGGCCCTGAGACCCCTTTGCAAAAAGCAGGCTTCCCACGGAAACAGTTTTCCTGAGGTGCAGACCCTATCCCAAGTGGTTGTGGCAAGGTAAAGCCAATGCCCTCCACTTCTCTGGAAGAAACCACAGTGCCCAGCCATGTTCTAAGCCCTCCCATCCTCCCTGGGCTTCTGGCAGCAGGAGTGAAAAGAGAGGAGCAGAGCACTGGGACCCGTTTGACAAAAACCGGCTTCCCACGGGAAAGTCTTTCTCCACGTGCAGACATGCTCCCAGGTGCCTGTGGCAAGGGGAAGGAAATGCCATACACTGACCTGGAAGAGACCACAGGGCCCAGGCACAGTCTGAACCCATCCCTCAACCCGGCGGTTTTGCTAGCAGGAGTTCAAGCCCAACGAACACAGCCCGGAGACCCCTGGGGCAAAAACGGCTTCCGACGAACAATAGGTGCTTGCTGTGGAACACCTATCCCAAGTGGGGGTAGCCAGCTCAACAAAATGCCACACACCCAGGTGTAAGAAACAACATTGCCCAGGCATGGTCTAAGCCCCTCACCTCGTCCCTGTGCTTTGGGGAGCCGGAGGGACACCCGAGGCCCACGGCCCTGAGACCCCTTTGCAAAAAGCAGGCTTCCCACGGAAACAGTTTTCCTGAGGTGCAGACCCTATCCCAAGTGGTTGTGGCAAGGTAAAGCCAATGCCCTCCACTTCTCTGGAAGAAACCACAGTGCCCAGCCATGTTCTAAGCCCTCCCATCCTCCCTGGGCTTCTGGCAGCAGGAGTGAAAAGAGAGGAGCAGAGCACTGGGACCCGTTTGACAAAAACCGGCTTCCCACGGGAAAGTCTTTCTCCACGTGCAGACATGCTCCCAGGTGCCTGTGGCAAGGGGAAGGAAATGCCATACACTGACCTGGAAGAGACCACAGGGCCCAGACACAGTCTGAACCCTTCCCTCAACCCGGCGGTTTTGCTAGCAGGAGTTCAAGCCCAACGAACACATCCCGGAGACCCCTGGGGCAAAAACGGCTTCCGACGAACAATAGGTGCTTGCTGTGGAACACCTTTCCCAAGTGGGGGTAGCCAGCTCAACAAAATGCCACACACCCAGGTGTAAGAAACAACATTGCCCAGGCATGGTCTAAGCCCCTCACCTCGTCCCTGTGCTTTGGGGAGCCGGAGGGACACCCGAGGCCCACGGCCCTGAGACCCCTTTGCAAAAAGCCGGCTTCCCACGGAGACAGTTTTCCTGAGGTGTAGACCCTCTCCCAAGTGGTTGTGGCAAGGTAAAGCCAATGCCCTCCACTTCTCTGGAAGAAACCACAGTGCCCAGCCATGTTCTAAGCCCTCCCATCCTCCCTGGGCTTCTGGCAGCAGGAGTGAAAAGAGAGGAGCAGAGCACTGGGACCCGTTTGACAAAAACCGGCTTCCCACGGGAAAGTCTTTCTCCACGTGCAGACATGCTCCCAGGTGCCTGTGGCAAGGGGAAGGAAATGCCATACACTGACCTGGAAGAGACCACAGGGCCCAGGCACAGTCTGAACCCTTCCCTCAACCCGGCGGTTTTGCTAGCAGGAGTTCAAGCCCAACGAACACAGCCCGGACACCCCTGGGGCAAAAACGGCTTCCGACGAACAATGGGTGCTTGCTGTGGAACACCTATCCCAAGTGGGGGTAGCCAGCTCAACAAAATGCCACACACCCAGGTGTAAGAAACAACATTGCCCAGGCATGGTCTAAGCCCCTCACCTCGTCCCTGTGCTTTGGGGAGCCGGAGGGACACCCGAAGCCCACGGCCCTGAGACCCCTTTGCAAAAAGCCGGCTTCCCACGGAAACAGTTTTCCTGAGGTGCAGACCCTATCCCAAGTGGTTGTGGCAAGGTAAAGCCAATGCCCTCCACTTCTCTGGAAGAAACCACAGTGCCCAGCCATGTTCTAAGCCCTCCCATCCTCCCTGGGCTTCTGGCAGCAGGAGTGAAAAGAGAGGAGCAGAGCACTGGGACCCGTTTGACAAAAACCGGCTTCCCACGGGAAAGTCTTTCTCCACGTGCAGACATGCTCCCAGGTGCCTGTGGCAAGGGGAAGGAAATGCCATACACTGACCTGGAAGAGACCACAGGGCCCATGCACAGTCTGAACCCTTCCCTCAACCCGGCGGTTTTGCTAGCAGGAGTTCTAGCCCAACGAACACAGCCCGGAGACCCCTGGGGCAAAAACGGCTTCCGACGAACAATAGGTGCTTGCTGTGGAACACCTATCCCAAGTGGGGGTAGCCAGCTCAACAAAATGCCACACACCCAGGTGTAAGAAACAACATTGTCCAGCCATGGTCTAAGCCCGTCACCTCGTCCCTGTGCTTTGGGGAGCCGGTGGGACACCCGAGGCCCACGGCCCTGAGACCCCTTTGCAAAAAGCCGGCTTCCCACGGAAACAGTTTTCCTGAGGTGCAGACCCTATCCCAAGTGGTTGTGGCAAGGTAAAGCCAATGCCCTCCACTTCTCTGGAAGAAACCACAGTGCCCAGCCATGTTCTAAGCCCTCCCATCCTCCCTGGGCTTCTGGCAGCAGGAGTGAAAAGAGAGGAGCAGAGCACTGGGACCCGTTTGACAAAAACCGGCTTCCCACGGGAAAGTCTTTCTCCACGTGCAGACATGCTCCCAGGTGCCTGTGCAAGGGGAAGGAAATGCCATACACTGACCTGGAAGAGACCACAGGGACCAGGCACAGTCTGAACCCTTCCCTCCACCCGGCGGTTTTCCTAGCAGGAGTTCAAGCCCAAGGAACACAGCCCGGAGACCCCTGGGGCAAAAACGGCTTCCGACGAACAATAGGTGCTTGCTGTGGAACACCTATCCCAAGTGGGGGTAGCCAGCTCAACAAAATGCCACACACCCAGGTGTAAGAAACAACATTGCCCAGGCATGGTCTAAGCCCCTCACCTCGTCCCTGTGCTTTGGGGAGCCGGAGGGACACCCGAGGCCCACGGCCCTGAGACCCCTTTGCAAAAAGCAGGCTTCCCACGGAAACAGTTTTCCTGAGGTGCAGACCCTCTCACAAGTGGTTGTGGCAAGGTAAAGCCAATGCCCTCCACTTCTCTGGAAGAAACCACAGTGCCCAGCCATGTTCTAAGCCCTCCCATCCTCCCTGGGCTTCTGGCAGCAGGAGTGAAAAGAGAGGAGCAGAGCACTGGGACCCGTTTGACAAAAACCGGCTTCCCACGGGAAAGTCTTTCTCCACGTGCAGACATACACCCAGGTGCCTGTGGCAAGGGGAAGGAAATGCCATACACTGACCTGGAAGAGACCACAGGGCCCAGGCACAGTCTGAACCCTTCCCTCAACCCGGCGGTTTTGCTAGCAGGAGTTCAAGCCCAACGAACACAGCCCGGACACCCCTGGGGCAAAAACGGCTTCCGACGAACAATGGGTGCTTGCTGTGGAACACCTATCCCAAGTGGGGGTAGCCAGCTCAACAAAATGCCACACACCCAGGTGTAAGAAACAACATTGCCCAGGCATGGTCTAAGCCCCTCACCTCGTCCCTGTGCTTTGGGGAGCCGGAGGGACACCCGAAGCCCACGGCCCTGAGACCCCTTTGCAAAAAGCCGGCTTCCCACGGAAACAGTTTTCCTGAGGTGCAGACCCTATCCCAAGTGGTTGTGGCAAGGTAAAGCCAATGCCCTCCACTTCTCTGGAAGAAACCACAGTGCCCAGCCATGTTCTAAGCCCTCCCATCCTCCCTGGGCTTCTGGCAGCAGGAGTGAAAAGAGAGGAGCAGAGCACTGGGACCCGTTTGACAAAAACCGGCTTCCCACGGGAAAGTCTTTCTCCACGTGCAGACATGCTCCCAGGTGCCTGTGGCAAGGGGAAGGAAATGCCATACACTGACCTGGAAGAGACCACAGGGCCCATGCACAGTCTGAACCCTTCCCTCAACCCGGCGGTTTTGCTAGCAGGAGTTCTAGCCCAACGAACACAGCCCGGAGACCCCTGGGGCAAAAACGGCTTCCGACGAACAATAGGTGCTTGCTGTGGAACACCTATCCCAAGTGGGGGTAGCCAGCTCAACAAAATGCCACACACCCAGGTGTAAGAAACAACATTGTCCAGCCATGGTCTAAGCCCGTCACCTCGTCCCTGTGCTTTGGGGAGCCGGTGGGACACCCGAGGCCCACGGCCCTGAGACCCCTTTGCAAAAAGCCGGCTTCCCACGGAAACAGTTTTCCTGAGGTGCAGACCCTATCCCAAGTGGTTGTGGCAAGGTAAAGCCAATGCCCTCCACTTCTCTGGAAGAAACCACAGTGCCCAGCCATGTTCTAAGCCCTCCCATCCTCCCTGGGCTTCTGGCAGCAGGAGTGAAAAGAGAGGAGCAGAGCACTGGGACCCGTTTGACAAAAACCGGCTTCCCACGGGAAAGTCTTTCTCCACGTGCAGACATGCTCCCAGGTGCCTGTGCAAGGGGAAGGAAATGCCATACACTGACCTGGAAGAGACCACAGGGACCAGGCACAGTCTGAACCCTTCCCTCCACCCGGCGGTTTTCCTAGCAGGAGTTCAAGCCCAAGGAACACAGCCCGGAGACCCCTGGGGCAAAAACGGCTTCCGACGAACAATAGGTGCTTGCTGTGGAACACCTATCCCAAGTGGGGGTAGCCAGCTCAACAAAATGCCACACACCCAGGTGTAAGAAACAACATTGCCCAGGCATGGTCTAAGCCCCTCACCTCGTCCCTGTGCTTTGGGGAGCCGGAGGGACACCCGAGGCCCCCGGCCCTGAGACCCCTTTGCAAAAAGCAGGCTTCCCACGGAAACAGTTTTCCTGAGGTGCAGACCCTCTCACAAGTGGTTGTGGCAAGGTAAAGCCAATGCCCTCCACTTCTCTGGAAGAAACCACAGTGCCCAGCCATGTTCTAAGCCCTCCCATCCTCCCTGGGCTTCTGGCAGCAGGAGTGAAAAGAGAGGAGCAGAGCACTGGGACCCGTTTGACAAAAACCGGCTTCCCACGGGAAAGTCTTTCTCCACGTGCAGACATACACCCAGGTGCCTGTGGCAAGGGGAAGGAAATGCCATTCACTGACCTGGAAGAGACCACAGGGCCCAGGCACAGTCTGAACACTTCCCTCAACCCGGCGGTTTTAGTAGCAGGAGTTCTAGCCCAACGAACACAGCCCGGAGACCCCTGGGGCAAAAATGGCTTCCGACGAACAATAGGTGCTTGCTGTGGAACACCTATCCCAAGTGGGAGTAGCCAGCTCAACAAAATGCCACACACCCAGGTGTAAGAAACAACATTGCCCAGGCATGGTCTAAGCCCCTCACCTCGTCCCTGTGCTTTGGGGAGCCGGAGGGACACCCGAGGCCCACGGCCCTGAGACCCCTTTGCAAAAAGACGGCTTCCCACGGAAGGAGTTTTCCTGAGGTGCAGACCCTCTCACAAGTGGTTGTGGCAAGGTAAAGCAAATGCCCTCCACTTCTCTGGAAGAAATCACAGTGCCCAGCCATGTTCTAAGCCCTCCCATCCTTCCTGGGCTTCTGTCAGCAGGAGTGAAAAGAGAGGAGCAGAGCACTGGGACCCGTTTGACAAAAACCGGCTTCCCACGGGAAAGTCTTTCTCCACGTGCAGACATGCTCCCAGGTGCCTGTGGCAAGGGGAAGGAAATGCCATACACTGACCTGGAAGAGACCACAGGGCCCAGGCACAGTCTGAACCCTTCCCTCAACCCGGCGGTTTTGTAGCAGGAGTTCAAGCCCAACGAACACAGCCCGGAGACCCCTGGGGCAAAAACGGCTTCCGACGAACAATAGGTGCTTGCTGTGGAACACCTATCCCAAGTGGGGGTAGCCAGCTCAACAAAATGCCACACACCCAGGTGTAAGAAACAACATTGCCCAGGCATGGTCTAAGCCCCTCACCTCGTCCCTGTGCTTTGGGGAGCCGGAGGGACACCCGAGGCCCACGGCCCTGAGACCCCTTTGCAAAAAGCAGGCTTCCCACGGAAACAGTTTTCCTGAGGTGCAGACCCTATCCCAAGTGGTTGTGGCAAGGTAAAGCAAATGCCCTCCACTTCTCTGGAAGAAACCACAGTGCCCAGCCATGTTCTAAGCCCTCCCATCCTCCCTGGGCTTCTGGCAGCAGGAGTGAAAAGAGAGGAGCAGAGCACTGGGACCCGTTTGACAAAAACCGGCTTCCCACGGGAAAGTCTTTCTCCACGTGCAGACATGCTCCCAGGTGCCTGTGGCAAGGGGAAGGAAATGCCATACACTGACCTGGAAGAGACCACAGGGCCCAGGCACAGTCTGAACACTTCCCTCAACCCGGCGGTTTTGGTAGCAGGAGTTCTAGCCCACCGAACACAGCCCGGAGACCCCTGGGGCAAAAACGGCTTCCGACGAACAATAGGTGCTTGCTGTGGAACACCTATCCCAAGTGGGGGTAGCCAGCTCAACAAAATGCCACACACCCAGGTGTAAGAAACAACATTGCCCAGGCATGGTCTAAGCCCCTCACCTCGTCCCTGTGCTTTGGGGAGCCGGAGGGACACCCGAGGCCCACGGCCCTGAGACCCCTTTGCAAAAAGACGGCTTCCCACGGAAACAGTTTTCCTGAGGTGCAGACCCTCTCACAAGTGGTTGTGGCAAGGTAAAGCAAATGCCCTCCACTTCTCTGGAAGAAATCACAGTGCCCAGCCATGTTCTAAGCCCTCCCATCCTTCCTGGGCTTCTGGCAGCAGGAGTGAAAAGAGAGGAGCAGAGCACTGGGACCCGTTTGACAAAAACCGGCTTCCCACGGGAAAGTCTTTCTCCACGTGCAGACATGCTCCCAGGTGCCTGTGGCAAGGGGAAGGAAATGCCATACACTGACCTGGATGAGACCACAGGGCCCAGGCACAGTCTGAACCCTTCCCTCAACCCGGCGGTTTTGCTAGCAGGAGTTCAACCCCAACGAACACAGCCCGGAGAACCCTGGGGCAAAAACGGCTTCCGACGAACAATAGGTGCTTGCTGTGGAACACCTATCCCAAGTGGGGGTAGCCAGCTCAACAAAATGCCACACACCCAGGTGTAAGAAACAACATTGCCCAGGCATGGTCTAAGCCCCTCACCTCGTCCCTGTGCTTTGGGGAGCCGGAGGGACACCCGAGGCCCACGCCCCTGAGACCCCTTTCCAAAAAGCCGGCTTCCCACGGAAACAGTTTTCCTGAGGTGCAGACCCTATTCCATGTGGTTGTGGCAAGGTAAAGCCAATGCCCTCCACTTCTCTGGAAGAAACCACAGTGCCCAGCCATGTTCTAAGCCCTCCCATCCTCCCTGGGCTTCTGGCAGCAGGAGTGAAAAGAGAGGAGCAGAGCACTGGGACCCGTTTGACAAAAACGGGCTTCCCACGGGAAAGTCTTTCTCCACGTGCAGACATGCTCCCAGGTGCCTGTGGCAAGGGGAAGGAAATGCCATACACTGACCCGGAAGAGACCACAGGGCCCAGGCACAGTCTGAACCCTTCCCTCAACCCGGTGGTTTTGCTAGCAGGGGTTCTAGCCCAACGAACACAGCCCGGAGACCCCTGGGGCAAAAACGGCTTCCGACGAACAATAGGTGTTTGCTGTGGAACACCTATCCCAAGTGGGGGTAGCCAGCTCAACAAAATGCCACACACCCAGGTGTAAGAAACAACATTGTCCAGCCATGGTCTAAGCCCCTCACCTCGTCCCTGTGCTTTGCGGAGCCGGAGGGACACCCGAGGCCCATGGCCCTGAGACCCCTTTGCAAAAAGCCGGCTACCCACGGAAACAGTTTTCCTGAGGTGCAGACCCTCTCACAAGTGGTTGTGGCAAAGTAAAGCCAATGCCCTCCACTTCTCTGGAAGAAACCACAGTGCCCAGCCATGTTCTAAGCCCTCCCATCCTCCCTGGGCTTCTGGCAGCAGGAGTGAAAAGAGAGGAGCAGAGCACTGGGACCCGTTTGACAAAACCGGCTGCCCACGGGAAAGTCTTTCTCCACGTGCAGACATGCTCCCAGGTGCCTGTGGCAAGGGGAAGGAAATGCCATACACTGACCTGGAAGAGACCACAGGGCCCAGGCACAGTCTGAACCCTTCCCTCAACCCGGCGGTTTTGCTAGCAGGAGATCAACCCCATCGAACACAGCCCGGAGACCCCTGGGGCAAAGACGGCTTCCGACGAACAATAGCTGCTTGCTGTGGAAAACCTATACTAAGTGGGTGTAGCCAGGTCCACGAAATGCCACACACCCAGGTGTAAGAAACAACATTGCCCAGGCATGGTCGAAGCCCCTCACCTCGTCCCTGTGCTTTGGGGAGCCGGAGGGACACCCGAGGCCCACGGCCCTGAGACCCCTTTGCAAAAGGCCGGCTTCCCACGGAGACACTTTTCCTGAGGTGCAGACCCTATCCCAAGTGGTTGTGGCAAAGTAAAGCAAATGCCCTCCACTTCTCTGGAAGAAACCACAGTGCCCAGCCATGTTCTAAGCCCTCCCATCCTCCCTGGCCTTCTGGCAGCAGGAGTGAAAAGAGAGGAGCAGAGCACTGGGACCTGTTTGACAAAAACCGGCTTCCCACGGGAAAGTCTTTCTCCACGTGCAGACATGCTCCCAGGTGCCTGTGGCAAGGGGAAGGAAATGTCATACACTGACCTGGAAGAGACCACAGGGCCCAGGCACAGTCTGAACCCTTCCCTCATCCCAGCGGTTTTGCTAGCAGGAGTTCAAGCCCAACGAACACAGCCCGGAGACCCCTGGGGCAAAGACATCTTCCGACGAACAATAGGTGCTTGCTGTGGAAAACCTATCCCAAGTGTGGGTAGCCAGGACAACAAAATGCCACACACCCAGGTGAAAGAAACAACATTGCCCAGGCATGGTCTAAGCCACTCACCTCGTAGCTGTGCTTTCGGGAGTCGGAGGGACACCCGAGGCCCACGGCCCTGAGACCCCATTGCAAAAAGCCGGCTTCCCATGGAAACAGTTTTCCTGAGGTGCAGACCCTCTCCCAAGTGGTTGTGGCAAGGTAAAGCAAATGCCCTCCACTTCTCTGGAAGAAACCACAGTGCCTAGCCATGTTCTAAGCCCTCCCATCCTCCCTGGGCTTCTGGCAGCAGGAGTGAAAAGAGAGGAGCAGAGCACTGGGACCCGTTTGACAAAAACCGGCTTCCCACGGGAAAGTCTTTCTCCACGTGCAGACATGCTCCCAGGTGCCTGTGGCAAGGTGAAGGAAATGCCATACACTGACCTGGAAGAGACCACAGGGCCCAGGCATAGTCTGGGCCCTTACCTCATCCCGGCGGTTTTGCTAGCAGGAGTTCAACCCCAACGAACACAGCCCGGAGACTCCTGGGGGGAAAACGGCTTCCGAATAGCAATATGCTCTTGCTGTGGAAAACCTATCCCAAGTGGGAGTAGCCAGGTCAACAATGCCACACACCGTGGTGTAAGAAACAACATTGTCCAGGCATGGTCTAAGCCCCTCACCTCGTCCATGTGGTTTGGGGAGCCGTAGGGACATCCGAGGCCCACGGGCCTGAGACCCGTTTGGCCAAAAGGCGGCCTCCCACGGAAGCAGTTTTCCTGAGATGCAGACCCTCTCACAAGTGGTTGTGGCAAGGTAAAGCAAATGCCATCCACTTCTCTGGAGAAACCACAGTGCCCAGCCATGTTCTAAACCCTCCCATACTCACTGGGCTTCTGGCAGCCGGAGTGAAATGAGAGGAGCACAGCACTGGGACCCGTTTGAGAAAAACCGGCGTCCCACGGGAAAGACTTTCTCCACGTGCAGTCATGCTTCCAAGTTCCTGTGGCAAGGGGAAGGAAATGCCATACACTGACCTGGAAGAGACCACAGGGCCCAGGCACAGTCTGAGCCCTTACCTCATCCCGGCGGTTTTGCTAGCAGGAGTTCAACCCCAACGAACACAGCCCGGAGACCCCTGGGGCAAAAACGGCTTCCGACGAACAATATGCTCTTGCTGTGGAAAAAATATCCCAAGTGGGGGTAGCCAGGTAAAGAAAATGCCACACACCCAGGTGTAAGAAACAACATTGCCCAAGCATGGTCTAAGCCCCTCACCTCGTCCCTGTGCTTTGGGGAGCCGGAGGGACACCCGAGGCCCACGGGTTGAGACCCGTTTGGCCAAAAGCCGACTTCCCACGGAAACAGTTTTCCTGAGGTGCAGACCCTCTCCCAAGTGGTTGTGGCAAGGTAAAGCAAATGCCATCCACTTATCTGGAAGAAACCACAGTGCCCAGGCATGTTCTAAGCCCTCCCATCCTCACTGGGCTTCTGGCAGCAGGAGTGAAAAGAGAGGAGCACAGCACTGGGACCCGTTCGACAAAACCCGGCTTCCCACGGGAAATTCTTTCTCCACGTGCAGACATGCTCCCAGGTGCCTGTGGCAAGGGGAAGGAAATGCCATACACTGACCTGGAAGAGACCACAGGGCCCAGGCACAGTCTGAGCCCTTCCCTCATCCCGGCGGTTTTGCTAGCAGGAGTTCAACCCCAATGAACACAGCCCGGAGACCCCTGGGGCAAAAACGGCTTCCGACGAACAATAGGTGCTTGCTGTGGAAAACCTATCCCAAGTGGGGGTAGCCAGGTAAACAAAATGCCACACACCCAGGTGTAAGAAACAATATTGCCCAGGCATCGTCTAAGCCCCTCACATTGTCTCTGTGCTTTTGGGTTAGGGTTCGGGTTAGGGTTAGGGTTCGGGTTCGGGTTAGTGTTCGGGTTCGGGTTAGGGTTCGGGTTCGGGTTCGGTTTCGGGTTAGGTTTCGGTTTCGGGTTCTGGTTCGGGTTTGGGTTCGGGTTCGGGTTCTGGTTCGGGTTTGGGTTCGGGTTCAGGTTCGGTTTCGGGTTCGGGTTTGGGTTCTGGTTCGTGTTATGGTACGGGTTCGGGTTCGGGTTCGGGTCGGGTTCGGGTTAGTGTTAGGGTTCGGGTTCGGGTTCAGTTTAGGCTTCGGGTTAGGGTTCGGGTTAGGTTTCGGGTTCGGTTTCGGGATAGGTTTCGGGTTAGGGTTCGGGTTCGGGTACGGGTTCGGGTTCGGGTTCGGGTTCTGGTTCAGTTTAGGGTTCGGATTTGGGTTCGGGTTCATGTTAGGGTTCGGGTTCGGGTTAGGTTTCGGGTTCGGGTTAGGGTTCGGGTTAGGGTTCGGGTTCGGGTTTGGGTTTAGGGTTCGGGTTTGGGTTAGGGTTGGGGTTAGGGTTAGGGTTCGGGTTCGTTTTAGGATTCGGGTTAGGGTTCGGGTAGGGTTCGGGTGAGGGTTCGGGTTAGGATACGGGTTAAGGTTAGGGTTAGGGTTCGGGTTCAGGTTCAGGTTAGGGTTCGGGTTAGGATTAGGGTTCGGGTTCGGGTTCGGGTTAGGGTTAGGGTTAGGGTTCGCGTTAGGGTTAGGGTTAGGTTTCGGGTTTGGTTAGGTCTAGGGTTCGGGTTAGGGTTAGGGGTAGGGTTCGGGTTAGGGTTAGGGTAGGGTTAGGGTTAGGGTTCGGGTTCGGGTTAGGGTTCGGTTTAGGTTTCGGATTCGGGTTCGGGTTCTGGTTCGGGTTAGGGTTCGCGTTATTGTTAGGGTTAGCGTTAGGGTTAGGGTTGGGGTTCGGGTTAGGGTTCGGGTTCGGGTTAGGGTTAGGGTTCGGGTTTGGTTTCGGGTTAGGGTTAGGGTTAGGGTTAGGGTTCGGTTTAGGGTTAGGGGTAGGGTTAGGGTTCGGGTTAGGGTTACGGTTCGGGTTAGGTTTCGGGTTCGGGTTAGGGTTAGGGTTCGGGTTAGGCTTAGGGTTAGGGTTAGGGTGAGGGTTAGGGTTCGGTTTAGGGTTAGGTTTAGGGTTAGGGTTCGGGTTAGCGTTAGGGTTAGGGTTAGGGTTCGGGTTAGGGTTAGTGTTCCTCTTAGAGTTTGGTTTAGGGTTAGGGTTAGGGTTAGGTTTGGGTTAGGGTTAGGGTTTGGATTCGGGTTCGGGTTAGGGTTAGGTATAGGGTTCGGGTTAGGGTTACAGTTAGCGTTCGGGTTAGGGTTCGGGTTCGTGTTAGGGTTCGGTTTCGTGTTAGGGTTAGGGTTCGGGGTAGGGTTAGGGTTCGTGTGAGGTTTAGGGCTAGGGTTAGTATTAGGTTTCGGGTTACGGTTAGGGTTCAGTTTCGGGTTCGGTTTCGGGTTCAGGTTCGGGATAGGGTTAGGGTTAGGGTTAGGGTTAGGGTTAGGGTTCGGGTTAGGTTTCGGGTTAGGGTTCGGGTTGGGTTAGGGTTAGGGTGAGGATTCGGGTTCGGGTTAGGGTTCGGGTTAGGGTTAGGGTTCGTATTCGGGTTAGGGTTAGGGTTCAGGTTAGGTTAAGGGTGAGGGTTAGGGTTCGGGTTAGAGTTAGGGTTAGGGTTAGGGTTAGGGTTAGGGTTCAGGTTAAGGTTAGGGTTAGGTTTTAGGTTGGGTTAGTGTTAGGGTTCGGGTGAGTTAGGGTTAGGGTTAGGGTTAGGGTTAGGGTTAGGGTTAGGGTTAGGGTTCGTGTTCGGTTGAGGGTTCTGGTTCGGGTTAGGGTTCGGGTTAGGGTTAGGGTCCGGGTTCGGGTTAGGGTTAGGGTTCGGGTTAGGGTTAGGGTTCGGGTTCGTGTTTGGGTTAGGGTTCGGGTTAGGGTTCGGGTAGGGTTTGGGTTAGGGTTAGCGTTAGGGTTAGGGTTAGGGTTAGGGTTCGGGTTCGGGTTAGGGTTAGGGTTCAGCTTAGGGTTAGGTTTCGGGTTAGGGTTCGGGTTAGGGTTAGGGTTAGGGTTAGGGTTCGGGTTCGGGTTAGGGTTTGGGTTAGTTTTAGGGTTAGGGTCGGGTTAGGGTTAGGGTTTGGGTTAGGGTTATGGTTAGGGTTAGGGTTAGGGTTAGCGTTAGGGTTCGGGTTAGGGTTCAGGTTAGGGTTAGGGTTCAGGTTAGATTAGGGTTAGTGTTAGGGTTAGGGTTCGGGTTAGGGTTCCGGTTATCGTTAGGGTTAGGGTTAGGTTTCGGGTTAGGGTTAGTGTGCGGGTTCGGTTTTGGGTTAGGGATTGGGTTCGGGTAACGTTTGGGTTAGGGTTAGTGTTTGGCTTCGGGTTCGGGTTAGGTTTAGGGTTAGGGTTCGGGTTAGGGCTAGGGTTAGGGTTCAGGTTCAGGTTCCAGTTAGGGTTCGTGTTCGGGTTAGCGTTAGTGTTAGGTTTAGTGTTTGGGTTCGGGTTCGGGTTAGGGTTCGGGTTCGGGTTAAGGTTAGGTTTCAGGTTAGGGTTAGGGTTTGAATTAGGGTAGGGTTAGGGTTAGGTTCGGGTTAGGGTTATGTTTCGGGTTCGTGTTAGGGTTCGGGTTCGCATTCAGGTTAGAGTTAGGGTTAGGTATCGGATTAGGGGTCGGGTTAGGGTTCGGGGTAGGGTTTGGGGTAGGGTTACGGTTAGGGGTAGGGTTAGGGTTAGGGTTCGGGGTAGGGTTAGAGTTCGGATTAGGGTTAGGCTTCGGGTTAGGGTTACGGTTAGGGTTCGGGTTCGGGTTCGGGTTAGTTTTAGGGTTAGGGTTCAGTTTAGGGATAGGGTTAGGGTAAGGGTCGGGTTAGGGTTCGGGTTACGGTTCGGGTTTGGGTAGGGTTAGGGTTCGGGTTAGGGTTCGGGTTAGGGTTATGGTTAGGTTTCGGGTTCGGGTTAGGGTTTGGGTTAGGGTTAGGGTTAGGGTTAGGTTCAGGTTAGGGTTAGGTTATGGGTTCTTGTTAGGTTTCGGGTTCGCGTTCAGGTTAGGGTTAGGGTACGGGTTAGGGTTAGGTTTAGGGTTAAGGTTGAGGTTAGGG
Source organism: Ursus americanus (assembly GCF_024610735.1). NCBI lineage: Eukaryota > Metazoa > Chordata > Mammalia > Carnivora > Ursidae > Ursus > Ursus americanus. Next base: position 28,956 of record NW_028273701.1, on the reverse strand, counting down.
TTCGGGTTCGGGTTAGGGTTCCTCTTAGTGTTCGGTTTAGGGTTAGGGTTACGGTTAGGTTTGCGTTAGGTTTAGGGTTTGGATTCGGATTCGGGTTAGTGTTAGGGTTAGGGTTCGGGTTAGGGTTACGGTTAGTGTTCGGATTTGGTTTCGGGTTCGGGATAGGGTTAGGTTTCCGGTTACGTTTAGTGTTCAGGTTCGGGTACGGTTTTGGGTTCAGGTTCGGGTTCGGGTTAGGGTTAGGGTTAGTGTTAGGTTTCGGGTTAGGGTTAGGGTTTGGATTCGGATTCGGGTTAGGGTTAGTGTTAGGGTTAGGGTTAGGGTTCGGGTTCGGGTTAGGGTTAGGGTTAGTTTTAGGGTTAGGGTTAGGGTTAGGGTTATGGTTATGGTTAGGGTTAGGGTTAGCGTTAGGTTTCGGGTTAGGGTTCGGGTTAGGGTTCGGGTTGTGTTAGGGTTAGGGTTAGGGTTAGGGTTAGGGTTAGGGTTAGGGTTATGGTTAGGGTTAGGGTTAGTTTTAGGGTTAGGATCGGGTTAGGGTTAGGGTTTGGGTTAGGGTTAGCGTTAGGGTTCGGGTTAGGGTTCGGGTTAGGGTTCGGGTTGGATTAGGGTTAGGGTTAGGGTTCGGGTTCGGGTTCGAGTTCGGGTTAGGGTTAGGGTTAGGGTTAGGGTTAGGGTTAGGGTTAGGGTTCAGGTTAGGGATAGGGTTGGGGTAAGGGTCGGGTTAGGGTTCGGGTTACAGTTCGGGTTCGGGTTAGGGTTAGGTTTAGGGTTCGGTTTCTGGTTTGAGTAGGGTTACGGTTAGGGTTCGGGTTAGGGTTAGGGTGAGGTTTAGGGTTTGGGTTCGCGTTAGGTTTAGGTTTAGGTTAGGGTTAGGGTTAGGGTTAGGGTTCGGGTGAGGTTTAGGGCTCGGGTTAGGGTTAGGGTTAGGGTTAGGGTTAGGGTTAGGTTTCCGGTTAGGGTTAGGGTTCTGATTAGGATTTGCATTCGGCTTAGGGTTAGGGTTCGGGTTCAGTTTCGGCTTCAGATTTGGGTTAGAGTAGGGTGAGGTTTCAGGTTAGGGTTAGTGTTAGGGTTAGTGTTAGGGTTAGGGTTCGGGTTAGGGTTCCGGTTATGGTTAGGGTAGGGTTAGGTTTCGGGTTAGGGTTAGTGTGCGGGTTCGGTTTTGGGTTAAGGATTGGGTTCGGATAACTTTTGGGTTAGGGTTAGTGTTTGGCTTCAGGTTTGGGTTAGGTTTAGGGTTAGGGTTCGGGTTAGGGTTAGGGTAGGGTTCAGGTTCAGGTTCCAGTTAGGGTTCGTGTTCGGGTTAGCGTTAGTGTTAGGTTTAGTGTTTGGGTTCGGGTTCAGGTTAGGGTTCAGGTTCAGGTTCGGGTTAAGGTTAGGTTTCGGGTTCGGGTTAGGGTTTGGATTAGGGTAGGGTTAGGGTTAGGTTCGAGTTAGAGTTAGGTTTCGGGTTCGTGTTAGGGTTCGGGTTCGCATTCAGGTTAGAGTTAGGGTTAGGTATCGGATTAGGGTTCGGGTTACGTTTCGGGTTAGGGTACGGGGTAGGGTTACGGTTAGGGTTAGGGTTCGGGTTCGGGTTAGTGTTAGGGTTAGGGTTAGGGTTCAGTTTAGGGATAGGGTGACGGTTAGGGTTAGGGTTAGGATTAGGGTTAGGGTTCGGGTTAGGGTTACGGTTAGGGTTAGGGTTAGGGTTAGGGTTCGGGGTAGGGTTAGAGTTCGGATTAGGTTTAGGCTTCGGGTTAGGGTTACGGTTAGGGTTCGGGTTCAGGTTCGGGTTAGGTTTAGGGTTAGGGTTCAGTTTAGGGAAGGGTTAGGGTAAGGGTCGGGTTAGGGTTCGGGTTACGGTTCGGGTTTGGGTTAGGGTTAGGGTTCGGGTTAGGGTTCGGGTTAGGGTTAGGGTTCGGGTGAGGTTTAGGGTTAGGGTTAGGGTTAGGGTTACGGTTCGGGTTAGGGTTAGGGTGAGGTTAGGGTTAGGGTTAGGGTTAGGGTTAGGGTTTATGGTTAGGGTTAGGGTTAGGGTTAGGGTTAGGGTTAGGGTTAGGTTTCAGTTTAGGGATCGGGTTAGGGTTAGTGTCGGGTTAGGGTTCGGGTTACGGTTAGCCTTAGGGTTAGGGTTCTGGTTCGGGTTAGGGTTAGGTTTAGGTTTAGGGTTAGGGTTAGGGTTCGGATTCGGGTTAGGGTTCGGGTTAGGGTTAGAGTTCCTCTTAGGGTTGGGTTAGGGTTAGTGTTAGGGTTCAGGTTAGGGTTCGAGTTCGCGTTAGGGTTAGGGTTATGGTTCAGATTCAGGTTAGGGTTCGGGTTAGGGTTAGAGTTCCTCTTAGTGTTTGGGTTAGGGTTAGGTTTAGGGTTAGGTTTGGGTTAGGGTTAGGGTTTGGATTTGGGTTCGGGTTAGGGTTAGGGTTAGGGTTCGGTTTAGGGTTAGCGTTAGGGTTCGGGTTCGGGTTCGGGTCCGGGTTAGGGTTCGGGTTAGGGTTAGGGTTCTGGTTCGGGTTAGGGTTAGGGTTCGGGTGAGGTTTAGGGTTAGGGTTAGGGTTAGGGTTAGGGTTTATGGTTAGGGTTAGGGTTAGGGTTAGGGTTAGGGTTAGGGTTCAGGTTAGGGATAGGGTTGGGGTAAGGGTCGGGTTAGGGTTCGTGTTACAGTTCGGGTTCAGGTTAGGGTTAGGTTTAGGGTTCGGTTTCTGGTTATGAGTAGGGTTAGGGTTAGGGTTCGGGTGAGGTTTCGGGCTAGGGTTAGGATTAGGTTTCGGGTGTCGGTTAGGGTTCAGGTTCGGGTTCGGTTTCGGGTTCAGGTTCGGGTTCAGCTTTCGGTTAGGGTTAGGGTTAGCGTTCCGTTTCTGGTTATGGTTAGGGTTAGGGTTAGGGTTAGTGTTCGGGTTAGTGTTCGGGTTCGGGTTAGGGTTAGGGTTTGTGTTAGGTTTAGGATTAGGGTTAGGGTTAGGGTTCGGGTTAGGGATAGGGTGAGGTTTAGGGTTTGGGTTCGGGTTAGGTTTAGGTTAGGTTAGGTTAGGGTTAGGGTTAGGGTTAGGGTTAGGGTTCGGGTGAGGTTTAGGGCTATGGTTAGGGTTAGGTTTAGGGTTAGGGTTATGTTTCCGGTTAGGGTTAGGGTTCTGATTAGGATTTGCGTTCGGCTTAGGGTTAGGGTTCAGGTTCAGTTTCGGCTTCAGATTTGGGTTAGGTTAGGGTGAGGTTTCAGGTTAGGGTTAGGGTTAGGGTTAGGGTTAGGTTTAGGGTTCGGGTTAGGGTTAGGGTTCAGGTTAGATTAGGGTTAGTGTTAGGGTTAGGGTTCGGGTTAGGGTTCCGGTTATGGTTAGGGTAGGGTTAGGTTTCGGGTTAGGGTTAGTGTGCGGGTTCGGTTTTGGGTTAGGGATTGGGTTTGGGTAACGTTTGGGTTAGGGTTAGTGTTTGGCTTCGGGTTCGGGTTAGGTTTAGGGTTAGGGTTCGGGTTAGGGTTAGGGTTAGGGTTCAGGTTCAGGTTCCAGTTAGGGTTCGTGTTCGGGTTAGCGTTAGTGTTAGGTTTAGTGTTTGGGTTCGGGTTAGGGTTAGGGTTAGGGTTAGGGTTAGGGTTAGGTTTCGGGTTAGGGTTAGGGTTCGGGTTCGGGTTAGGGTTAGGGTTAGGGTCAGGATTAGGGTTAGGGTTAGGGTTAGGGTCGGGTTAAGGTTAGGGTTTGCGTTAGGGTTATGGTTAGGGTTAGGGTTCGGGTTTGCGTTAGGGTTCGGGTTAGGGTTCGGATTAGGGTTCGGGTTGGGTTAGGGTTAGGGTTAGGGTTCGGGTTTGGGTTAGAGTTCGGGTTAGGGTTAGGGTCAGGGTTCGGGTTAGGGTTAGGGTTAGGGTTAGGGTTATCGTTTGGGTTCGGTGTAGGGTTAGGGTTAGGGTTAGGGTTAGGGGTTATGGTTAGGGTTAGGGTTAGGGTTCGGGTGAGGTTTAGGGCTAGGTTTAGGATTAGGTTTCGGGTTACGGTTAGGGTTCAGGTTCGGGTTCAGTTGCGGATTCAGGTTCGGGTTAGGGTTAGGGTTAGTGTTCGGGTTTGGGTTCGTGTTAGGGTTAGGGTTCAGGTTTGGTTTAGGATATGGGTTCGGGTTAGGGTTAGGGTTCAATTACGGGTTCAGGTTCGGGGTAGGGTAGGGTGAGGTTTCATGTTAAGGTTAGGGTTAGGGTTAGTGTTAGGGTTCGGGTTAGGGTTCTGGTTAGGGTTAGGGTTCCTCTTACGGTTGGCGTTAGGGTTGGGGTTAGGGTTAGGTTCGGGTTAGGGTTAGGGTTCGGGTTAGGGTTCGGGTTAGGGTTAGATTTAGGGTTAGGGTTCAGGTTAGGGATAGGGTTAGGGTTAGGGTCGGGTTAGGGTTAGGGTTCGGGTTCGGGTTAGGGATCCGGTTCGGGTCCGGGTTAGGTTAGGCTTAGGGTTCGGTTTATGGTTCGGGTTAGTGTTAGTGTTAAGGTTAGTGTTAGGGTTAGGGTTACGGTTCGGGTTAGTGTTAGAGTGAGGTTTAGGGTTTGGTTTCGCGTTAGGTTTAGGGTTAGGGTTAGGGTTCGGGTTCGGTTAGGGTTAGGGTTCAGGTTAAGGTTAGGGTTAGGATTCGGATTGTGTTAGGGTTAGGGTTCGGGTGAGTTAGTGTTAGAGTTAGGGTTACGGTTCGTGTTTGGTTGAGGGTTCAGCTTCGGGTTAGGGTTAGGGTTAGGGTTAGAGTTAGGGTTAGGGTTAGGGTTAGGGTTAGGTTTCAGGTTAGGGATAGGGTTAGTGTTAGGGTAGGGTTAGGGTTAGGGTGCGGGTTATGGTTTCGGTTAGGGTTAGGGTTCTGGTTCGTGTTAGGGTTAGGGTTAGGGTTAGGGGCAGGGTTAGGGTTCAGGTGATGCTTAGGGTTAGGGTTAGGGTTAGGGTTAGGGTTAGGGTTAGGTTTCGGGTTAGGGTTAGGGTTCGGGTTCGGGTTAGGGTTAGGGTTCATGTTAAGGTTAGGGTTAGGTTTTCGTTTGGGTTAGGGTTAGGGTTAGGGTTAGGGTTAGGGGTTAGGGTTAGGGTTAGGGTTAGGGTTCGGGTTTGGGTTCGTGTTCGGGTTAGGGTTCGGGTTTGGGTTAGGATATGGGTTCGGGTTTGGGTTAGGGTTAGGGTTCAATTTCGGGTTCAGGTTCGGGTTAGGGTAGGGTGAGGTTTCATGTTAAGGTTAGGGTTAGGGTTAGTGTTAGGGTTCGGGTTATGGTTCCGGTTTGGGTTAGGGTTCCTCTTAGGGTTGGGGTTAGGGTTGGGGTTAGGGTTAGGTTCGGGTTAGGGTTAGGTTTAGGGTTAGGGTTCAGGTTAGGGATAGGGTTAGGGTTAGGGTTCGGGTTCGGGTTAGGGATCCGGTTCGGGTCCGGGTTAGGTTAGGCTTAGGGTTAGGGTTAGGGTTCGGGTTAGCGTTAGGGTTAGGGTTAGTGTTAGGTTTAGGGTTACGGTTCGGGTTAGGGTTAGAGTGAGGTTTAGGGTTTGGTTTCGGGTTAGGTTTAGGGTTAGGGTTAGGGTTCGGGTTCGGTTAGGGTTAGGGTTCAGGTTAAGGTTAGGGTTAGGATTCGGGTTGTGTTAGGGTTAGGGTTCGGGTGAGTTAGTGTTAGAGTTAGGGTTACGGTTCGTGTTTGGTTGAGGGTTCAGCTTCGGGTTAGGGTTAGGGTTAGGGTTAGAGTTAGGGTTAGGGTTAGGGTTAGGTTTCAGGTTAGGGATAGGGTTAGTGTTAGGGTAGGGTTAGGGTTAGGGTGCGGGTTATGGTTACGGTTAGGGTTAGGGTTCTGGTTCGGGTTAGGGTTAGGGTTAGGGTTAGGGGCAGGGTTAGGGTTCAGGTGATGCTTAGGGTTAGGGTTAGAGTTAGGGTTAGGGTTAGGGTTAGGGTTCTGGTTCTGGTTCGGGTTAGGGTTAGGGTTAGGGTTAGGGTTAGTTTTCGGGTTAGGGTTTGGGTTCGGGTTCGGGTTAGGGTTAGGGTTCATGTTAAGGTTAGGGTTAGGTTTTGGTTTGGGTTAGGGTTAGCATTCGGGTGAGTTTGAGTTAGGGTTAGGGTTAGGGTTCATGTTCGGTTGACGGTTCAGGTTCGGGTTAGGGTTAGGGTTTGGGTTCGGGTTAGCGTTAGGGTTAGGGTTCGGGTTAGGGTTACAGTTCGGCTTAGGGTTAGGGTGAGGTTTAGTGTTTGGGCTCGGGTTAGGTTTAGAGTTATGGTTAGGGTTAGGGTTACAGTTCGGCTTAGGGTTAGGGTGAGGTTTAGTGTTTGGGCTCGGGTTAGGTTTAGAGTTATAGTTAGGGTTCAGGTTCGGATTAGGGTTAGGGTTTTGGTTAAGGTTAGGGTTAGGTTTTGGTGTGGGTTAGGGTTAGGGTTCGTGGTCGGTTGAGGGTTCAGGTTCGGGTTAGGGTTAGGGTTAGGGTTAGGCTTCGGGTTAGGCTTCGGTTTTGGGTTAGGGGTAGGGTTAGGTTTCGGGTTCGCGTTAGTGTTTGGGTTTGGTTTCGGGTTAGGGTTAGGGTTAGGGTTAGGTTTCAGGTTAGGGATAGGGTTAGTGTTAGGGTAGGGTTAGGGTTAGGGTTAGGGTTCGGGTTATGGTTACGGTTAGGGTTAGGGTTCTGGTTCGGGTTAGGGTTAGGGTTAGGGTTAGGGGCAGGGTTAGGGTTCAGGTGATGCTTAGGGTTAGGGTTAGGGTTAGGGTTAGGGTTAGGGTTATTGTTTGGGCTCGGGTTAGGTTTAGAGTTATGGTTAGGGTTCAGGTTCGGATTAGGGTTAGGGTTTTGGTTAAGGTTAGGGTTAGGTTTTGGTGTGGGTTAGGGTTAGGGTTCGTGGTCGGTTGAGGGTTCAGGTTCGGGTTAGGGTTAGGATTAGGGTTAGGGTTCGGGTTAGGCTTCGGTTTAGGGTTAGGGGTAGGGTTAGGGTTCGGGTTAGCGTTAGTGTTTGGGTTTGGTTTCGGGTTAGGGTTAGGGTTAGGGTTAGGTTTCAGGTTAGGGATAGGGTTAGTGTTAGGTTAGGGTTAGGGTTAGGGTTCGGGTTATGGTTACGGTTAGGGTTAGGGTTCTGGTTCGGGTTAGGGTTAGGGTTAGGGTTAGGGGCAGGGTTAGGGTTCAGGTGATTCTTAGGGTTAGGGTTAGGGTTAGGGTTAGGGTAAGGGTTCATGTTCGGTTGAGGGTTCAGGTTCGGGTTAGGGTTAGGGTTTGGGTTCGGGTTAGCTTTAGGGTTAGGGTTAGGGTTAGGGTTAGAGTTCGGCTTAGGGTTAGGGTGAGGTTTAGGGTTTGGGTTCGGGTTAGGTTTAGGGTTATGGTTCGGGTTTAGGTTCGGGTTAGGGTTTAGGTTAAGTTAGGATTAGGTTTTGGTGTGGGTTAGGGTTAGGGTTCGTGTTCGGTTGAGGGTTCAGGTTCGGGTTCGGGTTAGGGTTAGGGTTAGGGTTCGGGTTAGGGTTCGGTTTAGGGTTAGGGGTAGGGTTAGGGTTCGGGTTAGCGTTAGTGTTTGGGTTTGGTTTCGGGTTAGGGTTAGTGTTAGGGTTCAGATTAGGTTTCGAGTTCGGGTTAGGGTTAGGGTTAGGGTTAGGGTTAAAGTTGAGGTTAGGGTTCGGGTTCGGGTTAGGGTTCCTCTTAGGGTTCGGTTTAGGGTTAGGGTTAGGGTTAGGTTTGGGTTAGGTTTAGGGTTTGGATTCGGATTCGGGTTAAGTTTAGGGTTAGGGTTCGGTTTAGCGTTACAGTCAGGGTTCGGGTTAGGTTTCGGGTTAGCGATAGGGTTAGGTTTCGGGTTACGATTAGGGTTCAGGTTCGGGTTCGGTTTCGGGTTCAGGTTCGGGTTCGGGTTAGGGTTAGGTTTCAGGTTAGGGATAGGGTTAGGGTTAGTGTCGGGTTACGGTTATGGTTAGGGATCGGGTTAGGGTTATGGTTAGGTTTAGGGTTCGGGTTGGGTTAGGGTTAGGCTTAGGGTTAGGGTTAGGGTTAGTGTCCGGGTTCGGTTTTGGGTTCGGGTTAGGGTTCGGGTTAGGGTTAGGGTTAGGGTTCAGGTTAGGGATAGGGTTAGGGTTAGGGTTAGCGTCAGGGTTAGGGTTAGGGTCGGGTTAGGGTTAGGGTTTGGGTTAGGGTTACGGTTAGGGTTAGGGTTCGTGTTAGCGTTAGGGTTCGGGATAGGGTTCGGGTTAGGTTTCGGGTTGGGTTAGGGTTAGTGTTAGGATTCGGGTTCGGGTTAGAGTTCGGGTTAGGGTTCGGTTAGGTTTCGGGTTTAGGTTAGGGTTCGGGTTAGGGTTAGGGTTCGGGTTCGGGTTAGGGTTAGGGTTCGGGTGAGGTTTAGGGTTAGGGTTAGGGTTAGGGTTAGGGTTAGGTTTCAGGTTAGGGAGAGGGTTAGGGTAAGGGTCGGGTTAGGGTTCGGGTTACGGTTCAGGTTTGGGTTAGGGTTAGGGTTCCGGTTAATGTTCGGGTTCGGGTTAAGGTTAGGTTTCGGGTTAGGGTTAGGGTTTGGTTTAGGGTTAGGATTTGGGTTAGGTTCGGGTTAGGGTTAGGTTTCGGTTTAGTGTTAGGGTTCGGGTTCGCGTTCAGGTTAGGGTTAGGGTTAGGGATCGGGTTACACTTCGGGTAGGGTTAGAGTTCGGGTTCAGGTTTGGGTTAGGGTTAGGGTTCGGTTTAGGGTTCAGGTTAGGGTTAGGGTTAGGGTTAGGGTTAGGGTTAGGGTTAGGGTTAGGGTTAGGGTTAGGGTTAGGGTTAGATTTTGGGTTCGGGTTCGGGTTTGGGTTCGTGTTAGGGTTAGGGTTAGGGTTCAGGTTACGGTTAGGGTTTAAGTTAGGTTTCGGGTTAGGGTTAGTGTTAGCGTTCAGGTGAGGGTTCGAGTTCGGGTTAGTGTTAGTGTTACGATTCGGGATCCGGTTAGGGTTCGGGTTAGGGTTAGAGTTCCCCTTAGGGTTCGGGTTAGGGTTAGGGTTAGGGTTAGGTTCGGGTTAGGGTTAGGGTTTGGATTCGGGTTCAGGTTAGGGATAGGGTTCGGGTTCGGGTTAGGGTTACGTTTAGGGTTCGGGTTAGGGTTCGGGTTCGGGATAGGGTTAGATTTCAGGTTACGGTTAGGGTTAGGGTTAGAGTTAGGGTTCCGGTTAGGGTTCGGGTTAGGGGTAGGGTTTGGGTTAGGGCTAGGGTTCGGTTTAGGATTAGGGTTCATGTTAGGGTTATTGTTAGGGCTCAGGGTAGGGTTAGGGTTAGGGTTAGGTGTTATGGTTAGGGTTAGGGTTCGGGTTAGGGTCAGAGTCATGGTCAGGATCAGGGTCAGGGTCTGGGTCAGGGTATAGTGTTTGGGTTCCCTTAGGGTACGGTTCGGGTAAGAGACCACAGTGCCAAGGCACCGTCTGAGTCCTTCCCTTATCCCGGCGGTTTTGACAAAAGACATCAACCCGAACGAACCCAGCCCGGAGACGCCCTGGGGCAAAAACGGCTTCCGAGGAACAATATGCTCTTGATGTGGAAAACCTATCCCAAGTGGGGGTAGCCAGGTAAACAAAATGCCACACACCCAGGTGTAAGAGACATTGCCCAGGCATGGTATAAGCCCCTCACCTCGTCCCTGTGCTTTTGGGAGCCTGAGGGACACCCGAGGCCCACGGCCCTGAGACCCGTTTGGCAAAAAGCCGGCTTCCAACGGAAACAGTTTTCCTGAGGTGCGGACCCTATCACAAGTGGTTGTGGCAAGGTAAAGCAAATGCCATCCACTTCTCTGGAAGAAACCACAGTGCCCAGCCATGTGCTAAGCCCTCCCATCGTCACTGGGCTTCTGGCAGCAGGAGGGAAAAGAGGGGAGCACAACACTGGGACCCGTTTGAGAAAAACCGGCTTCCCACGAAAAAGTCTTTCTTCACGTGTAGACATGCTCCCAAGTCCCTTTGGCAAAGTTTAAAGAAAGCCATACACTGACCTGTAAGAGACCACAGGGCCCAGGCACCATCTGAGCCCTTCCCTCATCCTGGCGGTTTTGCTAGCAGGAGTTCAACCCGAAGGAACCCAACCCGGAGACCTCCTGGGGCAAAAACGGCTTCCTAAGCGCAATATGCTCTTGCTGTGGAAAACCTATCCCAACTGTGGGTAGCCAGGTAAACAAAATGCCACACACCCAGGCGTAAGAGACAACATTGCCCAGGCATGGTCTAAGCCCCTCACATCGTCCCTGTGCTTTTGGGAACCTGAGAGACACCTGAGGCCCACGGCCCTGAGACCCGTTTGGCAAAAAGCCGGCTTCCAATGGAAATAGTTTTCCTGAGTGCGGACCCTATCACAAGTGGTTGTGGCAAGGTAAAGCAAATGCCATCCACTTCTCTGGAAGAAACCACAGTGCCCAGCCATGTGCTAAGCCCTCCCATCGTCACTGGGTTTCTGGCAGCAGGAGGGAAAAGAGAGGAGCACAGCACTGGGACCCGTTTGACAAAAACCGGCTTCCCACGAAAAAGTCTTTCTACATGTGCAGACATGCTCCCAAGTGCCTGTGGGAAGGTGAAGGAAATGCCATACACTGACCTGTAACAGACCTCAGGGTCCAGGCACCGTCTGAGCCCTTCCATCATCCCGGCGGTTTTCCTAACAGGAGTTCAACCCGAAGGAACCCAGCCCGGACACCCCTTGGGGCAAAAATGGCTTCCGAGCAGCAATATGCTCTTGCTGTGGAAAACCTATCCCAAGTGGGGGTAGCCAGGTAAACAAAATGCCACACACCCAGGTGTAAGAGACAACATTCCCCAGGCATGGTCTAAGCCCCTCACCTCATCCCTGTGCTTTTGGCAGCCTGAGGGATACCCGAGACCCACGGCCCTGAGACCCGTTTGGCAAAAAGCCGGCATCCAACGGAAACAGTTTTCCTGAGGTGCGGACCCTTTCACAAGTGGTTGTGGCAAGGTAAAGCAAATGCCATCCACTTCTCTGGAAGAAACCACAGTGCCCAGCCATGTTCTAAGCCCTCCCATCCTCACTGGGCTTCTGGCAGCAGGAGTGAAAAGAGAGGAGCACAGCACTGGACCCGTTTGACAAAAACCGGCTTCCCAGGAAAAAGTCTTTCTTCACGTGCAGACATTCTCCCAAGTGCCTGTGGCAATGTGAAGGAAGTGCCATACACTGACCTGTAAGAGACCACAGGGCCCAGGCACCATCTGAGCTCTTCCCGCATCCCGGCGGTTTTGCTAGCAGGAGTTCAATCCAAAGGAACCCAGCCCGGAGACCCCCTGGGGCAAAAAGGGCTTCCGACAAACAATATGCTCTTGCTGTGGAAAACCTATCCCAAGTCGGGGTAGCCAGGTAAACAAAATGCCACACACCCAGGTGTAAGAGACATTGCCCAGGCATGGTCTAAGCCCCTCACCTCGTCCCTGTGCTTTGGGGAGCCGGAGGGACACTGGAGGCCCACGGCCCTGAGACCCGTTTGGCAAACAGCCGGTTTCCAACAGAAGCTGTTTTCCTGAGCTGCAGACCCTCCTAAGGTTTGCGTTAGCCCCCAGGAGGCCCTTAGGCCCAATCCTCTGGCTGTGTGGCACGCGGTGGGGCGGGCCGAGGGGACTGAGCTGGCGAGCAGGACCATGGGCCCACAGGTTTTGGCGTGGGGGACTTTGAAGATCCTCAGGGGCTAGGAGGGCCCTGCCCCTTCTCCTGCCCCGTATGACCGGTGGGCCCCCTAGAGGCCCAGGTGGCGTGGGGCTGCAGGGTGACTATGGCGCTGGGTCTTGGGTCCCGAAACTCCACCGCTGTGGTGCCAGGCACCTTGGGTGGGCCCCTCAGGAGCCCACCTAGAGTTAGTGTTAGCCCCAGCGAGGCCCGCAAGCCCGACCTGCTGGATGTGCAGCGAGCAGAGGGGCAGCCCAAGATGAGGGCGCTGAGGACTGGGAGCGTGGGCCCAAGCGTTTTGGCGCGGGGGGCCTTCAAAAGTCGTCAGGGGCTCAGAGTGCCCTGCACGTTCTCCGGCTCTGAATGACCGGCGGCGCCAATAATGGCCTCTGTGGCGGTGAGGCGAAGGGTGAATCCAGCGCTGGGGCTCGGGGGTCCCAATCCCCCCGGCGTTGCGGTGCCAGGCTCCTTGGGAGGGGCCCCTCCGGGCAGAACAAGGGTTAGGATTAGCCCCCAGGAGGCCGGCAGGAAGGATCCACCGGCGGTGTGGCTGGGGGTGGGGTTGTGTTGGGGGGGTGTGTGCGGCCTGAGGGGAGGGCGCTGGAGAGCAGAGCATGGCCCCAAGTGTTTTGGCGCAGGGGGCCTTCGAAGCACCCCGGGGGCTCAGAGGGCCCTACCCTTTCACCCCCGCTGAATGACCGGCGGCGCCCCTAGTGGCCTGGATGGCGGGGGGCTGCAGGGTGAGTCCACCGCTGGGGTTTGGAGGTTCCCAATCCCTGGCGTTGGGGCGCCAAGCCCCTTGGGATGGGCCCCTCGGGGACCCACCTAGGGTTTGGGTTAGCCCCCAGGAGGCCTTCAGGCCCAATCCCCTGGCTGTGTGGCTCGCAGTGGGGCGGACCGAGGGGAGGGAGCTGGCGAGCGGACCGTGGGCCCACAGGTTTGGCGCGGGGCCTTCTAAGGAGGTCGGGGGCTCCGAGGGCCCTGCCCCTTCTCCCGCCTGAATGACCAGCGGCGCCCCTAGCAGCCCGGGTGCCAGGGGGCTGCAGGGTGAGTCCGGCCCTGGGGCTAGGACGTCCAGGATCCCAGGCATGGCCGCGCAAGACCCCTTGGGAGGGGCCCCTCTGGGACAGCCCTAGGGTTAAGGCTACCCCCAGGTGGCTGGCAGGTCCGATCCGCCTGCTGTCTTTCGAGCGGAGGGGCCGGTTGAGCTGAGGGCGTTGACTAGTGGGAACATGGGCCCAAGCGCTTTGGGGCGGGGGGCCATCGAAGGTCGGCGGGGGCTCAGAGGGCCCTGCCCTTTCTCCAGCCCTGAATGAGCGGCAGCGCCCCTAGTGGCCCAGGTGGTGGAGGGGCAGCAGTGTTAGTCTTGCCCTGGGGCTCGGGGGTCCCCAATGCCCGGAGTTGCGGTGCCAGGACCCTTGGGAGGGGCCCCTCGGGGGCCCACCTAGGGTTAGGATTAGCCCCCAGGACGCCGGCAGGCAGGATCCACCGGCGGTGTGGCGAGCCGGGGGGCGGGCCGAGGGGAGGGCGCTGGAGAGCAGGAGCGTGGGCCCAAGTGTTTTGGCGCAGGGGGCCTTCGAAGCTCGCCGGGGGCTCGGAGGGCCCTACCTGTTCTCCCCCCCTGAATGACCGGCGGAGCCCGAAGCGGCCCCGGTGGCGGGGGGCTGCAGGGTGAGTCCAGCGCTGGGGTTGGAGGTTCCCAATCCCCGGCGTTGGGGCGCCAAGCACCTTGGGATGGTCCCCTTGGGGACCCTCCTAGGATTTGGGTTAGCCCCCAGGAGGCCGTCAGGCCCAATCTCCTGGCTGTGTGGCACGCGGTGGGGCGGGCCGAGGGGACGGAGCTGGCGAGCGGGACCGTGGGCCCACAGGTTTTGGCGTGGGGGCCTTCGAAGATCCTCAGGGGCTAGGAGGGCCCTGCCCCTTCTCCCGCCTGAATGACCGGCGGCGCCCCTAGCGGCCCTGGTGGCGGGGGCTTCAGGGTGTGTCCGGCCCTGGGGCTAGGACGTCCAGGATCCCGGGCGTGGCAGCGCAAGGCCCCTTGGGAGGGGCCCCTCAGGAACCATCCAGGGTTAGGGTTAGCCCCCAGGAGGCCGGCAGGTCTGATCTGCCTGCTGTGTTTCGAGCGGAGGGGCAGGTTGAGGTGAGGGCGCTGACTAGTGGGAACGTGGGCCCAAGCGCTTTGGGGCGGGGGGCCATCGAAGGTCCGCGGGGGCTCGGAGGGCCCTGCCCCTTCTCCAGGCCTGAATGAGAGACAGCGCCCCTAGTGGCCCAGGTGGTGGACGGCAGCAGTGTTAGTCTTGCCCTGGGGCTCGGGGGTCCCCAATCTCCAGCATTGCGGCCCCAGGCCCCTTGTCAGGGGCCTCTCGGGGACCGACCTAGGGTTAGGGTTAGCAAGAAGGATGCCGGCAGGCCCGAAATGCCTGCAGTGCAGCGAGTGGAGGGGCGGGCGGAGTGAGGGCGCTGGCGAGGTGGAGCCTTGGCCCAAACATTTTGGAGCGGGGGGGGCCTTCGAAAGTTACCTGGGGCACAGAGGGCCCTGCCCGTTCTCACGCCCTGAATGACCGGCGGGCTCCCTAGCGACCCAGGTGGCGGGGGGCTGCAGGGTGAGTCCGGCGCTGGGTCTCCGGTCCCCAATCCCCTGCGTTGGGGCGCCAGGCCCCTGGGGAGGTGCCCCTCAGGAGCCCACCTAGAGTTAGGGTTAGCCCCCAGGAGGCTGGCAAGCCCTATCTGCTGGATGTGCCGCGAGCGGAGGGGCAGGCTGAGCTGAGGGGGCTGAGGAGTGGGAGCGTGGGCCCAAGCGTTTTGGCGCGGGGGGCCTTCCAAAGTCGTCAGGGGCTCGGAATGCCCTGCACGTTCTCCTGCTCTGAATGACCCGCGGCGCCAATAACGGCCTGGGTAGCGGTGGGGCGGAGGGTGAGTCCAGCGCTGGGGCTCGGGGGTCCCAATCCCCCGCGTTGCAGTGCCAGGCCCCTTGGGAGGGGCCCCTTGGAGGCCGAACTAGGGTTAGGATTAGCCCCCAGGGGGCCGGCAGGTAAGATCCACCGGCGGTGTGGCTAGCGGGGGGGGGGGGGGGGAGGGGGGAGCCGGAGGGGAGGGCGCTGGAGAGCGGAGCTTGGGCCCAAGTGTTTTGGCGCGGGGGCCTTGGAAGCTCGCCGGGGGCTCGGAGGGCCCTACCCATTCCCCCCTGAATGACCGGCGGCGCCCCTAGCGGCCCGGGTGGCAGGGGGCTGCAGGGTGATTCCAGCGCTGGGGTTTGGAGGTTCCCAATCCCCAGCGTTGGGGCGCCAAGCCCCTTGGGATGGGCCCCTCAGGGACCCACCTGGGATTGCGTTAGCCCCCAGGAGGCCGTCAGGCCCAATCCCCTGGCTGTGTGGCGCGCGGTGGGGCGGGCCGAGGGGACGGAGCTGGCGAGCGGGACCTTGGGACCACAGGTTTTGGCGTGGGGGCCTTCGACGATCCTTAGGGGCTAGGAGGGCCCTGCCCCTTTTCCCGCCTGAATGACCGGCGGCGCCCCTAGCGGCCCCTGTGGCGGGGGCTGCAGGGTGTGTCGGGCCCTGTGGCTAGGAGGTACAGGATCCCCGGCGTGCCTCTCCAGGCCCCTTGGGAGGGGCCCCTCGGGGACCGACCTAGGGTTAGGGTTAGCCCCCAGGAGGCCGGCAGGTCTGATTCGCCTGCTGTTTTTTGAGCGGAGCGACAGGTTGAGGTGAGGGCGCTGACTAGTGGGAACGTGGGCCCAAGCCCTTTGGGGAGGGGGGCCATCGAAGGTCGGCGGGGGTTCGGAGGGCCCTGCCCCTTCTCCCGCCTAAATGACCGGCAGCGCCCCTGCGGCCCAGGTGCCTGGGGGCTGCGGGTAAAGTCCAGCGCTCGGTCTCGGGTCCCCAATCCCCGGCATTGGGGCGCCAGGCCCCTTGGGTGGGGCCCCTCAGGAACCCACCTAGAGTTCGGGTTAGCCCCCAGGAGTCCCGCAAGCCCGATCTGCTGGATGTGCGGCGAGCAGAGGGGCAGGCCGAGCTGAGGGCGCTGAGGACTGGGAGCGTGGGCCCAAGCGTTTTGGCGCGGGGGGGCCTTCAAAAGTTGTCAGGGGCTCGGAGTGCCCTGCACGTTCTCCCGCTCTGAATGATAGGCAGCGCCAGTAATGGCCTGGGTGGCGGTGGGGCAAAGGGTGAGTCCAGCGCTGGGGCTCGGGAGTCCCAATCCCCGGTGTTGCGGTGCTAGGCCCCTTGGGAGTGGCCCTTCGGGGCCGAACAAAGGTTAGAATTAGCCCCCAGGAGGCCGGCAGGAAGGATCCACGGGCGGTGTGTGGCGAGCGGGGGGGGGGTGGGCGGCCGGAGGAGAGGGCGCTGGAGAGCGGAGCGTGGCCCCAAGTGTTTTGGCGCAGGGGGCCTTCGAAGCTCCCCAGGGGCTCAGAGGGCCCTACCCGTTCTCCCCGCCTGAATGATCGGCGGCGGCTGAAGCGGCCCGGGTGGCGGGGGGCTGCAGGGTGAGTCCAGCGCTGGGGTTTGGAGGTTCCCAATCCCCGGCATTGGGGCACCAAGCCCCTTGGGATGGGCCCCTCGGGGACCCACCTAGGGTTTGGGTTAGCCCCCAGGAGGCCTTCAGGCCCAATCCCCTGGCTGTGTGGCTCGCGGTGGGGCGGACCGAGGGGAGGGAGCTGGCGAGCGGGACCGTGGGCCCACAGGTTTTGGCGCGGGGCCTTCTAAGGAGGTCGGGGGCTCCGAGGGCCCTGCCCCTTCTCCCGCCTGAATAACCGGCGGCGCCCCTAGCAGCCCGGGTGCCAGGGGGCTGCAGGGTGAGTCCGGCCCTGGGGCTAGGACGTCCAGGATCCCCGGCATGGCCGCGCAAGACCCCTTGGGAGGGGCCCCTCCGGGACAGCCCTAGGGTTAAGGTTACCCCCAGGTGGCCGGCAGGTCCGATCCGCCTGCTGTCTTTCGAGCGGAGGGGCCGGTTGAGGTGAGGGCGCTGACTAGTGGGAACATGGGCCCAAGCGCTTTGGGGCAGGGGGCCATCGAAGGTCGGCGGGGGCTCAGAGGGCCCTGCCCTTTCTCCAGCCCTGAATGAGCGGCAGCGCCCCTAGTGGCCCAGGTGGTGGAGGGGCAGCAGTGTTAGTCTTGCCCTGGGGCTCGGGGGTCCCCAATGCCCGGAGTTGCGGTGCCAGGACCCTTGGGAGGGGCCCCTCGGGGGCCCACCTAGGGTTAGGATTAGCCCCCAGGACGCCGGCAGGCAGGATCCACCGGCGGTGTGGCGAGCCGGGGGGCGGGCCGAGGGGAGGGCGCTGGAGAGGGGAGCGTGGGCCCAAGTGTTTTGGCGCAGGGGGCCTTCGAAGCTCCCCGGGGGCTCAGAGGGCCCTACCTGTTCTCCCCCCCTGAATGACCGGCAGCGCCCCTAGTGGCCCGGTTGGCGGGGGGCTGCAGGGTGAGTCCAGCGCTGGGGTTTGGAGGTTCCCAATCCCCAGCGTTGGGGTTCCAAGATCCTTGGGATGGGCCCCTCGGGGACCCACCTAGGGTTTGCCTTAGCCCCCAGGAGGCCGTCAGGCCCAATCCCCTAGCTGTGTGGCGCGCGGTGGGGCGGGCCGAGTGGACAGAGCTGGCGAGCGGGACCATGGGCCCACAGGTTTTGGCGTGGGGGCCTTCGAAGATCCTCAGGGGCTAGGAGGGCCCTGCCCCTTCTCCCGCCTGAATGACCGGCGGCGCCCCTAGCGGCCCTGGTGGCGGGGGCTTCAGGGTGTGTCCGGCCCTGGGGCTAGGACGTCCAGGATCCCGGGCGTGGCAGCGCAAGGCCCCTTGGGAGGGGCCCCTCGGGGACCAACAAGGGTTAGGGTTAGCCCCCAGGAGCCCGTCAGGCCCAATCCCCTGGCTGTGTGGCACGCGGTGGGGCGGGCCGAGGGGACGGAGCTGGCGAGCGGGACCGTGGGCCCACAGGTTTTGGCGTGGGGGACTTCGAAGATCCTCAGGGGCTAGGAGGGCCCTGCCCCTTCTCCCGCCCCGTATGACCGGTGGGCCCCCTAGAGGCCCAGGTGGCGGGGGGCTGCAGGGTGAGTCCGGCGCTGGGTCTCGGGTCCCCAACCTCCGCCGCTGTGGCGCCAGGCACCTTGTGTGGGGCCCCTCAGGAGCCCACCTAGAGTTAGTGTTAGCCCCCGGGAGGCCGGCAAGCCCGACCTGCTGGATGTGCGGCGAGCAGAGGGGTAGGCCGAGCTGAGGGCTCTGAGGAGTGGGAGCGTAGGCCCAACCGTTTTGGCGTGGGGGGGCCTTCGAAGGTTGCCTGGGGCACAGAGGGCCCTGCCCGTTCTCACGCCCTGAATGACCGGCGGGCCCCCTAGCGGCCCAGGTGGCGGGGGGCTGCGGGTAAAGTCCGGCGCTTGGTCTCGGGTCCTCAATCCCCGGCGTTGGGGCACCAGGCCCCTTGGGTGGGGCCCCTCAGGAGCCCACCTAGAGTTAGGGTTAGCCCCCAGGACTCCCGCAAGCCCGATCTGCTGGAGGTGCGGCGAACGGAGGGGCAGGCCGAGCTGAGGGCGCTGAAGAGTGGGAACGTGGGCCCAAGCGTTTTGGCGCGGGGGGCCTTCGAAAGTCATCAGGGGCTCGGAGTGCCTGCACGTTCTCCCACTCTGAATGACCGGCGGCGCCAATAACGGCCTGGGTGGCGGTGGGGCAGAGGGTGAGTCCAGCGCTGGGGCTCGGGGGTCCCAATCCCCGGCGTTGCGGTGCCAGGCCCCTTGGGAGTGGCCCCTCGGGAGCCGAACAAGGGTTCGGATTAGCCCCCAGGAGGCCGGCAGGCAGGATCCAGGGGCGGTGTGGCGAGCGGGGAGGGGGCGGCCGGAGGGGAGGGCGCTGGAGAGCGGAGCGTGGGCCCAAGTGTTTAGGCGCAGGGGCCTTCGAAGCTCCCCGGGAATTCGAAGGGCCTTACCCGTTCTCCCCCCCTTAATGACCGGCAGCGCTCCTAGTGGCCCTGGTGGCGTGGGGCTGCAGGGTGAGTCCAGCGCTAGGGTTTGGAGGTTCCCAATTCCCGGCGTTGGGGCGCCAAACCCCTTGGGATGGTCCCCTTGGGGACCCACCTAGGGTTTGCGTGAGCCCCCAGGAGGCCGTCAGGCCCAATCCCCTGGCTGTGTGGCGCGCGGAGGGGCGGGCCGAGGGGACGGAGCTGGCAAGCGGGACCGTGGGCCCACAGGTTTTGGCGTGGGGGCCTTCGAAGAGCCTCAGGGGCTAGTAGGGCCCTGCCCGTTCTCCCGCCTGAATGACCGGCGGCGCCCCTAGCGGCCCTGGTGGCGGGGGCTTCAGGGTGTGTCCGGCCCTGGGGCTAGGACGTCCAGGATCCCGGGCGTGGCTGCACAAGGCCCCTTCGGAGGGGACCCTCGGGGACTGACCTGGGGTTAGGGTTAGCCCCCAGGAGGCCGGCAGGTCCAATCCGCCTGCTGTGTTTGGAGCGGTGGGGCAGGTTGAGGTGAGGGCGCTGACTAGAGGGAACGTGGGCCCAAGCGCTTTGGGGCGGGGGGGGCCATCGAAGGTCGGCGGGTGCCGGAGGTCCCTGCCCCTTCTGCCGCCCTGAATGAGCGGCAGCGCCCCTAGTGCCCAGGTGGTGGAGGGGCAGCAGTGTTAGTCTGGCCCTGGGGCTCGGGGGTCCCCAATCCCCAGTGTTGCAGCCCCAGGCCCCTTGTCTGGGGCCTCTCGGGGACTACCTAGGGTCAGGGTTAGCAAGCAGGATGCCGGCAGGCCCGAAATGAACGCTGTGCAGCGAGTGGAGGGGCGGGCCGAATGAGGGCGCCGGCGAGCGGAAGCCTGGGGCCAAACATTTGGCGAGGGGTCCTTCGAAGGTAGCCGGGAGCTCAGAGTGCCCTGCCCGTTCTCCCGCCCTGTATGACCGGTGGGCCCCCTAGAGGCCCAGGTGGCGGGGGGCTGCAGGGTGAGTCCGGCGCTGGGTCTCTGGTCCCCAACCTCCGCCGCTGCGGCGCCGGGCCCTTGGGTGGGGCCCCTCAGGAACTCACCTAGAGTTAGTGTTAGCCCCCGGGAGGCCGGCAAGCCCGACCTGCTGGATGTGCGGCGATCAGAGGGGTAGGCCGAGCTGAGGGCGCTGAGGAGTGGGAGCAAGGGCCCAACCATTTTGGCGCAGGGGCCTTCGAAGGTCATCAGGGTCTAGGAGGGCCCTGCTCCCTCTCCCGCTTGAATGAACGGCGGCGCCCCTAGCGGCCGGAGTGGCGGGGGCCTGCAGGGTGATTCCACCGCTGGGGTTCAGTGGTTCCCAATCCCCGGCGTTGGGTTGCCAAGCCCCTTGGGAGGGTCCCATCGGGGACCAACCTAGGGTTCACGTTAGCCCCCATGCGGCCGGCAGGTGCAATCTGCTTGCTGTGTTTCCAGCGGAGGGGCGGGTTGAGGTGAGGGCGCTGACTAGTGGCAACGTGGGCCCAAGCGCCTTGGGGCGGGGGGCCATCGAATGTGGAAGGGGGCTCGGAGGGCCCTGCCTGTTCTGCCGCCCTGATGACAGGCGGCGCCAATAACGGCCCGGGTGGCGGTGGGGCGGAGGGTGAGTCCAGCGCTGGGTCTCGGGTCCCCAATCCCAGGCGTTGGGGCACCAGGCCCCTTGCGAGGGGCCCCTAAGGAGCCCACCTAGAGTTAGGGTTAGCCCCCAGGAGGCCGGCAAGCCCGATCTGCTGGATGTGCAGCGAGCGGAGGGGCAGGCCGAGCTGAGGGCGTTGAGGAGTGGGAGCGGGGGCCCAAGAGTTTGGCGTGGGGGCCTTCGAAATCCGCCAGGGGCTCGGTGTGCCCTGCACATTCTCCCGCCCTGAATGAGCAGCGGCGCCAATAAAGGCCCGGGTGGCGGTGTGGCGGAGGGTGAGTCCAGCGCTGGGGCGGGGGTCCCCAATCTCTGGCATTGCGGTGCCAGACCTCTTGGGAGGAGCCCCTTGGGGGCCGACCTAGGGTTAGGATTAGCCCCGAGGAGGCCGGCAGGCAGGATCCATGGGCGGTGTGGCGAGGGGGGGGCGGGCCGAGGGGAGGGCGCTGGTGAGTGGGAGCGTGGGCCCAAGTGTTTTGGCTCAGGCGGCCTACGAAGCTCGCCAGGGGCTTGGAGGGCCCTACCAGTTCTCGAGCCTGAATGACTGGCGGCGCCCCTAGCGGCCCGGGTGGCGGGGGGCTGCAGGGTGAGTCCAGCGCTGGGGTTCGGAGGGTCCCAATCCCCAGCGTTGGGGCGCCAAGCCCCTTGAGATGGGCCCTTCGGGGACCGACCTAGGGTTAGGATTAGCCTCCAGGAGTATGGTAGTCCGATCCGCCTGCTGTGTTTCGAGCGGAGGGGCGGGTTGAGGTGAGGGCGCTGACTAGTGGCAACGTGGGCCCAAGCGCTTGGGGAGCAGGTGCATCGAGGGTCCGGGGGGCTGGGAGGGCCCTGTATGTTCTGTTGCCCTGAATGAGCGGCAGTGCCCCTAGTGGCCCAGGTGGTGGAGGAAAGCAGTGTTAGTTTGGTCCTGGGGCTCAGGAGTCCCCAATCCCCAGCGTTGCAGCCCCAGGCCCCTTGTAATGGGCCTCTCGGGGACTGACCTAGGGTTAGGGTTAGCAAGCAGGATGCCGGCAGGCCCGAAATGCCGGCTGTGCTGTGAGTGGAGGGGCGGACGGAGTGAGGGCGCTGGCGAGCAGAAGCCTGGGCCCAAACATTTTGGCGCAGGGGGCCTTCAAAGGTCGCTGGGGGCTCAGAGTGCCCTGCCCGTTCTCCCCCCCTGATTAACCGGCGGGCCCCCTAGCGGCCCCGGGGGTGGGGGGCTGCAGGGTGAATCCGGTGCTGGGTCTCGGGTCCCCAATCCCTGGCGTTGGGGCGCCAAGCACCTTTGGATGGGCCCCTCGGGGACCCGCCTTGGGTTAGGCTTAGCCCCCAGGAGGCCATCAGGCCCAATCCCCTGGCTGTGTAGCGCGCGTTCCTTCGGGCCTGGGGAGGGAGCTGGTGAGCGGGACCGTGGGCCCACAGGTTTTGGCGCTGGGGCGGCCTTTGAAGGTCGTCAGGGGCTTGTAGGACCCTGGCCCTTCTACCGCCTGAATGACCGGCAGCGCTCCTAGCGGCCCGGGTGGCGGGTGGCTGCAGGGTGAGTCCGGCCCTGGGGTAGGACGTCCAGGATCCCGGGCATGGTGGCGCATGGCCCCTTGGGAGGGGCCCCTCGGGAACCGACCTAGGGTTAGGGTTAGCCCCCAGGAGGCCGGCCGGTCCGATCCGGCTGCTGTGTTTCGAGCGGAGGGGCGGGTTGAGGTGAGGGCGCTGACTAGTGGGAACGTGGGCCCAAGCGCTTTGGGGCAGGGGGCCATCGAATGTGGAAGGAGGCTTGGAGGGCCCTGCCTGTTCTCCCGCCAGGAATGAGCGGCAGCGCCTCTAGTGGCCCAGGTGGTGGAGGGGCAACAGTGTTAGTCCGGACCGGGGGCACTGGGTTCCCCAATCCCCAGCTTTGCATCCCCGGGCCCCTTATCAGGGGCCTCTCGGGGACTGACCTAGGGTTAGGGTTAGCAAGCAGGATGCTGGCATGCCCAAAATGCCGGCTGTGCGGCGAGTGGAGGGGTGGGCGGAGTGAGGGCGCTGCGAGCAGTAGCCTGGGCCCAAACATTTTGGCGCCTGGGGCCTTCCAAGGTCGATGGTGGCTCAGAGGGCCCTGCCCGTTCTGCCGCCGTGATGACAGGCGGCGCCAATAACGGCCCGGGTGGCGGTGGGGCGGAGGGTGAGTCCAGCGCTGGGTCTCGGGTCCCCAATCCCAGGCGTTGGGGCGCCAGGCCCCTTGTGAGGGGCCCATAAGGAGCCCACCTAGAGTTAGGGTTAGCCCCCAGGAGGCCGGCAAGCCCGATCTGCTGGATGTGCAGCGAGCGGCGGGGCAGGCCGAGCTGAGAGCGTTGAGGAGTGGGAGCGGGGCCCAAGAGTTTGGCGCGGGGGCCTTCGAAATGCGCCAGGGGCTCGGTGTGCCCTGCACATTCTCCCGCCCTGAATGACCAGCGGCGCCAATAAAGGCCCGGGTGGTGGTGTGGCGGAGGGTGAGTCCAGCGCTGGGGCGGGGGTCCCCAATCCCTGGCATTGCGGTGCCAGGCCCCTTGGGAGGGGCCCCTTGGGGGCCGACCTAGGGTTAGGATTAGCCTCCAGGAGTAAGGCAGGTCCGATCCGCCTGCTGTGTTTCGAGCGGAGGGGCGGGTTGAGGTGAGGGCGCTGACTAGTGGCAACGTGGGCCCAAGCGCTTTGGGGAGCGGGTGCATCGTCGGTCGGGGGGCTAGGAGGGCCCTGTATGTTCTGTTGCCCTGAATGAGCGGCCGCGCGCCTAGTGGCCCAGGTGGTGGAAGGCAGCAGTGTTAGTCTGGCCCTGGGGCTCGGGGGTCCCCAATCCCCAGCGTTGCAGCCCCAGGCCCCTTGTCATGGGCCTCTTGGGGACTGACCTAGGGTTAGGGTTAGCAAGCAGGATGCCGGCAGGCCCGAAATGCCGGCTGTGCTGTGAGTGTAGGGGCGGACAGAGTGAGGGCGCTGGCGAGCGGAAGCCTGGGCCCAAACATTTTGGCGCGGGGGCCTTAGAAGGTCGCTGGGGGCTCAGAGGGCCCTGCCTGTTCTCCCCCCCTGAATAACTGGCGGGCCCCCTAGCGGCCCCGGGGGTGGGGGGCTGCAGGGTGAATCCGGCGCTGGGTCTCGGGTCCCCAATCCCTGGCGTTGGGGCGCCAAGCACCTTGGGATGGGCCCCTCGGGGACCCACCTAGGT
This sequence comes from Ursus americanus, assembly GCF_024610735.1. Lineage (NCBI taxonomy): Eukaryota > Metazoa > Chordata > Mammalia > Carnivora > Ursidae > Ursus > Ursus americanus. Next base: position 5,736 of record NW_028273701.1, on the reverse strand, counting down.
TTAGGCTTAGCCCCCAGGAGACCATCAGGCCCAATCCCCTGGCTGTGTAGGGCGCGTTGCGGCGGGCCAGGGGAGGGAGCTGGCGAGCGGGACCGTGGGCCCACAGGTTTTGGCGCTGGGGCGGCCTTCGAAGGTCTTCAGGGGCTTGTAGGACCCTGGCCCTTCTACCGCCTGAATGACCGGCGGCGCTCCTAGCGGCCCCGGGTGGCGGGTGGCTGCAGGGTGAGTCCGGCCCTGGGGTAGGACGTCCAGGATCCCGGGCATGGCGGCGCAAGGCCCTGTGGGAGGGGCCCCTCGGGAACCGACCTAGGGTTAGGGTTATCCCCCAGGAGGCCGGCAGGTCCGATCCGGCTGCTGTGTTTCGAGCGGAGGGGCGGGTTGAGGTGAGGGCGCTGAGTAGTGGGAACGTGGGCCCAAGCGCTATGGGAGCTTGTGCATCGTTGGTCGGGGGAGCTGGGAGGGCCCTGTATGTTCTCCTGCCCTGAATGAGCGGCAGCGCCCCTAGTGGCCCAGGTGGTGGAGGGGGAGTAGTGTTAGTTTGGCCCTGGGGCTCGAGGGTCCCCAATCCCCAGCGTTGCAGCCCCAGGCCCCTTGTCAGGGGCCTCTCGGGGACTGACTTAGGGTTAGGGTTAGCAAGCAGGATGCCGGCAGGCCCGAAATGGTGGCTGTGCGGCGAGTGGAGGGGCGGGCAGAGTGAGGGCGCTGGCGAGCAGGACCCTGGGCCCAAACATTTTGGTGCCTGGGGCCTTCCAAGGTCGCCTGTGACTCAGAGGTCCCTGCCCGTTCTGCCGCCCTTATGACAGGCGGCGCCAATAACGGCCCGGGTGGCGGTGGGGCGGAGGGTGAGTCCAGCGCTGGGGCGGGGGTCCCCAATCTCTGGCATTGTGGTGCCAGGCCCCTTGGGAGGAGCCCCTTGGGGGCTGACCTAGGGTTAGGATTAGCCCCGAGGAGGCCGGCAGGCAGGATCCATGGGCGGTGTGGCGAGGGGGGGGCGGGCCGAGGGGAGGGCGCTGGTGAGTGGGAGCATGGGCCCAAGTGTTTTGGCGCAGGCGGCCTTCGAAGCTCGCCAGGGTCTCAGAGGGCCCTACCCGTTCTCGAGCCTGAATGACTGGCGGCGCCCCTAGCGGCCCGGGTGGCGGGGGGCTGCAGGGTGAGTCCAGCGCTGGGATTCGGAGGTTCCCAATCCCCAGCGTTGGGGCGCCAAGCCCCTTGGGAGGGGCCCTTCGGGGACCGACCTAGGGTTAGGATTAGCCCCCAGGAGGCCGGCAGGTCCAATCCGCCTGCTGTGTTTCCAGCGGAGGGGCGGGTTGAGGTGAGGGCGCTGACAAGTGGGAACGTGGGCCCCAGCGCTTTGGGGCGGGGGGGGGCCATCGAAGGTGGGCGGGGGCTCGGAGGGCCCTGCCCCTTCTCCCGCCTGAATGACGGGCGGCGCCCCTAGCAGCCCAGGTGGCGGGGGGCTACGGGTAAAGTCCAGTGCTCCGTCTCGGGTCCCCAATCCCCGTCGTTTGGGCGCCAGGCCCTTTGGGAGGGGCCCCTCAGGAGCCCACCTAGAGTTAGGGTTAGCCCCCAGGAGGCCGGCAAGCCCTATCTGCTGGATGTGCGGCGAGCGGAGGGGCAGGCCGAGCTGAGGGTGCTGAGGAGTGGGAGCGTGGGCCCAAGCGTTTTGGCGCGGGGGGCCTTCCAATGTCGTCAGGGGCTCGGAATGCCCTGCACGTTCTCCCGCTCTGAATGATCGGCGGCGCCAATAACGGCCTGGGTGGCGGTGGGGCGGAGGGTGAGTCCAGCGCTGGGGCTCGGGGGTCCCAATCCTCAGTGTTGCAGTGCCAGGCCCCTTGGGAGGGGTCCCTTGGGGGCCGAACTAGGGTTAGGATTTGCCCCCAGGAGGCCGGCAGGCAGGATCCACCGGCGCTGTGGCGAGCAGGGGGGCTGGCCGAGGGGATTTCGCTGGAGAGCGGGAGCGTGGGCCCAAGTGTTTTGGCAGAGGGGGCCTTCGAAGCTCGCCGGGGGCTCGGAGGGCCCTACCTGTTCTCCCGCCCTGAATAACCGGCGGCACCTGAAGCGGCCCGGGTGGGTGGCGGGTGGCTGCAGGGTGTCCAGCGCTGGGCTTTGGAGGTTCCCAATCCCCGGCGTTGGGGCGCCAAGCCCCTTTGGATGGGCCCCTCGGGGACCCACCTAGGGTTTGCGTTAGCCCCCAGGAGTCCGTCAGGCCCAATCCCCTGGCTGTGTGGCGCAAGGTGGGGTGGGCCGAGGGGACGGAGCTGGCGAGCAAGACCATGGGCCCACAGGTTTTGGCGTGGGGGCCTTCGAAGATCCTCAGGGGCTAGGAGGGCCCTGCCCCTTCTCCCACCTGAATGACCGGCGGCGCCCCTAGCGGCCCCGGTGGCGGGGGCTGCAGGGTGTGTCCGACCCTGGGGCTAGGACGTCCAGGATCCCTGGCGTGGCTACGCAAGGCCCCTTGGGAGGGGCCCCTCGAGGACCGACCTAGGGTTAGGGTTAGCACCCAGGAGGCCGGCAGGTCCGATCCGCCTGCTGTGTTTCGAGCGGAGGGGCAGGTTGAGGTGAGGGCGCTGACTAGTGGGAACGTGGGCCCAAGCGCTTTGGGGCGGGGGGCCGTCGAGGGCAGCGGGGGCTCAGAGGTCCCTGCCCCTTCTGCCGCCCTGAATGAGCGGCAGCGCCCCTAGTGCCCAGGTGGTGGAGGGGCAGCAGTGTTAGTCTGTCTCTGGGGCTCGGGGGTCCCCAATCCCCAATGTTGCAGCCCCAGGCCCTTTGAAAGGGGCCTCTCGGGGACTGACCTAGGGTCAGGGTTACCAAGCCGGATGCCGGCAGGCCCGAAATGCCCGCTGTGCAGCGAGTGGAGGGGCGGGCCGAATGAGGGCGCTGGCGAGCGGGAGCCTGGGCTCAAACATTTGGCGGGGGGTCCTTCGAAGGTAGCCAGGAGCTCAGAGGGCCCTGCCCGTTCTCCCGCCCTGTATGACCGGTGGGCCCCCTAGAGGCTCAGGTGGCGGGGGGCTGCAGGGTGAGTCCGGCGCTGGGTCTCGGGTCCCCAATCTCTGGCGCTGAGGCGCCGGGCCCCTTGGGTGGGGCCCCTCAGGAGGCCACCTAGACTTAGTGTTAGCCCCCGTGAGTCCGGCAAGCCCGACCTGCTGGATGTGCGGTGAGCAGAGGGGTAGGCCGAGCTGAGGGCGCTGAGGAGTGGGAGCGTGGGCCCAACCGTTTTGGCGCGGGGGCCTTCGAAGTTCATCAGGGGCTAGGAGGGCCCTGCTCCTTCTCCCGCCTGAATGACCGGCGGCGCCCCTAGCGGCCAGAGTGGCGGGGGGCTGCAGGCTGATTCCACCGCTGGGGTTCAGTGGTTCCCAATCCCCAGCGTTGGGTCGCCAAGCCCCTTGGGAGGGGCCCCTCGGGGACCCACCTAGGGTTCAGCTTAGCCCCCAGGAGGCCGGCAGGTCCAATCCGCTTGCTGTGTTTCGAGCAGAGGGGCGGGTTGAGGTGAGGGCGCTGACTAGTGGGAACGTGGGCCCAAGCGCTTTGGGGCGGGGGGGGGGGGCCATCGAAGGTGGGCGGGGACTCGGAGGGCCCTGCCCCTTCTCCCGCCTGAATGACGGGCGGCGCCCCTAGCGGCCCAGGTGGCGGGGGGCTGCGGGTACAGTCCGGCGCTCCGTCTCGGGTCCCCAGTCCCCGGAGTTTGGGCGCCAGGCCCTTTGGGAGGTGCCCCTCAGGAGCCCACCTAGAGTTAGGGTTAGCCCCCAGGAGGCCGGCAAGCCCGATCTGCAGGATGTGCGGCGAGCGGAGGGGCAGGCCGAGCTGAGGGCGCTGAGGAGTGGGAGCGTGGGCCCAAGCGTTTTGGTGTTGGGGGCCTTCGAATGTCGTCAGGGGCTCGGAGGGCCCTACCCGTTCGACCCTGAATGACTGGCGGCGCCGCTAGCGGCCCGGGTGGCGAGGGGCTGCAGGGTGAGTCCAGTGCTGGGATTCGGAGGTTCCCAATCCCGAGCGTTGGGGCGCCAAGCCCCTTGGGATGGGCCCTTCGGAGACCGACCTAGGGTTAGGATTAGCCTCCAGGAGTATGGCAGGTCCGATCTGCCTGCTGTGTTTCGAGCGGAGGGGCGGGTTGAGGTGAGGGCGCTGACTAGTGGCAACGTGGGCCCAGGCGCTTTGGGCAGCGGGTGCGTGGACGGTCGGGGGGGTTGGGAGGGCCCTGTGAGTTCTCCTGCCCTGAATGAGCGGCAGCGCCCCTAGTGGCCCAGGTGGTGGAGGGGCAGCAGTGTTAGTTTGGCCCTGGGGCTCGGGGGTCCCCAACCCCAGCGTTGCAGCCCCAGGCCCCTTGTCAGGGGCCTCTCGGGGACTGACCTAGGGTTAGGGTTAGCAAGCAGGATGCCGGCAGGCCCGAAATGCCGGCTGTGCGGCGAGTGGAGGGGCGGGCGGAGTGAGGGCGCTGGCGAGCAGAAGCCTGGGCCCAAACATTTTGGCACGGGGGGCCTTCGAAGGTCGCTGGGGGCTCAGAGGGCCCTGCCCGTTCTCCCCCCCTGAATAACCGGCGGGCCCCCTAGCGGCCCAGGGGGTGGGGGGCTGCAGGGTGAATCCGGTGCTGGGTCTCTGGTCCCCAGTCCCTGGCGTTGGGACGCCAGGCACCTTGGGATGGGCCCCTCGGGGACCCACCTAGGGTTTGGCTTAGCCCCCAGGAGGCCATCAGGCCCAATCTCCTGGCTGTGTAGCGCGCGTTCCTTCGGGCCTGGGGAGGGAGCTGGCGAGCGGGACCGTGGGCCCACAGGTTTTGGCGCGGGGGGGCCTTCGAAGGTCGTCAGGAGCTTGTAGGGCCCTGCCTCTTCTACCGCCTGAATGACCGGCGGCGCTCCTAGCGGCCCGGGTGGCGGGTGGCTGCAGGGTGAGTCCGGCCCTGGGGTAGGACATCTAGGATCCCAGGCATGGCGGCGCATGGCCCCTTGGGAGGGGCCCCTCGGGAACCGACCAAGGGGTATGGTTAGCCCCCAGGAGGCCGGCAGGTCCGATCCGGCTGCTGTGTTTCGAGCGGAGGGGCGGGTTGAGGTGAGGGCGCTGACTAGTGGGAACGTGGGCCCAAGCGCTGTGGGGCAGGGGGCCATCGAATGTGGAAGGGGGCTTGGAGGGCCCTGCCCGTTCTCCCGCTGGAAATGAGCGACAGCACCCCTAGTGGCCCAGGTGGTGGAGGGGTAACAGTGTTAGTCCGGCCCTGGGGCACTGGGGTCCCCAATCCCCACCGTTGCATCCCCGGGCCCCTTGTCAGGGGCCTCTCGAGGACTGACCTAGGGTTAGGGTTAGCAAGCAGGATGCCGGCAGGCCCGAAATGCCGGCTGTGCGGCGAGTGGAGGGGCGGGCGGAGTGAGGGCGCTGGTGAGCCGGAGCCTGGGCCCAAACATTTTGGCGCCTGGGGCCTTCCAAGGTCGCTGGGGTCTCAGAGGGCCCTGCCCGTTCTGCCGCCCTGATGACAGGCGGCGCCAATAATGGCCCGGGTGGCGGTGGGGCGGAGGGTGAGTCCAGCGCTGGGTCTCGGATCCCCAATCCCAGGCGTTGGGGCGCCAGGCCCCTTGCGAGGGGCCCCTAAGGAGCCCACCTAGAGTTAGGGTTAGCCCCCAGGAGGCCTGCAAGCCCGATCTGCTGGATGTGCAGCGAGCGGAGGGGCAGGCCGAGCTGAGGGCGTTGAGGAGTGGGAGCGGGGGGCCCAAGAGTTTGGCGTGGGGGCCTTCGAAATGCGCCAGGGGCTCG